>NC_080082.1:49666113-49981494 GCF_949987535.1 Balaenoptera acutorostrata
CTACACTGAAAGAAATTTATTTCTCATGGTCACTGGGCCAAGAGTTCTGAAGACCAAGCTCAAAGTCCGACCCTGTGAGTGGCTGAATTACAACACAAATTGAACTTCCAACCTCATGGGGTCTTTTTTGTTAAAATTAGGGCATTGATTGGGAAGGCCTAGGATCCTGAAAATTGGGATTAGGATGTATGAGGAGATTCTAATAAGGCTGGGGACCTCAAACCCCTAAATTCTGCCATCTTCTTTGCCCAAAGCAGCAGCCTGCACCCCTGCTATAGTGGCCTCCCCAAGGCAGTTTCCCTGCAAGGCACTGCGGATCCTCCTCAGAACCTACTTCTACACCCTTTTCTTGCTTCCAACACCTATAACTAGATTCAAGTCTCAGCAGAAACCAAAGGCTGAGGTACAAAACATGACCCATGAGGAGGTGTGATATAATACCAAAACAATTGCCAATTTCTGTTTGCCAATTTATATCAAGAGAAAACTGGGGCATATGTATGGAAATGGGTCTTAAGAGTGATGAATCAAGGTGGAGGAATATAAAGTGGGTCAGGCCAAATTTATTGACATTGGTCCCCTAAACAGAGATTCTGGATTCAGTGGTTGAGGTACAGGGGCTAGGAATGGCTCTGACGGTTTACTTGGTTATTTGACTGATGTATGTTCCCAAAGGTGGCCTATCCTGGGTGGAAATGTCAGAAGTTCCTTGGTAACCTGCAGAGCATGAGTCAGCAAACTTTTTCTGTAAAAGGCCAGAGAGTACACATTTTAGGTTTCACAGGCCAGTGTCAGTCGTGACTATTCAATTCTCCTGTCATAGCCGGAAAGCAGCCAAAGACCATCTGTAAATGAATGAGCATGGCTGTGTTCCAATACAAGTTTATTTGCGAACACTGAAATTTGCAGTTCATATCATTTTTTTAAGTGGCACAAAATATTCTTCTTTTGATTTTAATTTCCATTAAAAATGTAAAAACCCTTTTTAGCCCGTGGGCCATACAAAAACAGCCCTGAGGGCTAGATTTGGCCGCTGGGCTGCAGTTTGCCGACCCCTCCTTCACCAGGAGGGTCAGGGGGATGCAATTTTCACCGTAGCTATCAGAAATAAATTCATGAGGGAGAGTCTGAGCATCCTTGAAGACCTCTGTGACGGCGCTTCTTTGTAGGTCAGAAATTCTAGTGGAAATGGCTGCGATTAATTGGGATCTCTAAATGCAATAGGCATGCTGGAACCCAGAGGTGGCAGGGATCCTGGTGGCACTCATATGCCAAAGATAAGATGGGCATGGTTACCATAGTGGATAGTGAAGCCAAAACAGTAATGAGCGTAGTGTGACTCACATAGATTTTTAGCATTCACTAGTTTATCATGGCAGTAGATGGGGAGCCTACTGAAGTCTTGCTTGATCTGAATAAGTGAATGAGTTCTGGGTCTGGCGAATGGAAGCCTGACCAGAATGCTCAAAACAGAGAGTCATGGACCCTCAATCACTTCCCAGGCTTGAGCCCTTGATTAAAGGAGAGGCCAGGTTCCTTGAGGAAGGACCCTGTTACACTGTCAAAAAAGTATGCTGTTAATCTTCCTCCCAGGCTTCTCCAAAGAGACTTGTGGCCATTCACCCGGTGATTGTGCAAAGGGGAAAGGGAAATAGACTTTCCAAGGATTACTGGACACAGCGTCTGAACTGACTCCAATTCCTGGAATTCCAAAACATCACTGTGGTTCACTAGTCAGAGTAGGGCTATGGAGGTCAGGTGATCAGTGGAGTTTTGGGGAAGATCTGTCTCACAAAAGGCCTAATCGGTCCCTGAATACACCTTCTGGATATTTCTTCAATGCTGAAATGCATCATTGAAATAGACATCTTGAACAACTAGAAGAATCCCAACATTGGTTCCCTGACCCATGGATGAGGGATTTTATCATAGGAAAAGCCAAGCAGGAGCCACTAGAACTCTACCTATGAAAATACTAAACCAAAGGCAATACCACATTGTTGGAGGGATTGCAGAGATTGGTGTCACCATTAAGGACTTGAAAGATGCAAGGGTAGTGATTCCTACTGCAACCCCGTTCAACTTGTCTATTGGCCAGTGAAGAAGATAAATGGGTCATTGAAGAATGACAGTGACTCATCATAAACTTAATCAGGTGGTGACTCCAATTGCAGCTGCTGTTCCAAAGGGGGTTTTGTTGCTGGGGCCATCAACACATCTCCTGGGACCTGGTATGTAGTTATCGATCTGGAAAATGCTTTTTAATCTATATCTGTTAGTAAAGGACATCAGAAGAAGTTTCTTTTCAGCTGGCAAAGCCAGCAATACACCTTCCCTGTCCCCCTCTCAGGGGTATATCAGTGCTTCAGCCCTGTGTCATAATATGGTTTAAGTTAAGGATTAACCTTAACTTCTTTTTCCACAGGACCTCATGCTGCTCCCTTACATTGATGATATTATGATGATTGGATCTGATGAGCAAGAAGTAGCAACTCCTTTAGACACATTTGTAAGACACTTGCATGCCAGAGGATGGGAAACCAACCCCACCCACAAAAGTTCAGGGGCCTGTCACCTCACTGAAAGTTCTTGGGGTCCAGTGATTTGAGGCATGTTGATAGGGAAGGAAGAGTTGCTGCACCCGGCCCCTCCTAACATTCAGAGAGAGGCACAGACCTGGGGAGCCCCTTTGGATTTTGGAAACAACACATACCTCATGTGCTGTGATTCATTTACTGAGCGACCTGAAAAGCTGCCAGTTTTGAGTGGGATCCAGAACAAGAGAAAGTTCTGCCACAGATTCAGGCTGATATGATGGTGCTTGATGTGTCAGTGGTAGATACGGATGCTGTTGGAGACTATGGCAGCCCCCAGCTGGGGAATCACTGCGTAGACCTCTAGGATTTGAAAGAAAGTTATGTCATTCTTTGAAAATAATTACTCTACTTTTGAGAAATAGTTTTTGGCTTTCTACTGGGCTTTAGTAGAGACTGAACGCTTGACCACGGGCACCAAGATACCATGCAATCTGAGCTACCCATCATTATCTGTGTGTTGTCTGACCCAACAAGCCATAACATTGGGCACGCACAGCAGCACTCCGTGGAAGTGGTTTATGCAAGCCTGGGCTCTAGCAGGTCCTGAAGCACAGGTAGTTCGCATGAGGAAGTTGCTCGGATGTCCAGATCCCTTATTCGTGATTCATTGTCTTCTGTCTCTCAAGCAAGACCGATGGCTCATGGGGCGTTCCCTGTGACCAGCTGACTGGGGAAGAAAAAACTCAGACCTGGTTTACATATAGTTCTGCAGGACATGAGGCACCACCCCAAACTGGACAGCCATATCGCTATAGCCCCATTCTGGGACATCCCCGAAGGACTGGGGTAAAGGGAAATTTTCCCAGTGGACAGAAATGTGAGCAGTGCATCTGGTTGTCCATTTTGACTGGAAGGAGAGATGTCCAGAAATATGGCTCTACATCAATTCACATGTTGGGAACTAATGGTTCTCGGCTAGATGGTCAGAGACTGCTACAGAGTCTGGGGAAGAGGTATGTGGATAGATCTCTACAGAGTGGGAAGATATTTGTGTCTCGTGTGAATGCTCAACAAAGAGTGACCTCAGAAAATAAAATGTTAGGAATAACCCACACTGTGGGTTACTGTAGGGTAACCCACTCTGTGGACACCAGTCAGCCACTTTCTCCAATGACCCCTGTATTTGCCCGATAAGTTCATAAACAGTGTGGCCAAGGTGGCAGTGATGGAGGTTGTACACAGGCTCAGCAACAAGAACTTCCGCTCGCCAAGGCTGACCTGGCTCCTGCCACTGATACATGCCCCATCTGCCAGCAGCGGAGACCGACACTGAATCCCTGCTACGGTACCATTCATTCCTCAAGAGGATCCACCAGGTGGACCATGGCTGACTGATTACATTGAACTGCTTCCTTCATGGAAAGAGCAACACTTTGTTCTTTTTTTTTTTTTTTTTAGTAACAGTTTTATTGTAATATAATTCACTTGTCATACAACTCACACCTTTAAAGTATACAAGTCAAGAATTTTTAGTATAACACTACTCTATATAAAATAGATAACCAACAAGGACCTACTGGATAGCACAGGGAACTATACTCAATATTTAATAATAACCTATAAGGGAAAAGAATCTGAAAAAGAATATGTGTATATATGTGTGTGTGTGTGTGTGTATATGTACATATATATATATATATATATATATATATATATATATATATATATCTGAATCACTGTGCTGTACACCTGAAACTAACACGACATTGGAAATCAACTATACTTCAATACAATTTTTAAAAAAACAACAAAATAATAATTTTTAGTGTATTCACAGATATGTACAACCACCACCACACTCAATTTTAGAACATTTTCATCACCCCAAAAAGAAACCTCAGGAGCATTCTTGGAAGATGATGGAGTACGAAACAGCAGGAATGTCTGTCTCCCCATCTAGACAACATTGTACTGGCAGGGTCTGTCTGATGGAACTAATTTGGAACTCTGGCTCACAACTGCCAGGGGAAGTCTTGGATGGTAAATTGCGGTTAATTTTAGGTAAAAGCATGACTTTGTTACTCTATTTGGAGATTAAATATGGTTTAAGGAGATGTGTATGTGCAAGTTGACAAGGGGAGTACCGTGGTGGCTTTGACTCACTTAGATTGAACTACATTTCCCCGAATTCCCTTTTCAGGATGCTTCCAATTATGTTGAGCTACAGGAGAGATTCTTTTTTTTCTTTTTAAAATTAATTAATTTTATTTATTTATTTTTGGCTGCGTGGGGTCTTCGTTGCTGTGCGCGGGCTTTCTCTAGTTGCGGCGAGAGGGGGCTACTCTTCGCGGTGCGCGGGCTTCTCATGGCGGTGGCTTCTCTTGTTGTGGAGCACGGGCTCTAGGCGCGCGGGCTTCAGTAGTTGTGGCTGGCGGGCTCAGTAGTTGTGGCTCGCGGGCTCTAGGGCGCAGGCTCAGTAGTTGTGGCGCACGGGCTTAGTTGCTCCGCGGCATGTGGGATCTTCCCAGACCAGGGCTCAAACCCGTGTCGCCTGCATTGGCAGGCAGATTCTTCACCAGGAGAGATTCAGGGAGGGGGGAAGTAGCAGCCATTTAGTAGCTCATAATGCTTTCTCTTTTCTGCTGGCTCACTTCATTAGTCCTGCCATTGCTCCACCTTCCCCCCTCCGCCCCCCCCCCCCACCAATCCTTCTTCAGCTTCTCCACCTCCTGGGCCAGGTGTGTTTAGCCCCATGGTGAAGCGCCCTGGCTCCAGCAGGACACCCACGCCACCAAGGTCATCAGAGGCAACAAGAACTGACAAGGGGTTCAGTCCAGCCTCATGGAGTCCAGCTTGGGCTCTGTGTTCCAGCTTATTCTTTTTTTTTTTTTTTTTTTTAAAGGATTTTCTTATTTATTTATTTATTTATTTATTTATTATTTTTGTCTGTATTGGGTCTTCGGTTCGTGCGAGGGCTTTCTCCAGTTGCGGCAAGCGGGGGCCACTCTTCATCGCGGTGCGGGGACCGCTCTTCATCGCGGTGCGCGGGCCTTTCTCTATCGCGGCCCCTCCCGTTGCGGGGCACAGGCTCCAGACGCGCAGGCTCAGCAATTGTGGCTCACGGGCCCAGCTGCTCCGTGGCATGTGGGATCTTCCCAGACCAGGGCTCGAACCCGTGTCCCCTGCATTAGCAGGCAGATTCTCAACCACTGCGCCACCAGGGAAGCCCTCCAGCTTATTCTTAACTCTCATCGATCTTACATCCATCTTCCCTTCCTGACTGCCTGCCCTGTGGACTTCAAGTTAGAGCATCAGACTCAGAGACAACACCCTGACAGAGACTGTTTCACCAGCTCCCCAGATTACATGAGATCAAATCCAGGTACAAGTCCCTTCATAGCTATTTACCTATCTATAGATACATCCTAGTGGTTCTGCTTCTCTGGTTGAATCCTGATACACTCAGCAAATTCTTATTATTTCAGAACCAGAACCTGGAATGTGGGCATGACCCATTGGGAGTAGGAGAGCTGGCCAGAGGAGAGCTTCTATTAGCATCTGACTGAAGCCTTGATCCAAAAGAAAAAAAAAAAAATAGGAGGATGAAGTCTCACAAGTCTCACAGGGAAGAAAGGAGGAATACCAGATTCAAAGTCTGGAAAGAGGAGACTGTAGGAGGAAGATTGAGAAAAGAGGGAGCAAGAAAAAGAATCTTTCACTCCCGATACCTTCCTTTCCAAGAGGCAAGCCTGGGTGGCTCACTTTCCTTATATGGTTCAAGGAAGCAAGAAAGGTGGATAAATTCACACCCTTGAGCCCTCCACGCAGATATCTATTTGACTGTAGGGGATATCTTTTGCTTCCCCCTGCCCAGTAACCATTCTCTCCTCTTTGGGTAAGAGAACCCATATTTTCCTTTGGGGAACACTTGCCCACATGTTCAGCTCCTAGAGTTTGGGGTGTGACCCCCTTTCCTAGATCCAGGAATGGGCATATGCACCGTGCCTAATAAATTGTACCCCTAGCCACTGTCATTGTTTCTGCGATGGGTGCATGGTTAAGCTGGGCCAATGAGACAATTCTGGAACCTTTGCTGTTATTTTGTCTCGGTCCCTCAGCTGATAGGATCTGATCCTGGAGTTGCTGGGGGCCATTGTTTCCCTCAGCAGGGAGGAATCAGCCTGAGAATGAGGTCAACATAGAGGCAGATTGAGCAGGTAAAAGGGACAGAGACACACTTCTAACGGGGTCCTTTGAGCACCTGGATCCAACTACGCCTGAAGTCAAACACATCTGGACTTTTTAGTGTACCAATAAGTTCCATCTCCTTTGTTGCTGTTGTTTTTCTTTTGTTGAACTCTGTTTGAGAGTAGGGTTCTGATGTTTGCAATAGAGTCAAAACTAATAAATTGACCCCTCAGTAAAAGAACTTGTTTATACATGCCTCACATATAAGATGTTTGATTTGAGGGAAAAGTAGGGAGGTTGGAGATACCACCAACAATGGCGGCTAACTTTATTGAGCACTTATTATGTGCCAGGTGCCCTTTAAATACTACGTGTATTATCTCCTCTAATCCCAGAACAGCCCTATGAGGTGGCTACCAAGATGGCCCCCGTGTTTTAGATGCGGCACAGAGAGCTTAGACAGCCACCTCAAGGTTACACAATAAGTAAGAAGCAACAGAGGGAAAGGGATGCCAACAACGTCTTGACAACAGGGACTGAGAGGACTCCTCAGGTGTGGGAATAGGGAAGGTCACATCCTCTGATTCCCCCCGGTACAGGTTAGCCAAGAACAATGTCTTGCAAGGCAGAACTGAAGGAGTCCTGCCTCTGGCTGGTCAAGGAAAACCTTTTACATTTTGGGTGAAAAGCTGCCCCCTTATAATTGCCATCTGACAGTCCTCATTCTGCCCTCTATGGTCACGGGTAAGTTGGCTCCAAGTCTCCCACACCAAGATCGGCTGATGCTGGAAGTAGTTTTCTCTCCATCATCAACCCCTGGTTTCTTCGCTGCTGTTCTGGCTGCCCTCTACGAACATTGCAGGTGTGGGCTGATGAGCTACCACACTTAATCACCTCCTGACATCACCTCAAAGCTCACCTTCGGCTAGAAGAAAAACCATAAATATTCCTCACTTCATTGTTTTTAAGTAAAATCAGTTTCACCCTTTCTCCATGGTGCCAGCAAAATGTTGAGCTCTCCAGGGCTGCTTTTTGCTCATGATGGTCACATCTGACCTTCCAGAGGTTTATTTTAAAATGCAAGTCTTCCTCATTAACAAAAGGCGTATCAGGAAGAGACGGAAACGTCTTCCCTGCCCTGAAGCAGTGTGCAATCCGCATCATAAACCTAGTTCACAGAATCTGATGGAAGAAGGTATGAAAGAGGGCATTTACAAGAACATCTTTCATGCAACATGGGAGTAAGCTTGTGTGATTTCCTCTTAGGATAAATACCAAATGCCCTACCCTGCCACCAGCCCTGCCTGGCCTGGCTGCCCACACCTCCAGACTCATCTCCCCATCTCTCACTGTCCCACTTGCTCTCTACTCCAGCTAGATTGCTCAGAGTCACCATTCTCTCTCTTGACACAGGACTTTCACACATGCTATTCCTGCTCCCTGAAATACTTTTCCTTGCATTCTTTGTCTAGTTAAATCCCGCCATCCTTCAAGTCTCTGATCAAATTTCATGTCTCCAGGGAAGCTTTCTTGGAGCCCCCTTTTATATTATATGCTCTCATGGATTCCTATAGCATCCATAGCATGTATCATGTTTATTTTATTTTTGTGGTTATTTCCGTAAACTATGCTCCTCACCCCACCCTCTTTAGAACATAAGCTCTGTCCAGGCAGGGACCAGGTCTTGGTCACTGCTGACCACCAATGTGCTCATGAATGTTTAACAACAGCCTCTGGGGCAAGGTGGGGCAAGGTGGGGCAAGGTGGGGCAAGGTGGGGCAAGGTGGGGCAAGGTGGGGTGGCGGTGTAGGGGTCGTGAGTGCTGATTGATAGCATTTGCTGATTTCCATGGTGTAAATCTCCCACCGTGGACGATTTCAAGCCACCAATGTGATTTCAACCAAAATTCCTGAAAAATTTAACAATAAGCTCTTGCCACCTCATAGGAGCGGGCTCTAGCACACCACTGCAGTCGACACCCCAGCACCTAGCACAGATTTGTTGAATGAGTAAATGAATTAATGAAATCAATCCCACAGAATTAGCTTCCCCTATCTGTGCCTATCCATGCGCGCTCTCCATCAGTCTGATTTTTTAAAAAGCAAACTAAGGTGTTTTCATCAAGCACAATGTATCAGTATAAAATGAACCTATATACAAAATAGAAACAGACTGACAGGCATAGAAAACAAACTTATGGTTACCAAAGGGGAAAGGTGGAGAGGGATAAATTAGGAGTTTGGGATTAACATATATATACTACTATATATAAAATAGATAACCAACAAGAACCTACTCTATAGCACAGGGAACTCTACCCAGTATTTTGTAATAATCTATAAGAATCTGAAAAAAATAGATATATATGTATGTATAGCTGGATCACTTTGCTGTACACCTGAAACTAACACAACATTGTAAATCAACTATATTTCAATAAAAAAATAAAATAAAATACAAAAAATGTATTCAGTATAATGGAATATTCTTTGGGTCCAACCCTCCCACTTTTTCCTGGTGTTAAATCATCCTCTCTTGCGTGTAGTTAGAGCTTTGCAAACTGTGGGTAGTGACTCAATAGTGGCTCACAAGATCCAGTTAGAAGGTCATGACAAGCATTTTTTAAAAAATGAAATCAAGGAGAAGAGAAGAGAAATTTTAAAGTATCAGTGCTTGTCTCAGGCTGTTAGGAAGTGTTGTTTTGGGAAACTTTTGTTGTAATCCTGTGTTCCTCCTGAGTTATGGTGTAAAGTGAGTTTCTTAGAGTCAAGAAAGTTTGAAAGTCACTGTGGTTGATAGCAATTTTTTAAATTAATAACTTTGTTTTTTAGAGCAATTTTTAGGTTCACAGCAAAATTGAATAGAAAGTACAGGAAGTTCTCATATATTCCATCTCCCCACACAGGTACAACCTCCCCATTCATTATCAGCATCTCCCACCAGAGGGGTCTTTGTGTTACAATCGATGAATCTATACTGACATATCATAATCACCCAAAGTCCATAGTTTACATTACGGTTCACTCTTGGTGTTGTACACTTTGTGGGTTTGAGCAAATGTATAATGACATGTATCCATTATTGTAGTATCATTCAAAATAGTTTCATTGCCCTAAAAATCCTCTATGCTCTGTCTATTCATGCCTCCCTCACTCGTCACCCCTGACAATCACGGATCTTTCTACTGTCTCCGTAGTGTACCTTTTCTAAATGTCATAGAGTTGGGATCATACAGTATGTAACCTTTTCAAATTGGCTTCTTTCACTTAGAAATATGCATTTAAGTTTCTTCCTTGCCATTTCATGGCTTGACAGCTCATTCCCTTTTAGTGCTGCATAATATTCCATCGTCTGCATGTACCACAGTTTGTTAATCCGTTCATCTACTGAAGGTCATCTGGGTTGCTTCCAAGTTTTGGCAATTATGAATAAAGCTGCTATAATCATATGCGTACAGGATTTTGTGTGGACATAAGTTTTCAGCTTCTTTGGGTAAATACCAGGGAGTACAGTTGCTGGATTGTATGGTAGAGTATGTTTAGTTTTATAAGATATTGACAAGCTGTCTTAAAAAAATGGCTGTTCCACTTTGCATTCCCACCAGCAATGAGTGAGAGTTCCTGTGACTCCACATCCCCACCTGTATTTGGTGATGTCAGTGTTTTGGATTTTGGCCATTCTGAGAGGTGTGTAGTAGTGTCTCGCTGTTGTTTTAATTTGCGTTTCCTTAATGACATGTGACATGGAGCATCTTTTCATATGCTTATTTGCTGTCTGTATATCTTCTTTGGTGAGGTGTCTGTTCAGGTCTTCTGCCCATTTCAAAATCCTATAGCAATGCATTTTCGTTTGGTAGTTTTGTTTGTTTTCCATGTCCTTACTTGCAAATTTTTTTTCAAAAGTAAGGACACTATATCAGACTTCACATTTTTGTTGCATGCGTTAACAGTTTGTGAAAAAACCAACCAACCAACCAACAACGTCTTAAAAAACAACAACCTGGCCTTCCCAAGTCCTTGTCTCCCATCCCCCAGGGACCTAAGGGTTAAGACCACTAAGCCCTGAGAGACTGAGAGAGAGAGAGAGAGAGAGAGAGAGAATGTCTTGGAGGCCATGGAACTTCCTGTTCCACTCCCCCACCTCACCCCTACTCCCCCTGGCAGTGAGCGAGAGCCTTTTCAATTCAGCTGCCCTCACCTGCCGACAGCATGGGCAGGGCAGGGGCTGATACTTGCTGCCCCCATCCTCCCTACATGCAGGGGACAGCCCCTAGCTGGCCCTTGAAAGCTGAAAGGGGAGGAGGGTTGGAGGTGAAGGCCATTGCTGAAGTCATATGTCCCGCCAAGAAACCTTTCTCCAGATTATAGTTGGCTGAACAAATTACATCATCCATCACTTCCCATTTACTGCCTGAAACGCTGCACTAACTTTTATCTGCATGAGCTCATTAACCTGCACAGCCGTGTGTCTGTGTGTGTGTGTGTGGGTGTGTGGTGGGGAGTGGAGGAGCCTGGTGATGCTGGAGTGAGCTCCCCTTTTACAATGAGAGAAATGGTCCCAGTGGGACCTCCCTGGCGGTGCAGCAGTTAAGACTCCGCGCTTCCACTGCAGGGGGTGCGGGTTCGATTCCTGGTCAGGGAACTAAGATCTTGTATGTCACGTGGCGCAGCCGAAAGGTTAAAAGAAAAAAAAAAGATATGGTCCCAGTGTGAGGAGGTCACTTGAACAGGGTCACATGGCCAGGAAGCTCCAGTCATGGCTGGAATCTGTGCCCAATTCCCTCCCAAAGACTTCACAACAAGCCTGGGCTGGTAATAGTAATATTACTCAGGCTGACCTTATGGGGCACCTACTATGAGCCAGGCTGCATGTGCTCTGTGCGCCTTAGATAGGTTGTCAGAGGTCGTGTCTATTGCTATGCCCATTTTACAGAGGAGGAAACTGAGGTACAGAGAAGGCACTAGCACATTGGGAAGAACAGACAGGGAGCACAGGGGTGTTAGTCCCCGGCACTGAGGGGCTCTGAGCTGCTGGATCCTGAGCCCTTTGAGCACCTACTCTGTGCCAGGGTTTGTGCTGGGCACTGGCGTGACAGCTGGGACTGCGAGAGGCTCACAAAAGTTTCCAAGAAAGGAGGTAAAGCAGGGTGATCGGGAAGGGGCTGCCGTGGGCGGGGGGTGGGGGCGGTGATTCAGTTGGGGTGGTCCAGGTGGGCGGCCCTTAGGAGGGCACACTTGGCTGAGACCTGAGGGCTAAGAAGGAGATAGCCTCCCAAAGCTCTTGGGGAAGGGTGTTCCAGGCAGTGGGAACAGCAAGCACAAAGGACTGGAGGTGGGAACAAGCTTGGTCTGTTTGAGGAACAAAAAAGAGGAAGTGAGGATGCTGTGGGAGAGGGAGAGAGGGAGGAGAGGGAAGCTTTGCACTGGGAGAGGGTTTCAGGGCAGCCCCAGGAGCCTCAGGAGTGGAGGCAGGGATGTGGGACGTCATCTCCAAGGTAAGGTCCACTGTCCACCCCTCCTCTTAGCTCCTGGGGTGTCTAAACACCCCTTCGCCTCCTCCTCTCAGGCAACGTCTGCACACCCCACTTCCCCTCAAGGTCTACCCCGGTCCAACCCCAGCTCCCTCATTACTACGAGGGCTCATGGGTTCCTTCTGAGCAGGAAAATGTGCTCTCATATATAGTCCCCACCTGTAGGCATCCATCCATCCACCCATTAATTTATGTACTTATCCACTCATCCACCAAACATTGATTTGCCTCAGGTCTTTTGCCCTTTTAGGTCTCTTCCCCTGGAACACTGTCTTTTATCCCTCAGGGTTCTGCTTCCAACATCACCTTTTCCAAGATGCCATCCCTGACTACCTCCAGCTAATTTAGCCCCTTATCAGCCTGTTGGCAACTTAACTGCTCTTCATGACAAAACAGGATGGGTTGGTACCCCCAAGGGCTGGCTCTCTCTCTCTATGAGATATATTAGCCTCGTGGGCATTAATTTCCCCTTCTCATTTTCTTTTGGGAACCATCCTTTCCTTCTCTTTGTGTGATCTGGTTGGGGCCAACCCTGTTCCCCAGCTTCAGAAATGAGCACATCATCCAAGTAAAGCCAATGAGAGACAGCTGCAGAACTTTTGCCAGAACTGCTCAGAAAACTGAGTTTTTGTTCTGCCATGGTTACTTATCTGGTAGGCTGTAAGGCTGCAGGTGCTGGGGGAGGAAAGGACCTGCTTGAAAATGAAATCAATATTGAAGAAAGCAGAGGTGAGAGAGGGAGAGAGGCACAGTCCTGAGTGTGAGCACCTGGATTCAGCCATACCTGAAATCCAATTCCTCCTGGAGTTCTCCATTCTAAGAATCAATAAGTTCTCTTTGTGCTTAATCTCGTTTGGATTTCAGTCACTTGCAATAGAAAGTCTGGTTGATAATAAAGCCTCAAAGATATGCAGACAGTCAAGCTTAGGTACTTTCCCCTTGAGGGATGTGGGCAGGTGCTTCCTTCACTCCTAAGCCACTCCCCCTTTAGAAGCTCCTATTTTATGAGGCTTGAGTGTTTGAGGTTCGTTCAACCTGAGAGAGAAAAGAAGAATCAAAGTGGCAGGTCAGAGGTGGGGTGACTCTAGAAGCAAGCATGAAACCAGCAGCAGGAGCTAGGAATCTTCATTATTAGTAAGCAAATCCATTGTCCTTCCTTCTTTGTGTTTTTTAAATTATTTATTTTTGGCTGCATTGAGTCTTCGTTGCTGCGTGCGGGCTTCCTCTAGTTGTGGTGAGCGGGGGCTACTCTTCATTGCGGTGTGCAGGCTTCTCATTGCGGTGGCTTCTCTTGTTGCGGAGCACGGGCTCTATGCACGCAAGCTTCAGTAGTTGTGGCGCACGGGCTTAGTTGCTCCGTTGCATGTGGGATCTTCCCGGACCAGTGCTCGACCCTGTGTCCCCTGCATTGGCAGGCGGATTCTTAACCACTGTGCCACCAGGGCAGTCCCTTCCTTCTTCTTTGTAGGCAGAGCCCTGATTTTATTAGCTTGTTTATTAGCCCTGTCCACGTGTTCAGAAAAAGTGGTCTAAGCCGGTCATAGCTCTCCAGTCTGTTAGTGATTAGTTCTGAAAGGGGCTGTGACACACTACTGGCCAAGATAATGTGAGGGGAAGTCAGTTGGGGAGTGGTTAGTGGGAGGTTTCTGGGGTAAACTTTTTTTCTTTAAAAAGTAGTGCAGGGGAAAGAAACTTCCCTTTTCTGCCTCGCACAGAAAGTGGGGCAATGTGAGGAGGCATTAATTGCCTTGGAATTCGATTCTTTTAAACTCTTAGTCTAAAGCAAAATCATAAGAGAGTCTGTGTTTTGTTTTCCCCTCCATCCATGTGAGAGAAGAGGGGGTGGTAATAAAATTCTTCTGGTTTAACAAAGAAAAAGCTCACAAATATTTCTTTTTCAGAATCTACATGCCAATTTAAGTATTAGTCCCAGGGCAATAAATTATTAAGTAGGACAAGAAATCAGAATTACAGATTTTGGAAAGTTAAAATTTTCTTTCATGGGATGTTCTAATCACCTCTGAAGCCCCTATGGCCTACAAAGAATATTTGTATGAGGAGTTTAATGATGCTGAGGAGTGTCTGATTTTCTGCAGCTGCAAAGAAAGATACTTTTTCCACTTATCTTTCTGTAATTTTTTTTCATTGGCAC
Source organism: Balaenoptera acutorostrata (assembly GCF_949987535.1). Classification (NCBI taxonomy): domain Eukaryota; kingdom Metazoa; phylum Chordata; class Mammalia; order Artiodactyla; family Balaenopteridae; genus Balaenoptera; species Balaenoptera acutorostrata. Next base: position 49,680,521 of record NC_080082.1, read on the forward strand.
TTAGAAGAGCCAAGAGCCTCAAAGCCAAGGTCAAGAATTCCAGTGGTTAGGACCAAGAGCAAAATCAGAGAGGCTAAATGCTTAAAATATGGGGGGAAAGTGGGTGGAGTAGGATTTTAGCGAAAGGAAGTGTAAAGTTGTAATGTTTTGTATCTATAGGAAATGAAGGCTGGAATCGTGGCAGCCATGTTGCCACCTTGAGGGATGACATTGCCAACATGCCAGGGAATCTTAGTCCATGAGGATACCATTCAACTGAGGCACTGACCTCTGTAGAGCCTCCCTACCTTGGTGGAACTAGTTGTTTTGTCAAGTAATAAAGGCTTTTATTTTTAAGATGTTTGGCATTTGTTCTTCCCTTACTTCAGCCAGTAACATCTTATGCAGTACATCCAGGTTAAGTGATGCACACGAGATGGCACAGGAACTTAAACAGTATAGCTCATTCAATGCTCAGACCACCGCCTTCAGCAGAATGGTCCTGGCTGTCAACACTGAGAAACCCTCATCCTCTCCAGTCCCGGGCACTGCTGGCATCATGGTGTTGACTATGGTCCCGTATTCTGTAGAAGGGAAGAGTGAATTTTTTTCAGCTCTAGCTACTAACCCACAAAATTAAATTAAGATCACTCCCAGAACATACATGTATCAACCTTGATAATTTAATGGTAAATGTATAAAAATATTAGAACCATGATTGCTTTGGGGGCTGGAGTAGGGGTAAAAGGGAACTTTATGGGATGATGGAAATGTTCTTTATCTTCATAGGGGTTTGTACTGCACAGTATATGAACTAGTCAAAACTCTGCAAACATGTTTAAAATGTGTGCATTTCACTGTATGCAAATTTTACCTCATTTTTGAACTGTAAACATTGAACTCTAGTTAGTGACATGAATGCTAAAGTGTTTAAGGGTTAAGAGTACTGATGTCCGGGGACTTCCCTGGTGGTCCAGTGGTTCCACTGGAGGGGGCACAGTTTCCATCTCTGGTGGGGGAACTAAGATCCCACATGCATGGTGGGCCAATAAAAGAGTACTGATGTCTGCTTTCAAATACTTCATTATAACTTATTTAAAAATCCATCAAAGAAACCATATGGATTAATGAATAAATAGAGGGAAAGACAGGTATACGATAAGGCAAATATGGAAAAATGTTAACAATCGTAGAATCTAGATGAGGGGTATATGCGCGTTATGGTAAAAGGCATTTAACTTTTCTGTAGGTTTGAAAGTTTTCATAATTAAATGTTGGGGAAAAAGTAAAAGCCTAGGCAATTAGTTCCACTGCCGTGGCAGATACCTAAAATAACGGTGGCTCAAACCAGGCAGAATTCTGGATCTTTCTTGGTGACAGCCCAGTTGGCCCTTTTGTCCTGCTGCAATGTCACCCACGGATGCTGTCCTCAGCGACTAATGACTGCCATGCCCACATTCCAGGCCAAGGGAGAGAAAAGGTAAGAAGAAATGGAGATCTTTGTTACTGAGAGTTAGATAGATAACTAATAGAGAAACCAAAAATGATGAAGATGATTGTAACAACAACAACAGCCAAGGCCCTGTTCTAAGGACGTCACATGAATGACTCCATTTGCCCCTCAGGCAAACTTACGAGGTAATAATATGGGTAATAATAACTTATGAGGTAGGTACAGTTATTATTCCCATGTACGGATGTGGAAACTGAAGTCCCGAGAGGTTGAGTGGTATCATTACATCAGAAGAGGATGGTAGGAATCGAATACTCATCTTCCAGGGCAGGAAGTCGACAGAGAATGGCTTTGTGGGTAACACTGATGAATCAAAAGCCAGAGGCATAAACATCTTGTTAAGAGGTGTGGAAACTGTGACAGAGGAGGAACAGCAGAAGCCGTGACTACCGCTCGCCCCTGGAGGGAGGAAGCGGTGGAGGGGGAAGCCCGAGGGTGGGGGTGGGGGGTAGGGTGAGGGGACAGGGCACTGCCACAGCGGTCGTCGGGAAATGAGGCCCGGAAGCTATGAATCTCAGAATCTGGCGGCCTCCGCTCATGCGATCCCAAGTGTCTGCACCTCTCATTTGTGTGAGCGCCCGCACCCCACTGATGGTATCTGGGAAGAGGGGGCGACAAAATGAGAGCTGATGATAGAGCTTTGGAGGTCCCCGTTGGAGGCTGGACAGCCTGACAGCAGGGAAGGCCCAGCCTGGAAGCATGAGGCCAGGAGCAAACCCACAGGGCTTCATCCAGTGTCCCGCCCAAGCTCTCCAAAGCCAGGGTTGAATAACAATGGTGTCAGCTACCACAGCAAACACTGTGGAAGTGCGTGTTGGGCCAGGCACTGTTCTAAGCACTATACACGTATCAATGCATTTGATCCTTCCAACAATAAGGATGGGGGGGGGAAACTGAGGCACAGAGCAGCGCTTCCCCGCACCCGCCTGAAGAGCCATCACACTGGGGGCCACAGATGATCACTGCAGAGTAAGAATAAACCAAACATCAGCTTCCTCCAAAGGTGGACACTTTCTTGATTCATTTCTGGTGCCCTCTCTTGAATATCAGCCACAGTGACGGGATCATCGGCTGGGGCAAGTGCTGAGAGCGTCAGTGGCAGGAGGGTGGCAAATCCTAAATGCACCAGGAGACGCAGCCTGGGGGAGCCACTTGGCATTCCAGCTGATGTGGGCGGACTACTCGCCTGATCTGTGAAATGGGGCTACGAATAGCATTTATTGGAGAGTCGGCTGAGGCTGGTGAGTTTCTGTCTGTGGAGGGCTGAGGGCACACCTGATCTCTCTCTCTAATACTACCTACTGTGTTATGATGATTGCCTTGATAAAAGGACATAAAGAAGAAAGAGGAAAACATTTTAATCTCGAAGAGGAAGGGAGAGTGTGGGGAGGAAGGGGTGGGTGAGGAAAGAAGAAAGTGTGAGGTGCTATAGTGCTTCAAAGATTCCCACGGACAACTGAGGAAAGAGTTTTGTCCTCAGAGGACTTGTTGGCAGGGTCCTGACCAGGCAGCCAAGGCGGTTTTCTGGGTGGGTTGAGTCCTCCTGGATTCCATTCCCAGCCCTGCCCCGTCCCAGCTATGAGGGATGAGAGAGGCTCGGCTTCCCCAGGACCACAGGTGGTCACGAGAATATGAGAGCCCACGTGGCAAAGTGCACTCGCTGTCTTTGCTAAGCGACGGGTAGCCTCACCTGTATTCTGCTCCTGGGATGTTACTACACTTACCCAGTTCTCAGTTGGCAGGTAAATCAAAAGGCTATAAATAGTTTCTCGTAAATGCATTAAATATGACTTGGCATCTTGGCCAGCCTCCCTGTCAGGGCAGTCGGTGGGCAAGGGTTGTTTTGCAGAGGTCTAACGGGTGTCAAATTCATGGGCTCCAACCCCCAGCTGCCCCATGACACCAGGTGTTGTCCCTCCCACCCCACGCCCGCCTCGGGACTGCCTCACATGGCCTCTCTTGGCCACTGCCTGCTTGTCTGGACTCAGCCCTCTGGCCCAGTCTGCATTAGGTCAGTCTGTTCACACGTGGGTTCTGGGAAGGCTGTGCCAGGCGGCGGGTGGAGGGGAGAGGAGGGAGGGGCAGACCCAGCTGGTGAGCGCTGGGCTGTCCTGGGGCCTCCCTCCATCTCACTACATCAAGTTCTCAGAGGCTGACCTCACCCCTGGCTCAGGAGTGGGACCCTAAAGGCAGCAGATACAGATTCTGGACCCTACTCTCTGGATTCAAGTTTCAGTTGCCCCACATGTGAACTTAGGGTTCTCTATCTTCTTAGTGCCTCAATTTCCCCGTCTGTAAAATGGAAATAATAACAGTGCCTACCCCATACAGTTGCTGGAAGGATTACATGAATATTATTATTATTATTATATTCTGATGTCCCAGACAGTGTCAGGCAGTGTCAGAGTATCTGCTGTGAGTAGCGTTTGCTGTTATTACTACTTTCCCACCAGACTAGGTAAGTAGTTAAGAGCAAAAACTCTGGAACCAACCTGGTTGGGTTCAGCTCCCAGTCCCACCACTTATTACCTATGTACCCTTAGACCTGGATCTTAACCTCTCTGTGCCTCAGTTCCTTCATCCGTAAAATGGGGATGATGATTATGCCTCATAGGGTGTTGTGAGGAGTGATAAGTTAATACTTGCTAAGTGCTTAGAACAGCACCTGGCACACAGCAAGTGCTCCATTGTTGCTATCGTTACAGGAGGTCTGCTCTCTTTCCATCAAGTTTGCTAAGCTGCTGTGATGTGATTCTGGAGCGGCCCAATGCTTCTATTCTTGGGAAGCATTGCTTGAGGATTAAGGCAGCACAGAAAAAGGTGGAGTAGAGAGATGAAGGAAGACAATATAGGAGTATGTCTTTGGAGCACCTGGATCTAACTGTGCCTGAAGCAGGGCCTACCTGCTGGACTTCTTGATTCCAAGAACCAATAAATTCCTTCTTAGCTTAAACTTCTTTGCTTGGATTTCTGTTACTTGCAGTTAAGTGTGTTCTAATACAGAAAGCTATTGAAGGGCTTAAATAACAGTTAGGGAAGATATTAGAGGAGGTGGAGAAGCTAAAGAAAGGACAGAAGTGATACACCTTGAGAAGAGAAGGCTATGTGGAAGCAGTCATCCTGGGTTAGAATCCCAGCTGTGTTACTTACTGCCCTTGGTAAAGTGATTACATAATGGTCGTAATACTTCACTCCTTTATATATACATACTTACAATGTGACTTTGTCACTCTTCCCATCAGGAGATGTAGTCTATTCCCCCACCCCTTGAATCTGGGCTGACCTTGTAACTTGTTTTGGCCAATAGAACGTGGTGAAAGTAATGCTGTGCTAGTTCTAAGGTTAGGCTTCAAAAAGCCTTCCAGCTCCCGCTTGCTCTCTTGGACTCTTGCCATGACCTTGTGAACATGTCCGGGCTAACCTGCTGGAAGATAAGAGACTGGAGGTTCCCGAACCAAATGCCATTTATCCCCCTGAAGCAGAGCCATCTACCCACCCAGAGCTGACCACAGATGCATGAATGAGTCCAGCCAAGACCCGAAGAACTACCCAGCTGAGCCCAGCCTATACTACCAACCTACAGACTGAAGAGAGAAATAAATAATTGTTGTATTAAGCTGCTGAGTTTTGGGTGGTTTCTTATGTAGCAGTAGATGACTGATATCTTGCCCAGGGGCCTCCCCCAAACCTGACCTTCAGGTCACATGGCAAGCCAAGGCCACCCTGTCCCAGTCCCTGGACATGTGCTAATTCTGAGCCTGGACCTCAAGAGGCCCAGTGGCTTCTATTCACTTTCTTGGACCCCTGCCACCACCTTGTAGACAAACCTGGGTTGGACTGCTGGAGAATGAGAGACCACGTGGAGGACAGCCCAGTTTCCCCAGTTAATGGCACCTGGTCCAGCCTACAGACAGCCAACCCCCAAACATGTGAGAAAGCTCAGCCAAGATCAGCAGAGCCAACCCCAGCCCACTGATGATCAGAGAAGCACGAACGATCGAGCCCATCTGAGACCCAGTTGGTTTGTAGACTTGTAAGCAATAATGAATGCTTACTATTTTCAGTCTCTGATTTGGGGTACGTTTTGTTTTGCAGCTGTAACGGATACACGAACTTTGTATCCGTGGGCAATTGATTCACCTCTCTGGCCCTTGGTTTCCTCCCGTGAAAAATAGAGCTACCACTACACGCCTATCAAAATGGCCAAAATCCAGAACATTGAACCATTATGTAAACTATGGATTTTGGGTGATTATGATGTGTCAGTGTAGGTTCATCATTTGTAACAGATGGACCCCTCTGGTGGGAGATGCTGATCATGGGGGAGGCCATGCATGTGTGGGGCAGGCGTATATGGGAAATCTCTGTACCTTCCCCTCAATTTTGCTGTGAACCTAAAACTGCTCTAAAAATTGTCTTTTAAAAATTGCAATATGGAAAGGAAAAGGTAGAAGAAGATGGCTAAAGATGGAATATGGGGCATGTTGTGTCTTACACTGCACTTGCAGGTGTGGGGAAGAGGTGGCATTTCTCCTGCTAGGTGGTGAAAGCTTCTCATTGTCCAGTTGGCTACTTGGACAGTGGCTGTTACTCCCTGCTCCAGCCTGTGGGCTGCCCCCACCCCTACCTGCAAGGAGCCCTACCTTGTCAGAATCACCTTTTTCAGTGAATATCAGATCATGTCCCTCCACTGCTCAAAATCCTCCCATGGCTCCCCTCTCACTTCAAATAAAGTCCAAAGCCCTCACCTTGGCCCACAGGGCCCTACATGATCTGGCCCCTGGCCACCTCCTTGGTAGTCCTCTATCCACTGCAGACACCCACCCAGAGCCCTTATAAATGCTCCCTCTGCCTGGAATTGCTTAGGGTAGGCTAAATAGTGGCCCCCCCAAAGAGGTTCACTCCTAATCCCCAGAACCTGTGAATATGTTGCCTGACATGGTAGAAGGGACTTTGCAGGTGTGAGTAAGGTAAAGATCTTGAGATGGGGAGATTATTTTGGATTATTGGGTGGGCCCAATATAATCACAAGGGTCCTTCTAAGAGGGAAGCAGGAGAGTCAGAGAGAGAGAGAGAGAGAGAGAGAGAGAGAGAGAGAGAGAGACATTTGAAAATACAGCGTTGCTGGCTTTAAGCAAAAGGATTCTCCCCCTCAAGCCTCTGGAGGAATCCAGTTGCTGACACCATGATTTTAGCCAAATAAGACCCACTTTGGACTTCTGACCTTCAGAACTATAAGATTATAGATGTGTGTTGTTTTAAGCCATTAAGTCTGTAATTCATTACAGCAGCTATAGGACACTAATACACCCTTCCTCCAGATCCCTACTTGCCCAGTTTTTTGTTATTCGGGCTCATCTGAAATGTCATCTCTTCAGGGAAGCTGTCCTTGGCTACTGCAGCTAGCAAATATTTGTTGAATGAATAATCAAAAATGGAAATATACACTTGACGCCAATCAAGGTTGAAGCAAGATCTCACAAACTAACAGCCATGGGCTGAATTCAGCCTGCAGATATGTCTTATTTGGCTGGCACTGTGTTTGAAAACTTTTTTGAGCCAACATTCATAAATTGGATAGTTTCACTCAAACATCTCAGTCTCTAGAATCACATGGAACTTTCAGAAGTACCAGGCCCATCAACCTGGGGTAAGAACCCCTACATCGCAGCAGCCCCCCAAGGCCTTTTCCCTGACTTATGTTTTCTGCTTGGCTCATGGGAGCCACTCAGTTAGCAATGTTGGTGTCTCAGTTAAGGATTCCCTAAAAGCAAATATGAAAATAGAACATATCAATGAGGAGATAGAAGATCCTGTAAAGAACAACCAGATGGAAATGTTAGGACTAAAAGATACAATAACCAAAGTAAAAGGCTCACTGGATCGACTGAACAGCAGAATGGCTATGACAGAGGAAGAAATCCATGAACTTGAAGACAGATCAGTAAATATTCTCCAACCTGAACAGCAGAAAAGATTGGAGGAAAATTAACCAAGTCTCAGGGACCTGTGAGACAACAGCAGCTCTAAATTCATGTCTTTGTAGTCCCAGGAGAGGGGAGGGAATGTGGGGCTGAAAAAATATTTGAAGAATATTTTCTCGGGAAGCAGAGGTAAGAGACAGTGAGGCAGGGCAGGGGGTAAGCTGATAAAAGGTGCCCTAATGAGCTGGTTGTAGCTGTGCACACTGGGATCACTGGGGACCTTCCTAGAGAAGGTGTGGAATGTGCCTCTGAGTTGTACCATCAAGGGTTGGGGAAGCTGGATGTCTACTTTCCCACTCCCACCCTTCATGAGTATGGATTTCTCCTGGGAGCACTGACGGCCTGCTTATCAGCCTGCCCCACACCTGGCTCAGCAGGCTTCTGAGAGGAGTTAGGAAGTCACTGGTGCCTTCAGGAGCCATCCATGTGACAGCTGAAGCTTCGGGGGACTTCATGGTGGGCTGGGGGATATGGCTGGGTGTTATCAGTGGCCTATCGCTGCATAAAAAATTGCCATACATTTAGTAGCTTAAACAGCACACATTTACGATCCCCTAGTTTCTGTGGGTCAGGAGTCCAGACATGGCTTGGCTGAGTCCTCTACCCAGGGTTTACAAGGCTGCAGTCAAGGTGTTGGTCAGGCCGTGTTCTCATCTGGAGGCTCAACTGGAGAAGAATCTGCTTCCAAACTCATTCGAGTTGTTGGCAGAATTCATTCCCTTGCGACTGTGTGATAGAGGCTGTCACCCTCAAAGGGTGAACACTTGCATCTCCCAGAGGCTGCCCACAGCTCCCTGCCAAGTGGGCTTCCTCCACACAGCTGCCTACTTCATCAAGCCAGCAAGCCTCTCCTGCTCTAGTTGGCTGAGACAGAGTCTTAGGTAATGTAACCTAATCAAAGGAGCGACACCAAACACCTTTATAATATTCCACTGGTTAGAAGTAAGTCACAGGTGCCATCTACACGGAAGGCGTGGTTAGTCACACAAAGGCACGGACACCAGGAGTTGGGAATCACTGGGGTCATCTTAGGGTCTGCCCTCCACAGTAGGGCACTGACAGCCTTGGTGTGGGTTGGGTGACCTTCAGTGCTGTGCAGACAGGCCTGGGCATGGACCCATGCTTGGCTCTGGCTGTTCCATTTCCAGCTGCTACACAATAGGCTGCTGTGGATACAGGGCTCTGGGGGTTTGCTGGGAGCAGGTCTGGGGGCCGCCCAGAGGTCTTCTTTCACTCTCCCATTGCTGGCCCCTTCCCAACTTCACTATGTGACCTCAGGCAGCTTGCTTGAGCCCTCTGTGCCTTAGTGTTCTCAGCTATAAAAAGAAGTTCATAGCAACCCCAGCCTCATGGGTGGCTGTGAGGACATAACGTTTGCAAAGGGTGTGCGTTCTGACCATGCCAGGAGGTCCCCAAATGTTTGCTATTATTGTCATTATTCTCTGCTTCTGCTTCCCAATGGACCCCCTTTAGTTCTCCATGAACATTTCCCCTTTCTGCAGGAATCTTTGCATCTCTGGGCACCACGTGAAGCCTTAGGTGTTTTGGCAACGGTGTCTGGGATGCAAGGGGTGAGCGCTTCCCTCTCCTCGGGGGCAGAAGTTCTGGAAGTTTCAGATCTGCCTTGTTGCTTCACAATGGAATAGCAGGGCCATGAATTTTACAAGGCATTAATATTTCATTTCTGACACTTGCACCCTGCTAAATAGTGTATAACATTTTTGGGAACAGCTGGGACTGGTGATTCCCACAGGTCAGCTGGGCCAGGCCTGGTGCCTTGTCCCAGTGGAGGGGCCTGTCTCCCCTTTCTGGGGTGTCCGAGGGAGCTCTCTCCACTGCAAGAGCCAGGAAGGGTGATGCGTGTCTGCTGCCCGGGCCACCACTCTGGTGGCACCTCTAACTTGGGCAGCTATGGCGAGGCCTGGAGGCCCTAGGCACCACTGAGGCAAGGTGGGAGCAAGGGATGGGCAAGGAAAGGCAGCAGCCCAGAGCAGATCTGCGGGGCTGAGGGTGACCCACTCCCATCCCCCATCCCTGCCCTCGTCCTTGGGAGAGCGGTGAGTGAGGTGGCTACAATTTACACACCCAGAGACTCGTCCCCAAAATGGCCTCATTGCACCCCTCCCTTCCTCCCGGAGCACGAGGCTTGAGCCAGGCAACCTGGGTTTGAACTGGCGCCCCGCCCCCCACCCAATGACTAGACAGGTAGCCTAGCCTCAGTTTCCTCATCTGTGGCATGGGGATTGCGAATGAGTTAACAGAGCAGGACCCGGACCAGGGAGAGGTCAGTCACCCTTGGCTGTGGCCCTGGGTCTGTTTTGGTCCACACACGTTCAGAGTGGGAGGTGTGGGTGGGCCCAGGGCGGGAGCTACAGGAGGACAGGTAAGGCGATGAAGGCGCAGGAGGCCAGGTCTCCTGGGCCCCGAGGGCTCGCTTTATTTCACCAGCAACACCTGGTTTCTCTTCCTGCCCCGGGAAGGGTGGAAGAGTTTGAGCAGCGCCCCTAGCAGGCCCAGGGCTGTGCCCACTAGCAGCATCAGCCTCAGCCCCTTGAGGACGGAGTCAGCCTTTCCTTTCTGGGCCTCCTCTACCTCCGGCTGTTGTCCAAAGTCTTCTGTGCTCAGAGACGCTGGTATATCCAGATCGGACTTGGGGGTGAATTGAGCCGAGAGCTCCTGCTGCACGAAGCACTTGTAAGTGGCTGGCTGGAAGACCTGCAGCCGATTGCCGCCGTTGGAGGTGTCCAGCACGGTGCTGACAGCCTGGCCCGAGAGCTGGTCCTTCCAGGTCAGGGAGATGTTGTCGGCTTCCCAGATGATGGGCCTGCAAAGGAGGACAAGGTCAGCTGCAGCGCCCCAGAGAGGAAGGGGGGACCGATGTCTGAAAGGAGGTGGAGACGGCAGCACCCTTCTCCCTTCTCCCTGGGAAAAGCAAACAGAGCACCCCCTCCAAGGAGAGAGACCCAGCAGTGAGTAAGGGGAGGATGGGGGCTGGACGGCTGGGAGCTCTCAGAGCCCTGCTCCTTACTGCCCTGGCCACTTGGCCAAATGCCTCTGTAGCTCTTTGAGCCTCCATTTGAAGGCTCAAAGAAACCTGGGGGTGTCATGACAGCCACAACCTCAGAGGGTTATTTGGAGGAATTAGCAAGGACACTCCCTAATTGATGCGTGCCCCCCTTTACCTGCCTGGCCCCATTTCCTCTGCTCTCCCTCATTCACTCTGCCCCAGCCACACCTCCTAGAGGTTCCTCTGACATGCTGGACACAGTCCTGCCTCAGGGCCTTTGCCCTGGCCGTTCCCACGGCCTGAAACGCTCTCCCTCAGGGCACAGGACTCTCTCACCTTCTCTCAGTCTTGGCTGATAGCACCTTCTCAGAGACACTTTCCCTGACCTCCTTATTTAAAAATTTCACCTCCCTCACTCCCATTCCCCTTCATTTATCACCATCTAAAATACTGTGTGTTTCCTTCCAACTTTGTTCAGGTTGCTGGCAGATTCAGTTCCTTGCGGCTGTAGGGTTGTAGGATACAGGTCTCCGTTTCCTTGCTGGTTGTCAGCTGAGGATGCTGTCAACTCCTCCAGACCACCAGTAGCCGTTCCTTTGAGTTGTATTTCATTTGCTAAATTTTATTGAGTTTTTCCAACAATGTTCATAAGTGAAATTGGTTTATAATTTTCTTGTGGCAATTATAAAGAAGTTTATACTTAACATATTTTTAGTACAGGTATTTATATGATGGTGATAAATGATTATTACAATAAAATATTTTTTTCTACCAAAAATAAAATAAAATAAAATATAATAACTGTGTTTCATTCATGTAATTGGTTTATCTCTCCATGAGAGCGGGTATCTTTTTTTTTTTTTTTTTTTACATCTTTATTGGAGTATAACTGTTTTACAATGGTGTGTTAGTTTCTGTGAGCAGGTATCTTTTTCAGTTTTGTTCTTCATGGCATCTCCGGTACCTAGAACAGTGCTTGGCTTGTAAATGCTCAGGGAACAATGTGATAAGTGAATACATGAATCAGGCATATAACACACCAATTGTGGCTGGGAAACAGAGGGGACTGTCAACAGACAATACTGACAAGGCCAGTGATCATAAAAGCAATAGTAACACCTATTAGAGTGTGGAACCCCGTGTCAGACACTGTCGTAAGTGTCTTTACAGGCATTTTCCCCCTTAGAGATCACAATGACCCCAAGAAGCCAGGGCCAGCAAGACCTCTGTACTCCCCAAATTCATATCCTAACCAGAACCTCAGAAGGTGACCTTATTTGGAAATAGGGTTGTTGCAGATGTAATTAGTTCAGATGAGGCCAGATTGGAGTCAGGTGGGCCCTAAATCCAATATGATCTGTATCCATATAAGAAAAGGAGAAGAGACACAGAGACACAGACACACGGGGAGAACGCCAGGTGGTGACAGAGGCAGAGGCTGGAGTGATGCAGTTACAAGTCAAGGCAGGCCAAGAATTGCCGGCCACCACCAGAAACTAGGAAGAGGCAAGGAGGGATTCTACCCAGCATCTCAGAGGGTACAGGGCCCTGCGGACACTTTGATCAGACTTCTAGGCTGCAGAACTATAAGAGAAGAAATTTCTGTTGGTTTAAGCCACCTGGTTTGTGGTACTTTGTTACGGCGGCCGTAGGAAACTAATACAACCCTTATTCTACAGATGGGGAAACTGAGGCCCAGAGAGAAGCCACAGGCTCAAAGTCACACAGCAGGAAAGTGGCAGGGCTAGGACGGGAACCCAGGCCTGGCTGAATCCAGAGCCCGAGACAGAAACCTCACGTGAAATTCTACTCCCCTCGCCTCCCTAGAGACCTGGCAATTCCTGAAGCCTCACTGACCTCTCTTAAGTTCCCTGTGATGGGCACTTGGGTGCCCCTTATCTGGCAGACACAGAGTAGGTGTCCCGGTCTAGTTGGGAGGAGGGGTCACGTACGTGCACATTCCTGCATTTCTGAATTGTGGGCTTGTTTAAGGAAGCAGGTGTTACTTTTATACTTTGAGGAGGAGGAAGAAAGGAGAAAGGGAGACAAAAAGATAGAGAGAGAAAAAGAGAAGAATAGAAGTGACAGCTGGGATGCGCAAGGGAAAGAAAACCAGATGGAGGCGGTGAGGCCAGACTCCACAGAGCCTGTGGCTGCAGAGGCCCCAAGAGTTTGCTCCGGCTCCCCGCTTGCAAGGAAGAGGCTGCCGCTGGCAAGCGGGGAAGGAGGGCAAGAGGGTCCCCATGGCCAAGTATGTGAGCTGTGGGGTCTGCGCTGCCCCCTCCCGCCACGGATTCCCCCAGGCAAGGACTGCACCCTTCTGAGCTGCAGTTTCCCCATCTATAAATGGGCCTCCTTGGAGTTTATTAAGAGAGTTTGCCCAGGAACCAGCCCATGGGGAACGCGCAGCACTGTGAGTGGCTGTAGTTCTTATTACTGGGGTAGGCGCAGGTGGGCTGGGGAAAACGAGAGGATGGGGAGATTTCCCAGGGGCTCCAGGCAGGAAGACAAGAACATGAATGGGAGCGCCAGGGCACAGGTCTTGATGGGCATCCCTGGGGCACCGTCCTCTCCTCCAGGGCTTGCTGACCTTCCCAGATGAGTCTGAGGCCTCAGAGTCTCACAGCTTCCCGGGCTACCCCCCAGCACAGCCCCATCATTTGCCTGGGCTTCTCCCATCCCAGCCCTGACCGCCCTGGGCCATCTCCCCCCCTGGGCTGGGGGGCTTCCTAAGGGCCAGGCCTGCAGCTGTCTGACGACTGCCGTGTCCATAGCACCACCCAGCACAGGGCTGGACACGGAGTCAGCTGAGCGCTCCCTCTGTGTTAGCTGTCCTCGTTCTACCTGTGTGTGACTCAGTGGGCACCAGGGAGATTCTTGCCAAAGGAATATCTAAAGAAGCCAGTGGAGAGAGCCTGCGGGGCTGACCCACGTAGAACCCCTCCCTCTCTGCACAGATTAACCCACAAAGGCTCCCCGATGGGGAGAGCCTGGCAAGGGGCCAAGGGCAGGGCTGGTACTCGCTTCCATCACCTGTAGATGGATCCTAAGGGGCAGGTGAGCCATGCAGATCCCAACTTCTCACTGAGCTTGAAGTTGTCAAAAGTGACGTATTCCGCATTTGATGACGTGCACTGGACGTGGCAGGCTTCTACCTGCATCTCAGGCCGCGTGCGGCTGGACCACAGATTCACATCTCCCAGATAGAGCCAGCAGGGCATGGGCGTTTCCAGGGGCTCCTCGATGTAGCAGTACCCCAGGCGTTTGCGCTCACCTGGCTCCCCACAGCGGTTACAGCCCTGCCAGGGCTCCCAGTGGGTGAAGATGAGCTCCTTGCCGCCCAGACTCAGGGTCTCATTCTGCAGGGGCTCTTGGCCCAGGTCTTTGTGTGTGATATGTATGGTTTCAATATCCTGGAAGTCAATTTCGTACTGTACCACTTTCTTGCCATCCTTGTCCTGGCAGTTGTAGAAGCCTGTCTGCAAGGGCAATGGATTTCTAATGAGAAGGCTGCCATTGGGCATTGTTTCCATGTTGGAGTTAGTGAAGGGGTTGTTGGTCCAGGGGGTCTTGACTGGCAGGAAGAAGAATTGCCACTGTGCCCCAGAGGCATTGCAGTGCAGGAAGATGTCATTGTTTGAGAGCAGGGCCAGTTGGCAATGCCGATTAGGACAGCTGATGGAAAAGTGGGACCTCAGCAGCGGGGCAGCAAAGCTGAGCAGCAGCCAAAGGGTGGGCAGCATGGCGCGCTGGGACTGTGGCAGTGGGCTGGGCACCACCCTGGACTTTGTGAGGTCATCCATGAAACTCAGGTCTCAGCCCTGGGCAGCAGGATGAACTGTAGTCCACCCCCATGGGATGTGAGGTCACAATTCCCACATTTGTTCTGTGACAAGTAAACAATCTTATTTCATCTCTATGACAAGCCTTCCACTCTGCTTGGTCAGCAGGACACCTAATTTGTCTATTCAGGGTTTTCTCTACCATCCCCCTACTTTGGTGTTAAAGTGTCACATGTGAACATTCAACACCTTTTTTCTGAACACCTACTATGTTCTGAGCACACTTCTTAGTACTAGGGATGGAGAGGTGAATAAATCCTCTCTGGTTCCCTTCTGACATCCTATCCTTCCCCACCCAACTGCTCCAGCCATGCTGGCCTCCCTGCAGTCCCCTGAACATATCAGGCAAGTAAAGAGCTCCTGCCTCAGGACCTTTGCACATGCTGGTCCTCCCACAGATATCTGCATGACTCAATTCATTTAAACAAACAAATATTTTTCTCAGTTGCCCACTTCCCAAACCCTTTCCTAAACTTCTTCTCAGTTCTCAAATTAAAAATAATTATGGGACTTCCCTGGTGGCACAGTGGATAAGACTCCATGCTCCCAATGCAGGCGGCCCGGGTTTGATCCCTGGTCAGGGAACTAGATCCCACATGCATGCCACAACTAAGAGTTCACATGCCACAACTAAGGAGCCCACATGCTGCAACTAAGGAGCACACAGGCCGCAACTAAGGAGCTGGCGAATTGCAACTAAGGAGTCCCCCTGCTGCAACTAAGACCCGGTGCAACCAAATAAATAAATCAATATTAAAAAATAATTATTGTGCAGGCTTGACCTGCCATTGTTCACTCATTTCACAAATGTTTACTGAATGCCTACTATGTGCTGGTTGGTATTCTAATCAAAGCAGTGAACAGTTTAGACAAAGCCTCTGCCCTTCTTGAGCTTACCTTCTAGTGGAAGAGACAGATAATAAACAAATATATACTACATAATGTCAGATACAGTAGAGTCTCATTATTCATGGAAGTATGTTCTATAAAGTCGCTGAATTACAAGATAATGAAACAGTGGTCCTAGGAGAAATACAAAGTTAGGGTCCTATAAGCCTTTGGTCACAGTATTTTTATCAGCTGATCAACACATAACCTTGTTTTATGTATGTTTTTATTTAAAGACACAATATATACTGTTGATCCATTAACATTGAAGTTGTAGCCAACAGCCCTGTAACTCATGCCTGAACAAAGCTAATCTAACGCACGCATTTACTTCATAAGGCACTTAGGAACATTTCAGCACCATGCTTGGGAGCCATTTTAAACAGCAAAATCACCAATAGAAAGCACAAAAATGCAAAAAACATGGCACTAAATAGACCATGAAAAGGATACTTGCTAACACAGTATGGGAGCTAAAACAAGAAGGCAGAGGGTCTCCTTGTTTGGCCTCAGCTGGGAATGCGCATCGTTAGGTGACTCAATTTTCTCACCACTCTGTGCATGTCTGCAAATGACTATGAGAGCACTGTGGGTATTGGCTTGGGGGTTACAAATAAATTTTAGTGAGTAGGTGAATTCACAAGTGTGGAATCCTTGAATAATGAGGATCAAATGTAATAATTGTTAAAGAGAAAAATAGAGCAGGGAAATGAGGATGGAAAGTAAAATGTTGGTGTGTGGGGATGGGCTATTTTAGAGGGGATGAGCAGGCCTGTGTGAGCACTCTCTGAGGAGGGGAACTTTCACAAACACCTAAGTGAGGTGAGATAAAGAGCCATGTGGGTATTTGAAGGAAGGATATTTCCAGGAGAGGGCTGGACCCTGACATGGCTGTCTGATTAGTATATGTAAAGAGTGTGGAGGCCAGAGTGACTAAGGAGGAAAGGACAAGGGGGAGAGTGCTGAGTGGGTGAGGTTGGAGGCTCATCTAGGTCTTTGCTAAGATATCCTGCCTTCCTCTACCTGGCTTCTAATGGCTGGGAGCTCTCTTGGTCATGTCCCTACCTCATGTGGGAATTTTAAAGGCTGTGTTTGGCATAAGCTGTATGCTTACGTTATCTTGCTGCCACCCTCACCCCGAGAGTGGGTCACACATCCCTTCTGCTCTCAGGTCTACAAAACCATCTAGAGTTTTTGTCTGCTTCCCAGAACTTTATAAAGACCCTCTGTCTGAGACATATTAACATTTATACCCCTTTTGCTTCCCCCCATCTCTCTCCCTCTCTGTCTCTCTCCTCAGCCCAGGGAATCTTTTCTAAACAAGTAAACAGGGCTATGGGGACACTGTGAGAAAGCTCACTTCCAACTTTCACTTTACCTAGGTGAGAAGTCACACTAGCTGGAGCCAGTCTGAAGAAATGTTTTAATTGGCCTCCCTAAGGTGTTTTTAGAATATTTAAATCTGTGACCAACATGTAAAATCCAAGACATTTCACATGAGACTCCAAATTCCCTGCTATTCTTTAAATAATATGCGTGAGATTTCTGCTCACTGCTACATTTGAGTAGCTTATATCAGACTACCCTTTTGCTAATAACAAGTGTAGACTTTAAGATAACGTCTACACTTAGATTAGTATGTCTAAGAGAGGACAAGATGAGGATTTTGACTCTATATAGAAGAATCAAATGGAAACATTAGAATAAAAATATAAAATTTGTGAAATTAAGGATTCACTAGGTGGGATAACAATCTTTTGGACACAATAGAAGAGAGGAAATGAAATATGGGTTCATAGAGAATATCTATACTGAAGCATGCTAAGGAAAACAATAGGAAAATACACAAAAGAGTGTAAGAGACATGGGACATGGTGAAAAAGTCTAACACTTACGTAAATGGAGATTCAGAAGAAAAGGAGAGACAGGAACATAAGTAATACTTGAAGAGATACTGAATGAAAATATTCCAAAACTGATGAAAGACATCAAGGCACAAATTCAAGAAGGTTTTCAAACTCCACACAGTATAGATAGATAGATACATAGATAGATATCAAAACCAAAACAAGACAAAAAAAAAAAAAAAACCACACCTAGGCAATTTATAGGAAAACACTGCAGAAAACAAAAGAGGAAATTTAAAAAATGGCCAGAGGAGAAAAAGATACACTACTTTCAAATCAACAATCATAACACTCTACATTGACTTTTAAACAGACATAATGAAAGTTAGAAAGACAATGGAATAACATCTTCAAAACACTAAAAGAAAATGACTACCATCTGGAATTCTATGTATAGAATTCTATATACCACAATGAAAATATCCTTCAAAGAAGGAGGTAAAAAATAAAGATACTTTCAGATGAAAGCTGAGAGAATTCACCACAGCAGAGCACATTAAAGGTAATACTAAGGAGAATTCTCCAGCCAGCAGGAAAATGATCCCAAATGGAAGCAAGGTAATACAGGAATGCAAAGCACCGGAAGAATAAATATGTGGTTAAAACTAAATTAATATTCAGAGTGTTTTAAAATAATGTCTTGTGGGGTTTAAAATATATGTAAAATAAAAATACCTGATAACAAGAGTACAACAAATGGAAGGGGAGTAAATGGAGCTAAAAGGTTGTAAGGTCTCTGTATTGTCTAGGAAATGGTACAAGTACAAATTTATATTAGATTGTAGTAAGTGAGAATTAATGTAAGCTCTAGAGTAAATGATAAAAGAATGCATATCTAATAAGTTAATAGAGGAGAAAATGGAATGACAATTTAAAAAAATACTTGGTGAATTCAAAAGCAAGAAAAGGCCAAATAACTAAAGAAGAGATGGAACAAGTAGAAAACAAATAGGAAGATGGTAGATTTAAACCCAACTAAATCAGTAATTACATTAAAAGTAAATGAACTAAATACTCCAATTAAAAGACAAAGATTTTCAGACTTAATACCAAAACAAAAATCTAAATATATATTACTTAAAAGAGATTCACCTTAAATAAAAGAATATAGAAAAGTTGAAAGTAAAAACATGGGAAAATGTCATGCAAACATTAGCTAAAAGAAAACTGGTGTAGTAGTTATACCAATAACAAAAGTAGATATAAGGGTCAAAGTATTAATAGAAACTTGCAAGAGACATTTTATAAAATGTCAATCCAACTGGAAGATACAGTGACATCCTAAGTTTGTATGAACCTAAAAGTATATAAAGCAAAACCTGATAGTACTAAATGTTGAGATAGACAAATCCACAATTAAACACGCAAACAAAAATTTAGGAGAGATATAGAAGATTTGAACCATATGATATAAACTTGACCTAATTCATATATATGGAACTCTGCACTTAACTTCAGAACATACATTCTTTTCACATTCATATGAAATATTTTCCAAAATTGACCATATTCTAGGCCATAAAACAAGTCTCAATAAACGTTAAAGGAATAGAATCACATTTTTTGATCAATGGAATTAAGCTAGACACAAATGACAAAAAGACAACAAAGAACGTCCCCAGATATCTGAAAACTATACAATGAAATGTCTAAATAACTAATAGATCAAAAGAGAAATCACAATTGAAAACAGAAAGTATTTTTAACTGACCGAAGATGAAAGTATAACTTATAAAAACTTGAAGGATGCAGGTAAGTTGTGCTTAGGGGGAAATTTACAGCCTAAATACATACTCTGGAGAAAAAAGGATAAAACTTGGAGATCTAAGCAAGCATCTCAAATACCAGAAATCTACTGATAGAAAACAAAAGATTGAATGAGATTGATAAAGCCCTAGCAAGAATGATCAAGGGGAAAAAAACCAGAAAGAAGCCCTAAATAACTAATAACAGTAACAAAAAAAGGAGACATTACTACAGAAATTACTGGCATAAAAAGATAATAAGAGGATATTGTAAAATACTTTTGGTCAAAACTGCTGAAAATTTAGATTAAATGGGTAAATTCATTGAAAACCTCAACAATGCTGGCACAAGAAAAAACTGAACCATTCTATATTTACTATTAAAGCCATTGAGTCTGTAATTTAAAACTTATGCACAAGCCCCCTCCAATCCCAGGGAGATTTACCAGTGTATTCTTCCAGATATTTTTTAACAATTAAGAAATGGCATAAATCTTTCAAAATCTTTCCAGAAATAAAAAAGGATGGAACACTTCCAAACTTTGATGAGGTCTGAATCACCTTGATACCAAAAACTTATAAGGACATTACAACAAAGGAAAATATCAGGCCATTTTTTCATGAACGTGAACACAATATCCTAAGCAAAATATTAGCAAATTGCCTCCAATGATAAATAAAAAGGATAAACATCATGACCAAATTGGGTTTATCCCAGGAAGGCAAGGTTGGCTTTACATCTGAACATCAATCAGTGTTAATTCACCACACTAACAGGATGAAGGAAAAAAACCATATTATCATTTCAGTAGATGCAGAAAAATCATTTGATAAAATTCAACACCCATTCATGGCTCAAAACTCTTAACAAAATAGGAATGAAAAAGAATTTTCTTAATCTTCTATTAAAGATATATTAAAAACCTAGGGCAGGGCTTCCCTGGTGGCGCAGTGGTTGAGAATCTGCCTGCCAATGCAGGGGACACGGGTTCGAGCCCTGGTCTGGGAAGATCCCACATGCTGCGGAGCAACTGGGCCCGTAAGTCACAATTACTGAGCCTGCGCGTCTGGAGCCTGTGCTCCGCAACAAGAGAGGCCACGATAGTGAGAGGCCCGCGCACCACGATGAAGAGTGGCCCCCGCTTGCCACAATTAGAGAAAGCCCTCGCACAGAAACGAAGACCCAACACAGCCAAAAATAAATAAATAAATAAATAAATAAAATTAAAAAAAAAAGATTAAATCCCCATAAAAAAAAAAACCTAGGGCAGAATTATATTTAATAGTGAAATATTAAGAATAACATAAGCATGTCTGCCATCAACTTCTCCATTCAGCATTTTACAGGAGGTAAGTGAATTTAGCAAAATAATTAGTTACAAGGTCATATATGAATACCAAATATATTTTTATATACAACAAAATTTGGAAAAAAAGACACAACTTGCATGAAAAAATCAAATACTTAGGAACAAATATAATAAAATATATGTAAAACCTCTATATTAATAACTGCATGTTATTGGGAGAAATTAAAGAAAGCCTAAATAATGAAAGTGTTTACAATGTTCATGGATTGGAGGACTAAATATTGTAATATTGATTCTACCCAAATTTATCTTTAGATTCAATGATGCCCCGATTTTTAAAAAAAAAAAAACAGGAGTTTTTTGGATGGGAACTACAAGCTGATTTCAATTGTTTTTTTTTTTTTTTTTTACAAAGGGTCAAGAATAACCAAGACAATCTTGAAGAACAAAGTTGAAAAATCTATACTATCGATATCATGACTTATTATAAAGGTATAATAATTAAGACACTGTAGCATTGGTACAAGGATGGATAGATAAATCGTATCAGTCAGAGTCCAGTGAGGAGACAGAAATCACACTAAAGTCTATGTTGGCATGAACATGGGCTGGAATGTCTTCGTCTCTAGCTTTTACATTTGGCCTACTCTGAATATCAGGAGTCTAGAAGGGCAGGGACTAGGTCTTTGTTGGTCACCACTGTGTCCCCAACATCACCTACCTGGGGTTTGGCTCAGAAGGGGCAGCCAGGAATTCTTGCTGAATGAACATCCGAACAAGCCCATGAAGAGACCCCTTCCTGCACAGATTGACCTTGAAAGCTTATGGGCTGGGAGACAGACCCTGCTTTTCTATTGGAAGGTAACCCCCTGGCCCGGTTAGGCACAGGAAACAGAGCCTGGGTGAGGGTTAAAGGCAGGTCTAGTCACCTGGACGCCAAGGGGCAGGTGAGCCACATGGTGTTGGTCAACTTGCCCAACTGGGAAATGTCAAGGCAAAGTACGGCTGGTTGATTTACTTGATGTGGTCACAGGGTATAAGGTAGGCTTCCACCTGCATCTCAGGCCACATGCGTCTGTACTGCACCTTCTTTTCTTGCAGATAGAGCCAGCAGGGCATGGGCGTTTCCAGGGGCTCCTCGATGCAGCAGTACCCCAGGCGTTTGCACTCACCTGGCTCCCCACAGCTGTTACAGTCCTGCCAGGGCTCCCAGTGGGTGAAGATGAGCTCCTTGCCGCCCAGACTCAGGGTCTCATTCTGCAGGGGCTCTTGGCCCAGGCCTTTGTGCGTAATATGTAGGGTAGTGACATCTTGGAAATCAATCTCATACTCTACCACGAGGGCATTGTCATTGTCCTCACAGTGATAGAGGCCTGTCTGGGAGGGCTGAGGGTTGGTCAACTGGAGGCTGCCCCCAGGCAGTTTCTTTATGTTAGGCACTGAGGAGAGCAACAAGAGATCCTCCCCCAGAATGGAAGAGAAGTACCAGCGTGCCTTGAGATGGTCACACTGCAGGACAACATCATTGCCTGAGAGTAGGGCCTGTTGGCAGAGACTCTTGTAGGCACAGCTGACTAATATCTGGGCCCATGAAGTGGGGAGAGAAAGGCTAAGCAGCCACAAGGTGGCCAACATGGCCACCTACAGACTACAGAAGGAGGCTGGGAACCATCGGGGCATTGTGAAGTCACCCACAGAACTCAGGCATCAGCCCTGGGCAGTGGAATGGACCTTGATCCACTGCACTTCCAGAAGTCCAATTCAGTTCATGTCATCAAATAGCTTAGTGTAGGCTGTTGAGTCAAAAACTCAAATGTCTGCAAGAGATGGGCAGGAAACACAATGAGTGAACCTATGTCAGAACGAGTGAACTAAAAAGTCAAATTATTTGCCCTCCACATACCCAATACACAATGATGGAATGGGTCAAAATGCCCAATTGGAAAGGGGAATAAGGGAAGACACACAGAAAGCACTGGTCTGTATCATTTCTAAAATCTAGTGAAAAGATACTGTAAGGGCTTCCTATCTTATAGAAGGGGGAGGGTTCCTTAATTAGTACCAAATCAACTCCTTAAGGGTGGGGAGCTTCCCAAATCTTTGTTCACTGTGGCTTATGTCTTCACTCTCCAGGGAGTTACCCCCTTTTCCATTATCCTCCTTGGCCACATCTCAGGTGACAGTGGAAGATGTGCCGTCCTTGGCACATGAGCAGTTTTCTCAGCCTGCTTTCTGTCTCCTAAAGTGTGGGACCTAAGGATTCTTATAAGTCTCCAGTTAACTCCAAGTACAAAACCCCCACATCCACAGTTCTGTTCACGATGTTCCTCATTTCTCTCCTCTCTCTCCCTCTCATTGCAGGTACCTTAGACTCTATCAGGCATCCATGGAAAGCCATATTCTAAGCCATTTTGTCTACCTCAGGCTATCTTAAGTGTTTCCTGGGAGTACCTTAATTTATTCAGAGATCTTAACAATGGTTAATAATGATTTGATTGGTGCTAATCCTTGATTTTATCCTTGACAAAAGCTGAGTTCTAACTGGACTTTGACTCTCAAAGGTCTTCCTGATTTGGGGCCATCTTTGGCCAATATTCACTCCTAGTGTCCTGTGTTCCAACTGCTTCCCCTAAAGCTGCAAGTTCATTAAGTATGTTATCTGCCTTCCAAAGTATTTCAGGCAATAATCTTCATCCTTCTGGTTTCAAATAATTTTCTTGTTTCCTTTGCTCTGTATCTAAGCCAATGCCATGTGTTTTTATTTTTTAATACAGCAGCACCCCACTCCTGATACTAATTTCTGTATCACTCAAGATAGGCTGTTTGCTATTATAATAAACTTCATCCAAATCTCAATGACTTACAATAACACAAGTTTACTTCCCATTCATGATCCATGTCCCTTGTGGGTTGGCATTACAATCACTCAGGGATACAGGATGATTGAGCAACTGCCATCCCAAACATTTCCAGTTTTATGCCAAAGGAGGAAGAAAGCTCTGTAGGATTTCCTGTCTGTAATTAAATGCTCTGGCCTTAAATGACACATGTCATTTGCTCACAAACCATTGGCCAGAAATGGTTACATGGCACTAGCAATTCACCAATCCAACAAAGGAAATGGAATTCTAATATGTCCAGGAAACATTTAGAAAATGGCAGTAATAATTACTGCAGCTAATGTCTACTACAAGCAGTGTTCTTTTATATCATAAAGTTAAAACCATTCCCCAAATCCTCCCATCAGATCTCTCCTAAAGTTCCATTGGCCAGAATTAGGTCCCATGTGCAGATCAAAATCAATCTCTGAAAGGAAAGAAAATTTCCATGATTGGCTTAAGCCAATCAGAATTTGTTCTCCAGGACTGGGGAAGTATAACCTCTGACCATAGAGTCATTGAAGACTCCAAAAAAAATCAGGGCTTTGTATGCAGGAGAGATGTAGAAGAGAATGCTTATTTGGTATAACCAACCATATTTGTCACAGCATCCATGGTTAGGAAATATCAGTTGTACCAGGACTGTAGTAAGCACTATGTGAGCTACACGACCTTTAGGCAAGTTGCTGAGACTTGTTAAACCTCACTTCCCCATCTGTAAAATGGGATATTAGAACTTTCCATCACAAACTATGGTGTTATAAAGCTTTCAAGAGATTACTGATGTCAAATTCTTGGAACGGTCCAGGTTTGGATTAACACAGTGGTTAGTTAGTGGGAATGTGGCCAAGTGGCTTCAGTCCCAGGTTTTGGGATCAGTTTCATTTCTAGATCCACCTTTTATTAGAATAATCCATGCCCAGCAACTTCACCTTCTTGTGCCTGGCATATTCAATTATTCCATAAATAAGTATCGTTTACTCATCTTTCAACAGGCACTAAGGATCCAGGCTAAGTCCCTGCCCTCTTGGAGCTTCCATTCTAGTGGGGGATGTATTAATTGGGATAAGTTAGGTTATGCTGTGTAACAAAATAATTCTGGGATCTCAGTGGCTTAACACATTTTTTTTTTTCTCATCTTACATGTCCATTGTGGGTTGGTGGAGAGCTCTGCTCTACACAGTCCCTTCAAATACCATGGCCAGTGGAGGCTGCACCACCTGCAGCATCATTAGCTGCTATGGAATAAGGAAGGATAGTCAAATGCTTTGACCTGGGAGGGATCTACATTACTTTTGTTTGTAGGCCATTAACCCTGCCAACACCTTGATCTTGGACTTCCAGCCTCCAGAACTGTGAAGAAACAAATTTCCGTTGTTTAAGTCATCCAGTCATTTGTTATGGCTGCATTTGTTATGGCAGCCGTAGCAAACTAATACAGTGACTATTTTAAATGGGATGGAGAGAGAAGGGCTCTCTAAAAAAAGTGGCATTTGAGCAGACCTACATAAGATGAGCCAGAGGAAGCAAAGTCTGGACTAAGCACACAGCAAATGCAAAGGCCTTGAGATGGGTACACATTTGGCAGGTGCCAGTGCACTTCAGCCAAAGACTAGGAACACACTTGTGGTTGAACAAAGTTGGATTTGTTGACTAACTGCAGTAAGGGAAGGTGCACACCATAGGAATGGTACAACATTTCAGTAAGAAAGTGTGAGAACAGATTTACAGAATTTGGGCTTGTTTTATGTGATTTGGGGATGAGTTCAAGGAAGTGGAGATTTTCTCGGAATGGGGTGCTGTCAGGAAGTGGGAGTAATTCTATCTTATCTGGAAGGTGAGAAGAATGGGAGAGGGAAATGTTTAGTCTTTTGTGGCTTGGACAGTGTTTCTGTTTGTCTGTGTTCAGACATGATTATGGAGTGGTCTTGTTTTTGTCTTGGTTCACAGTCACAGAGAGACTTTGTGTGATGTTGGCGTTCTATGAAATTGTTTATGTTCAGTGACCTAGCTGTGAACTCTAGGCTGGCTCCTAGAAATACCAATACCCCGTTATTTGTGTCAGGTCAGCTCCCAGATACCAAGGGTTGTTTTTCTTTCTCACATATTTTATGGAACTGCAATGAAGCCTCTTCCTGAATTGAAGGTCTGGTCAAACGGCTTTCTCTCTGTGAACCTCAGTTTCCTCATTTTCAAAATAGGGATTTCAGTGGTACTGGCTACACAGGGCTCTTATGAGGATTTGTTGAGATGCTGTATATAAAGTGCTCAGTTGGTGTTATTATTGAGGGATGGGCAATAAGGACCTTGTCCTCCAAATATCAGGGTTCTGTGTTCTGATTGCAGATTACGGCTTCTGATCACAGATGTACAGACACAGAGGCAGGTCATCATTGTTTCAACCCCCACTGGCTAAAGTGGCTTCCCAGAGATTTAAAGGGACAGTTGGGTTTTCTTCCCTTTCCCCCCTATTGGAAGCCAGACATTTTTAGGGATTAGGACTTTCAAAAACAACTGATACACACACAATATGAGGGGATTTAGAAAGTCACTGCACAAACCCAGAGAAAGATGTGAGCTCAGAAAAGATCTGAGATGACCTCAAGCTTTCACCTCAAGCTGATCCCCAGCACAGACATAGTCTACAACAATAACAACCCCCAACACACCCTGGGAAGGGGGAAAATATGATTTCTAGAGTTACCACTTATAAGATTTAAATGTCCATTTTCAACAGAAAATCACAAGGCATAAAGAAACAGGAAAGTAACCCATTCAAAGGAAAACAAACAAATATCCCTGAGGAAGCCCAGGCAGCAGACACACTAGACAAAGATGTAAACTGTCATAAAATGCTCAAAAAGCTAACAAAGACATGGAAAAATACACCAAAATGATGTATGAACAAAATAAGAATATCAATAAAGAGGTAGAAAATATAAAAAGAAAACAAAAAGATATTCTGGAGCTGAAAAACACAATTACTAAAATGAAAAAATTCACTACAGGAGTTCAAAAGCAGATGTGAGCAGGCAGAAAACACAATCAATGAACATGAAGATAGGACAATTGAAATGATTGAGTCTGAGGAACAGAAAGAAAAAAAGGTTGAGGAAAAGTGAGCAGAACCTAAGGGACCTGTGGAACACCATAAAGTGGAACCACATACATATTGTGAGAGTCCCAGAGGGAGACGAGAGAGAGAAAGCCACAGAAAGAACTACATTTGAAGAAATAATGGCTGAAAACCTCCCAAATTTGATGAAAGACACAAATCTACAAATCCAAGAAGCTCACCAAACTCTAATAGGATAAACACAAAAAGATCCACACCAAGACACATTATAATCAAACTGCTGAAAACCAAAGACAAAAAGACAATCTTGAAAGCAGCAAGATAGAGGCGACCTGTCACATAAAGGGATCCTCATTAAGAGTATCAGCTGATTTCTCATCAGAAAACTTGGAAGCCAGAAGGCAATGGGTTGAATTATTCAAAGTGCTAAAAGAAAAAAATTTTCAACCAGGAATTCCAAAACTGGCAAAATTGCCCTTCAACAATGAGGGAGAAATGAAAACATATCCAAATAAACAAAAGCTTAGGGAGTTTGTTACCGTTAGACCTACCCTGCAAGAAATGCAAAAGAGAGTTCTTTAGGTCAAAATGAAAGGATGCTGGACAGTAACTTGAAACTGTATGAAGAAATAAAAATCTCCAGTAAAGATAAATACATGGGCAATTATAAAAGCTAGTATTATTGTACTAAAATTCAATTTTAATTTTCTACATGACTTAAAAGAAAAGACATAAAAAATAATTATTAACCTTCGTTAATGGGAAAACAATGTATAAAGGTGTAATCTGTGACCTCAATAATAAAAAGGAGGTGATGGAGAGGTATAGGAGCAGCGTTTTTACATGCTATTAAAGTTAATCAGGTATAGGGCTTCCCTGGTGGCACAGTGGTTAAGAATCTGCCTGTCAATTCAGGTGACACAGGTTCGAGCCCTGGTCCGGGAAGATCCCACATGCCATGGAGCAACTAAGCCCATGCACCACAACTACTGAGCCTGCGTTCTAGAGCCCGCAAGCCACAACTACTGAGTCTGTGTGTCACAACTACTAAAGTCCACACATCTAGAGCCCGTGCTCGGCAACAAGAGAAGCCACTGCAATGAGAAGCCTGCACACTGCAATGAAGAGTGGGGGGCTCACCGCAACTACAGAAAGCCTGCAGCAGCAACGAAGACCCAATGCAGCCAAAAATAAATAAATTAATTAAAAAATTAAAAAAAATAATGTTAACCAGGTATAAATTCATATTGAAGTGTTATAGTTTCATGTAATCCCCATGGTAACCACAAAGGAAATAGCCATAGAATATACACAATAGGAAATGAGAAGGGAATCAAAATATTTCACCACAAAAACATTACTAAACAAAACAAGGGAGTAATGGGGAAAATGAGGGGCAAAAAAGCTATAAGGCATATAGAAGACAAATAGCAGGGCTTCCCTGGTGGCACAGTGGTTGAGAATCTGCCTGCTGATGCAGGGGACACGGGTTCGAGCCCTGGTCTGGGAAGATCCCACATGCCACGGAGCAACTAGGCCCGTGAGCCACAACTACTGAGCCTGCGCGTCTGGAGCCTGTGCTCCGCAACAAGAGAGGCCACGATAGTGAGAGGCCTGCGTACTGCGATGAAGAGTGGCCCCCGCTTGCCGCAACTGGAGAAAGCCCTCGCACAGAAACGAACACCCAACACAGCCAAAAATAAATAAATTAAAAAAAAAGAAAACAAATAGCAAAATGGCAGAAGTCATGACCAAGGGAGATTTATGCATGAATGGTGGTTCAACATAAGGAAATTAACCAATGTAATACATCATGTTGATAGAATGAAGGGGGAAAATCATGTGATCATCTCAACTGATACAGAAAAGGCATTTGACAAAATCCAACACTCTTTCATGACAAAAACTCCTGGAAACTAAGAATAGAGGGAAAATTCCTTAACATGATAAAGGGTATTATTAAAAAACAAAACAAAACAAACCCCACTTGTAACATCATTCTCAATGATTAAAGATTGAATGCTCTCCTCCTAAGACCAGGAAAAAGACAAAGATGTCTACTTTCACCACTGCTATTCAACTTTGTATTGAAGTCCTACCCACAGCAATCAAACAAGAAAAAGAAGTAAAAGGCACCCAAATTGGAAAGGAAGGAGTAAAACTATCCCTAATCTCAGATGACATGATCCTACATATAGGAAATCAAAAAGAATCCACTAATAAGCAAACTCAGCAAAATTGCAGGGTACAAGATTAACACTCAAAAATCCATTGTGTTGCTCTACACCTACATTGAACAATACCAAGAGGAAATTAAGAGAACAATTTCATTTTACAATCACGTCCAAAAGAATTAAATACTTAGGAAGAAATCTAACCAAGTAGGTGAAAGAGTTGTATGCTGAAACTACAAAAGATTGCTAATAAAAATTAAAGAATATCTAAATAAATGGAAAGACATTCTGTGTTCATGAATAGAAAGACTTAAAATTGTTATGATATCAATACCACCCAAGCAATCTGCAGATTCAACACAGTGCCTACCAAACTTCCAACAGCCTTTTTCAAAGAAATGGAAGCAAATCTTTCATATAGAATTGCACTGGGCCCTGCACAGCCAAAACAATCTTGAAAAAGAAGAATAAAGTTGAAGGACTCACACTTCCCAACTTCAAATTTACTACAAAGCTACAGTAACTAAAACAGTATGGTACTGGCATAAGGGTAGACATATAGACCAATGTAATAGAATAGAAAACCCAGAAATAAACCCTTACATATATGGTCAATTGATTTTTGACAAGGGTGTCAAGATCAATTAGTGGGTAAAGGACAGTCTTTTCAACAAATGGTGATGGAAAAACTGGATAACCACATACAAAAGAATTAAGTTGGACCCTTACCTTATACCATATACAAAAAATAATTCAAAATTGATCAAAGACCTAACTTAAGAGCTAAAACTATTAAACTCTTAGAAGAAAACACTGGAGAAAATCTTTATGACCCTGGATATGGCAACATTTTCATAGATATGACACCAAAAGCACAGGCAACAAAAGAAAAAATAGATAAACTAAGCTTCATCAAATTAAGAACTTTTGTGAATCAAAGGACACTATCAAGAAAGTGAAAAGACAATCGACAGGACAGGAAAAAATATTTGCAAATTATATATCTGACGAGGGATTAATATTCAGAATATAAAAAGAACTACAATTCAACAGCAGAGAACAAAACAACACAATTCAAAAATGGGCAAACGTTTGAATAGACATTTCTCCAAAGAAGATACACAAATGGCCAAGAAGTAGATGAAAAGATCCTCAATAGTATTAGTCATTAGGGAAATGCAAATCAAAACCCTGATGAGATGCCACTTCACACCAAGTAGGATGGCTATAATCAAGAAAGCAGAAAAAAACAAGTGTTGGTGAGGTGTGAACCCTTGTGCATTGCTGGTGGGAATACAAAAGGTGCATCAATATGGAAAACAAGTTGGCAATTCCTCAAGTTTAAAACTAGAACTACAATATGACCTAGTAATTCCACTCCTAGGTATATATCCAAAAGGACTGAAAACAAGTATCTACACCAGTGTTCACAGCAGCGTTATTTACAATAACTAAAAGGTGGAAACAACTCAAGTATCTAACAGATAAATGGATACACATAATGTGGTATATACATAAAATGAAATACTATTTCAGCCATAAAAAGGACAGAAATTTTGATTGCTATATATGCTACAATGTGGATGGACCTTGAAAACATGTGTAGTGAAATAAGCCAGACACGGAAGACAAATGTCATATGATTCCACTTAAATGAGGTACCTAGAATAGGCAATTTGATAGAGAAAGAAAGTAGAAAAGAGGTTATCAGGTGCTGGGGGCAGGTGGGAATGGGGAATTATTGTTTAATAAGTACAGAGTCTATACTGGGGATGATGAAAAAGATTAGATAGTGGTGATGAGTACACAACCATGTGAATGTAATTACTGCCGCTAAATTGTATACTTGAAAATGGTTAAAATGATTATGGTATGTATACTTTACCACAACAAAAAAGTGTGTGTGCGGGGTGGGGGGGGGCGGGGGGGGATCTGACCTGGTTGAAATTTTATAAAAAGTGGTCAGGGAAGGTGTCACTGCAAAGATGACCTTTAAGTAAAGCCGTAAAGGAGGGGAGGATCAGGTGGCCGTCTGAGGGACGGGTGTTCCCGCAGGGGAAGTAGTGAGGGCAAGGGGCCTGAAGTGAGAGGGTGAGAGGCACATTCCCGAACGCTGAGTTGGCCAGTTGAGTAAGCCAGGGGGACAGTGGTGACGTCAGAGAGGGATCAGGCCACTTCCCAGTATTTTGATTTCTGCTGGGAGGGGGAGACACGGGAAGGTTTTGAGCAGAGGGTCGTGATCCAACTTGGGTTTTAACAGGATGCGGTCGAACAAAACATCCCTGGGCACGTAACCCGCCAGCCAGTAACCAGTTTGCGACCTCCGGGGAGATTCCTCAGAAGCTCCCAGAGTTCCCCAGGATGCACTTCCCCTAGCCGCCATCGGGGGACAGCAGAGCCGCGTAGAGCGCCTCGCGTTCCGGGTGCCTGGCCTCGCCCCACCCCGCCCTCAACGCAGGTAGCCCCGGTCCCTAGGAATCCTTAGGCGGAAACCTTCCCTAGTCCCGCGCCTCCGCTCGGCCCCTTTAAGAGCCATAGTTTCCGGAGGCCAGACCGGGGGCAATGAACGCCCGGGGGCCAAACCAAAAGTTAGGAATGCGGGGGGAGAGGCGGAGAAAACTTCCGAAGTAGAACTACAACTTTTCCTGGGCCCCATTCCCCTCGGGCATCCCTAAGAAGGCAGACTTCCTTTCCGAAAACTTATCTTGGTTCTTTATACCACCTAAATGGAAGGCGCGAGAGGACCGCATCGCCTCAGTCCAGCCGAACGCGAGGACCCCGAGGGCTAGTGGAAAAGTCAGGCGCTAAGAGCAAGCCTCTTCCAGCCCAAGGCTCGCTTAGACTCGCCCCTCCCCGCAGGGTGTACCTAGGCGGGTCCATCGCCAGGTGGGGAGAGGGGTGTGGGCAGAGAGGGAACAGGTGCGCAGTGGCGCCCGCCTCCCTCAACAGGTGAATCACCCCAGTTGAGTCTCGATTCTCGGTGATTCACACCCCGCTCGGCATGACCTGAGCAGCAGGGGGCCGGACGGGATCCCTAGTCTGCAGGCGCCCTCCCGGCAGGCTGGTCACTTGGTTCCGACCCTCGGGGCCGGAGCTCACCTGGGTCAGCCCACTTCCGGGGAGGGAGGTGGAGGAGCCCCTCCCCGCCGCCCACCCCCTAGCCCTGCCCTGTGTTCTCACCCTGTGTACCTGGGCCGATCCATTCCCCAGAGCCACGGGGGGTGGAGTGGCTCGGAGATCCACAGTGGGTCAAGCAAGTTTCTCCCCGAAAGCTGGAAGCGTGCTCTTCGTCCACGATGTTTCCTCTAGTTAAAATCCTAGAACAGGGTGGGCTTGGAATAGGAACAAGGAACGGAAGCAGGAAGGGGAGGAGCAGGCACCCCTCCCAGTCTTGGTGCGCGCCGCGCCCCCTACCCTCCCGGTACCTGGGAGGGGACGCGCGGGCCCGACGCGCCCAGACCGGCGAGATGGCGCCTTTGGTCCGGCGGCTTTTCTGGGGGCGGCTGGGCTCCTGCCCGGCCACCCCGGGCTGGGGCACGGTCGTCTTCGTGTGGCTCTTTCTCAGCACCTTGTGCACAGGTACGGAGAGCGGGGCCCTGGGTGCCGCGGAACGGCGGGAGGGCACTGTAGAAGGGCGATGGATGGAGTTCTACACTGCCCAGGAGGCGGGAGAACTGGGGGAGGGGGAGCGCAGAGACTAAGACCTCCTGATCCCCAAGGTCTCCGGAGATCCCTTGTGTGCCAGAGAGGAATTCCCTATACGTGCCTGCGAGCGCTCCCCCGCCCTTGTTCAGAGATAACAGGAAATGAAACTCCCGGGACAGCGAATCCGGGAGCGGCAAGGAGAATGGGATTCTTTGTGGGGTAGGGGTGAAGGGCCACCGATCACTGGGAAAGGCCGGGATGAGGGCTCGGTAGCCCGTCGAGATTTCTAAGTCTTGGGGTAACGGGGAGAAGGCACTTGAGGGTTGGAGTAGACGATTCCTAGGGGGAGAGATCAAGAAACAGCGCCCAGGCATTGGGTGGGTGCGGTATTGGAAACTCCCCACCCCCCAACCCAACCACGTCCGAAGTATCTGTGCGTAAGAGTCTGGTGGAAGGGACTCACGGACTTGTTTGGAAACCATCTTCTGCTGTATCTGATGTTTGTTTGGGTGAGGGTATCAGAGGTACTTTATTTTTCAGCAAGCGCTTTTGGCGTGTTCATTTGAGATGGTTTTGGGTGGGGTGAGGTGGGAGGCTGGTGGAGACATTACAGGGGGGCTTTAACTGTTGTATGCAAAGCAGTCCAAACAACTCCAAAATCCCCCTCTCCAAATTCACAGAACCTGGAGTAACTTGGAACACTTGGTGGTTGTTTTTGAAGGGGGGCCTTGAGCACTGTGGGCTTTGTGGGGGGCCATTTGGGCTTGCCTGTACAGGCCACAGAGAGGCCCTTTCCATGACAGAATGGCCAAGGGAAGAGGGGGCTGGGGCGGTTCAGAGGCCACACTCTGGGAAGAGGGGTGGACAGGATGTTCCAAGGCATCTGGCCATGTGACCTTGCACCGGCCACTTCAGCCCCCTGGGTCTATAAAACGGGCATGATTATCGGAGCCACCTCACCGGTCTTGGGGATTAAGGAACAGTGTGTGCCAGGCGCTCTGTAAAACCGTACACTTGTAAATGTCAAGCTGGTGACAAGTAATGTCGCTCCTTCCTGCTGAAGCACCTCCTTGAGCTCACAGCGGTCCCTCTACTGACTCTCCTTGTCCTCAGCCCCTGCCGGCGCCATCCAGGTGACTGTGTCAGACCCCTACCATGTGGTGATCCTATTCCAACCCGTGACCCTGCCCTGCACCTACCAGTCGACCACGACCCCCACGGCGCCCATCGTGATCTGGAAGTACAAGTCTTTCTGCCGGGACCGCATCGCTGATGCCTTCTCCCCAGCCAGTGTTGACAGCCAGCTCAACGCCCAGCTGGCGGCTGGTAACCCGGGCTACAACCCCTACGTGGAGTGCCAGGACAGCGTGCGCACCGTCAGGGTTGTGGCCACCAAACAGGGCAATGCCGTGACCCTGGGAGACTACTACCAGGGCCGGAGGATCACCATCACAGGAAGTACGTGGGGTGGGGAGGGGGGAAGGCAGGGGATGGGCTGGGGCTGGTTTGGGTGGTGGCGCTGGCTTCCTCATGCCCAACCTGGAGTCCCCACCTGGAAGCTCGTCAGCACCAGTGTCTGAAAGGATTGACAGAGGGAGGGATCCTTCCTTCTACCCATCCGTCCATCCCTTTATTTAACAGCAAAGATTTATTGAGCACCTAACATATACCAGGCACCGTTTGAGGCCTTGGATATACAGCAGTAGACAAAATCATCAAATCCCGTCCCTCTTGGAGCTTGAATTCCAGTGAGGGAGACCAATAAGATAAACACAACACATACTATCAAGTGCTTGAAGATAAAGAAAAGTGGGTAATGGAGAGAGAGGCAGGGGTTCTATAATAATACTAGTAATATCAGCAGTAATAAGTAGAATTTATATAAGTAACAACTCATAAAGAGCCTTCTGTGTGCTAGGCTGTAATCCAGGTTGACATGGATTAACTCATTTAGACCACAGTAATTGAGTGGGCAGAATCTGTTATTGTCATTTTACAAAGACTCAGAGAGGTAAAGTGACTTGCACAAGGTCACACAGCTGGTGGGATTCTAAGTCAGACACTTTGGGTCTAGTCTTCAAGCTAGTAACCCCTTTGCTTGCCCAGGGAGTTTAGCAAAGAACTCACTGAGGAGGTAACAGGAGTGAACCGAAGGGGTGAGGGATTTTAATGGAGAAAGCCCACAACTTGCCAGGTGCTTTATGCCCACATTTTACATTCAGGACAGCTGAGGCACAGAGAGATCAAGTAGCTTGTCTTGGTGCACAGCCAGTGAAGGGCTGGAGCTGGGATTTGAACTCAGGCAGCACTGAGAACCCTTGTCCTTCACCATAATGCTAGCTGCTGATAGGAGGTGCCTGTTGGAACCAGGTAAAGGGCAGTGGGGAAGCCGTTCATTCATTCATACATTTATTTGGTATTTATGGGACATCTTCTAAGTGCCAGAAGCTATGGTAACCAGTGCTGGGGCTACAGGGGTGATCAGGTCAGCCAAGATCCCTGTCCTCAAGGAGGTGATGTTCTCGTGGGATGAGACAGGCAACAAACAAGCAGATAAAGAAAGAGTAAGAGAATTTCAGAGTGTGCTGCAAAGTGCTACAAAGAAAACAGACCTGGGTGATATGTGATCATGACTCGGAGCTCACCCCTTAAAACCGCTGCAAATGTGATTTGAAGAGGAACTGGGACTGCACCCTAAAGAATCTAGCCGGCAGAGAGGAGGGTGATGGGCAGCAGTGGGTGAGGGACGAAGGCTCACCTGCTTCAACAAGGATTAGAGTTTCAATCGTGGGCCTGGGGGCAGAGGAGGGAAGGGGGCATACCTTTGCAGACTCCAAGAGACCAGGCCTTGGAGCACAGTCCTTCCCACCCTCTGTCTAGACCACGGGCAGGGACCCAGCGTGTCAGTCTTGTTTTGGGGAGGGACTGGCCCTGCTGGCTCTGAATTTCCGTGGGCAGCGAGCCCGAAGCATCCTGCTGTTCTTGTGGATAAACGGCTTCTTGCGGGTTCAACCTGTGTAGGCCCCTACCCCATAATCCAGGGACTTCTCCAGCCTGGACCAGGTTATGACCGGACAGCCCTGTCAGGACGGCTCCAGCCCTGAGAGTGCCCTTGAAGGCTGGCTGGAATTGTGCCCCGTTTGCTGAGTCCAGAACTCAAGTGACCTTCAGGCTCTATCTGGGGCAGATTCTTCCTGCTCCAGAGGCCCCACAGGCCCAGGTCTTTCAAGTTGCCTTGACCTGGGCCCATGTTTGATATAGGCCATGATTTGTAAACATCCATTGTGTGTATGTCCTTTCAGGAAGCCCAGTAGCCATGGGAGCTTCCTCCATTTCAGCTTTGAGGATGGAGAAAAGCAGAGTTCCCTTTGGAATTCCTAGGGTCACCAACGGCCCACGTTTTAAAAGTGAAAGTCGTCCTGGGAAAACCAGAGTGGTGTCCCTCAGCTTGGGTGGGTCCCGCTTCCCCTTCTGTTCTTCCGTCCTTTGGGTGATGTGGGTGCCTGGATTGGGGCCCTGTTTCTACCTCTTCAGGCTGATTGGGGCCCATATGCCCCCCACTCAGTAGCGCTGGACCTGAGAGCTCATGGGACCCTCCTGAGATCACCAGGGCCGCCTCTGCTGTGTGCCCATGAGGAACCAGAGGCCCAGGGAGGTGGAGGAAAGCCCAGCTCCTGTTCCCAAGTGGAGACCCGGCATTTTCTCCTTGCACCTAAAACAGTTAGAGCAATGCCCAGCCCAGGTGATGTCAGGACCAGACATAGACTGGGAACAGGGTGCGCCTTGCAGGAAGGAGGTGGGCCCAGGCCTTAGAACTGATCAAAAGAAGCCGGAAAGTGGTATTTTTCATGGGTTTTGAAAACATTGTGCAGGCCAAACAAAACGCATTGAGACCCAGATCCGGCCCACTGGAGCCCAGAGTTTAGCTTCTGGCCTAGGAGCTCTTGCTGGCCTAGGGGTTGCCTTCCCGCCCACCTCTGGCTTTGGGCGGGGCCCTGCTTTTGGGTTCTGGTTTTGGAGAGGCATTTTTCAAGTTTGATTTAAAGATACAAGTGGAAAAAAGGATGGGCCAAGAGGGTGTTATGGAGAATCTGGAGGATTTGGGAGAATGTAGGTTAGAGTTTTAGGATGATTCCATGAAAGAACATATGCAGAGGGACCCATAGTAAGAGATCAATAGCTGGGGGCTGGATACGTGACCACGAAGGGGAGTATCTGCGCCCAAGGTCACCCTACCTTTCGGGTCACTTAAACTCCGCACGGTCCCCACCTCTACAACAGAGGCACTTCCTGTCTGCCTTCTGTACTGCTTACCACCATCTGATCCTCGATATGTTTAAATTTTTTATTTGTCTCTCTTTCCCAGTTAGGATCTGAGCCATTTAAGGGCAGGGGTTCATACCTGTCCTCTATAGCAGTGGTTCTCAAACATGTGGGTCTTAGGGCGGGTCTTAGGGCCTCTTTACACTCTTAATTACTGAGGTCCTCAAAGAGCTTTGTTTTTACAGCTAGAAAACTGAGAAGATAAAAAAAATTTTTTAATTGATGATAATAAACTCTATAGATTAGTATAAATAACATACTTTTATGAAAAAATAACCGTATTTTCCAAATGAAAAACTTTAATGAAAATGTATGGCATTGCTTTTCTATTTTTGCACATCTCCTTAAAGTCTGGCCGAATAGAAGCTGGATTCTCAAAGCTGCTTCTGCATTCAATGTATTGTGATAACACACACATGTAGCCCCTGGAAAGCTCCACACCACACTCATGAGATTAAGTGAAAAAGGCAAATATCTTACTATTATTATGAAAATAACTTTGACCTCAGGGATCGCCTGCAAAGGTCTTGGGGAACCCCAGGTCCCACAGATCACACTTTGAGAACTGTTGCTCTTTAGTACACCAGGTGCCTCATTTCCTGCCTGGAACATCATCAGATGCATTCAATAATCGTGTGTCACATATCGAATGACTGTATCAAGCGCCTATTCGAATATAGCCACATGCCCGGAACACTAAGGAAGGTCAGCATGAGGAGGGAAGGGGTTCATTTCCAGATCCTGGCCAGGCCCTGGGGGACTCAGCAGTGACCAAGACAGACCAGGTTCTGCTTGCCTGGAGCCCGCTTTCTCCTGGGGATGGGATCATGGCCAGTCAGCCCCTAAGCTGGCTGATATAATTAGGCAGAGTCTGGCAGGGGAGCTGTGCCAGCAGGATGGAACCAGCCCTCTGAGGGTCTGAGAACACAGAGCCAGGCAGAGGGACAGCAGGAGCGCAGGCTGAGGCAGTTGTGAGCCCAGCACGTGGGGGGACAGTGAGGCGGCCAGTGTGTCTGGAGTCTCGTGAGTGAAGGACAGTGGGAGGGATGAGGCTGGGTTGGCGACCAGTGGCCGTGTCACTGCACGGGCCTTGTGAGCCAGGGTAAGGCGTTTGGAATGGTGTAGATAGACCTTGAGAGGAGGCTCTTCTATGGATGTGAGGTCTTCCTTCCAAAGAATGAAGGAGGCTCCGGTTCTTTCATTCCTTTGGCAGTTGACTGATGCCCAGGTGCTGTGGACTGGGGCGCACACAGTGGCTGCCCTCGGAACTGTCCTGGGGAAGGGCAGGGGGTCCGTGGGGCAAGGTGGTAGGCAGGTCCGAGGGAGCCAGAGAGCCAGAGCAGCTGGGGAGAAAGGCTGTGGGCCTCTGGGGGTGCTGTCTCTGGCCTGTTCCTACCTCCTGTCCTCCAGGGGCCTAAGGTGGAGTCGCCCCGAGAGCCCCACCTCACACCCTGTCCCGCCCTGGTCCCTGGTGAATGGCTGGAGGGATTTAACTAATTAGGGCCTGAGGAGCAGAGAGGAAACCGGATGTGTGGAAACTCTTTTCTGGTGTAATTAACAGGCTTCTTGCCCGGGACTGCTTCACGGAGCGTCCCCAAGCCCTGGGCCTGACCTGGAAGTGGCTGGAGGACGAGGGAACTGGTCTAAGTGTCTCTCTCACATCCCCGCCTTCTCATGCCTGGGCGGCTCCTGATTCCTGGAATCTGGCCTGTTTATCTTTGCCTCCTTATCCAGGACCCAGGCCCCTGGGTCTGCACTAGGCTCCGTGGTGGGTTGTGTCGGCGAGTCGACTTTTGCTTTGGGACGTGGGACAGAGGAAGGCGTAAGCCTGAAGTGCTGGCTCTGGAGTCAGACCGTCCCAGCCCCGCCATCCCGGTTTTTGCCACAGTTGTACGGCTCATCAGTAATTTCACCAGACCTCTTTTCTCTACAAGACAGGGAAGATAACAGCGCCACCTGACAGCCTTCTCGAAATTCCCCGCGTTAAGTGTTCAGAACCGAGCCTAAGAGGTCGCGCGCCCTTAGTATGAGTGATTCAATTTTCACTGGTCCGTCTGCAGCCCCCCTTCCCCACGTGCTCATGGCGGGGGCTGCAGGCATCAGGCACCCCTCCCCCGAGGTGCCCTCACACGTCTCCTCCTGACACAGATGCTGACCTGACCTTTGACCAGACGGCTTGGGGGGACAGCGGTGTGTACTACTGCTCTGTGGTCTCAGCCCAGGACCTCCAGGGGAACAACGAGGCCTTCGCAGAGCTCATCGTCCTCGGTGAGTGGGCTGGGCCCTGAGGGACGGGGTCGGGGGCTTCTTCTGCCACTGCTGTGTCTCTGCTCTCTGCCCTCCGGCTCACTCTCTGGGCTCTGTTGCCTGCTCTGTTCTCCCCTCACAGCACCACCAGTCACTTGGGCTTATTTGTACCCTGCACCCCAGGCAGGGTAGGGACCCCTCGCCCGCTGCAACATTTCGGATAAGCCAGAGACAAACCAAGAGTGGAGAGAAATGGGGACTCTACCTCTTCCCAGTCTCTGTTTTCAAAAATACAGAAATGGTTAGAGTTGATGGGCAGTGAGCGAGGAGGGTTGATGGCATATGTAATTGAGAGGAGGCTTCTGCCCCATCCCCAGGGCCACCTCTCACCCCGGAGTCCCTTGCCAGAGCACGGGAACCTGGCCCTCTGCCCTGCTGGGATGGCACTGCGTGGCTTGCATGGTTAGTGCTCCCCTTAAGCTCGGCTACCTCTACAAGCTCAGGGGCAGGCTGGGGTACCCGCCAGCAGCCCCCGCCCGGCTGTGAGGCCCCCCCGCCACGTGTGGAAGGGATGCTGCTGTTAGCCAGATGCTCTGTTCTCAGCGGACACATATAGTCTCGCGTGGTGTGTGCTGTATGTGAGATGCTGCCAGGTCGCACGTTGCCATCATCCCATGCATGATGCAAGGTAACACATGTGTGAACGAGCACATGATGGGGGAGCACGCTCCAGGATGCTCAGATCATGCAACAGGGTTCATGTCTGGGTGACAGAATGCATGCACCAGTGACCCAGAGAACTCTGTGTGTTCTTTGGTAAAATGCACAATCTACATCAGCATGTCTCAAGTTTAGTCGTAGGACCCACTTACACTCTAAAAGATTATTGAGGGTCTCAAAGAAGTTTTGTTTAAGTTTTTGTGGGTTATATTTATAGTTGTTTAACATATTAGAAATTGAATCTGGCACACAAGCACACGGTCCGTTACCATCAGAGCAAATGACATCATCACATGTGATGGAGCCTGTGGAAAGCTCCCCTGCCTGCACCTCTACTGGCGAAGGAGAGTGAGAAGGGCAAACAATGGCTTAGTGTTATCAGTAGAGCGGCTTGGCCTCCCAGACAGGACCACACTTTGAGAACCGCTGGTTTACATGCTAGAACCTTCTCCTAGGGGCATGTGGCATGGGGTGCTGAGCTCTGGATAGAGCTTTGTTGGTGTACAGGCGGGTGTGCAGATGTCCCTGAGATACAGCACTCGCGGGGCACAGAGTGCCGGGCGGCACCTAAAGGAGGCACTAGCTATGCCGTGAAACTTGCATAGGGGACCCTGGTGGGCAGAGAACCAGGGCCATACTGTGACTTTTATGGGTTGTAGGCACTTTCGCCTTCAAGGGCCTCTTCCTCTGGATTAAAAAAAAAAATTATATTTTATGATTGTGTTGTTGTTATAAAGACAAGTCATTGTTACATATTCAGTATTGTCATATTTTTTTCTTCAGATTTTAAAATAAAACATTTTCATGGGCCCTAGCATACCGTGCCTCTTGTGCCTGGGGGAACAGGGACTGCTCCACTCACCTGGGATGGAACGCTTTGGGGCGATAGGACCCGTGTGTGTGGAAGAGATGGAGTCCCAAACTGAGGTCGATCCTTCAGAACCCATGGGCTATATCCTGGAACCCTTCTGGGCAATAGAATCCCCCGTGGCGGGAGAGAGTGAGTGAATTACGTGATGGAAATCTGGAAAACAGCGCCCACGTAGGATGGGGGGATGGGGGCAGGAACCACATGCTAGGACCCTCCTAGTCCACCGACCCCACCTCTTCTGCAGGGCATACCTCCACCCTGATGACCCCGGAGCCGGGCTTCAGGGCAGGGGCAGCATAATCTGTCTCTCTTTTGTCCCTCCAGGCAGGACCTCTGGGGTGGCTGAGCTCTTACCCGGTTTTCAGGCGGGGCCCATGGAAGGTAGGGGGGGTGGAGTCCCCCATGCACCACTTACCGCTTCTGTCCAAGTATTCTTCCCCACCCTAAACGCCACTCGCTCAGACCCCACTAATAACGCCGCCTGACTCCGGCGGCTCTGCGGCATCTAGTGACCTGGCTCTGGGCTGTGGGGTGGGCTGGGCTGGCTGACGAGGTGCCTGGGGTGTAGGCAGGGGGCTCCTGTGACTGGTGCCTGCAGTGCTCTTCTGGGGGTCGGGATCTGGGCAGCTGGCTCTCTGTCCCCTCTCAAGGCTACAGCCTATCTTGCTCCGGCCGGGTCGCCTTGCGTTCACTGCCTTGTCCAGATGAGCCTGGGGAGGGTTCCCTGACTTTGGGGCCGGCCTGGGTTGTAGAGGAGCGGGCGTCCCTCTGCAGCTGCGCCCCAGCCCCTGGTGTGGAGACTCCAGCGAGGGCTGCAGCTTCCCGGAGAGCTGTGCAGACGGCCCCTGCCCCACCCTCACTCCGCGCGGCCCCCGCTGCCCGCGTCCCTGTCCCCTCCCCGGCCTCCCAGCTCAGGGCCGGCTCTTGTCTCTCCGCAGACTGGCTGTTCGTGGTCGTGGTCTGCCTGGCTGCCTTCCTCATCTTCCTCCTGCTGGGCATCTGCTGGTGTCAGTGCTGCCCCCACACCTGCTGCTGTTACGTCAGGTGCCCCTGCTGCCCCGAAAAGTGCTGCTGCCCAGAGGCCCGTAAGTGCCCCTCGCCCCTCGCGTGTCCGCCCCCGCCTGGCCTCCCTCCTGGGCCCAAGGAGAGGACGTGGCCGGCTGCCTGCCTCCCGGGACAGTGCCACTCACCGGTCTGGAGGTTTCTGGCCCTGAGGCACGTGGGTTCTCAGCTCCCCGACCCGCCTCCCCTTGCATTGGAAGGCAAAGTCTTAACCACCGGGCCACCAGGGAAGTCCTGGTCTGGAGGTTTTGAGGGGAGCAATTTGGGAGAAAGTGGTTTTAGATTATCATTTACATACTTCAGCTGTTCACTTATTTTTTACTTTTCATTTATTTTGAGTCTTTCCTTTTGAAAGTATAATTTATGCACGTGGTAAAAAAAAAAAAAAAAAATTCAAATAGTACAAAACATTATTCACCGGAAAGTAAAACTCCCTTTAAAAACGAAATCTTGGGGACTTCCCTGGCGGTCCAACGGTTAAGACTCCACGCTTCCACTGCCGGGGGCACATGTTTGACCCTTGGTTGGGGAACTAAGATCCCACATGACACGCGGGGTGGCCAGAAAAAATAAAAATAAAAAAATAAAAACAAAATCTAAGTGAAAAAGGTGAGAAACCAAACAAGGTTTACAGCCCCAGCAAATTTAAGCATCTTTTAACAACCCGCATCCACACAAGCACTCCGGATTTCCCACGGATGCCGTTTCAGGACACATCCAGCACCTCAGAGTGGGTACCTGCAGGCCTGGGATTAGACGTGGGACCAGAGATGGAGGGAGAAGCAGCAAACAAAACAGGGGTGGAAAGGGAGAGAGAGTCTCCCTCCTCCAGCTGCCCCGTTCCCCTTTCTCAGGGACCTCAGCACTGCTGGTTCCCTGGTTGCCTTCCAGAGAGCATCTGGGTGAACTGGCACCTGTGCACTCAAGTTGTTGGGAAGTTCGCATGACTATTTTCATCAACTCTGACATGGAAGTTTACACTGGCTACTTTCTTATATTCAAACATATTTGCGCTCTCGTTCCTTGTATTGAAAGTGGGCCATGAAAGCACACTTCCCGACTAGTTCTTCGTGCGGGCACCTCACCTTTTCCTTCATCATTGTCAAGTTCACCGTATCTTTAGTTGATGAACAGATGATGTCGGTAGATAGAAATAAATAACTTTACGTGTTAGAAGCACCTAGACTATGGGAGACCAAAAGAGGGACAGACCTGCCCCTCTCCTGGCACCTGCGGATTTCTAGGCCAAGGTGGTGGAAAGAATTACCCATGTAGCTCAGATGGCTGTGTGTTGGCATCCTCATATTTAAGGTTTCCACGTGCCATAACTCCAGTGTAATATGGTCCGGGTAAAATCATAGGCAGTCGTTGCAAGCTTGGGCAGGTGGAGGTTTGAGGCCTGGCTGGACACCTTACCTGTTGGGAAGCCCAGTGAATGACCTCCCCTCTCAGCCCCAGTTTCCTCCTCTGTAAAATGGGGCCGTGGTAGAGCCCGCTGTACAGGGTGAGTTGGGATCCGGTGACCTGGTGTGTCCCGCATTAACTGCGGGGCTTGGCCTACATAGAGTGTTCCCCGCCCACTAGCTGTTGGACATTGCTGCTGTCAGCGTTGGTAAATCAGAGCCCTGCCACTCACACCATGTGACCTCAGACGAGCCGCTGGTTTCCTTCTCTGCAAGGGTCCCGCCGTCGTGGGGGCGTCGTGAGCATCAAGGGAGCACTGTGAATGCAGGCCCAGCACGGGGCCGCGTCTCAGTCCGTGCTGGCTAACTTTACGGTCACTGAACTCAGCGGTGGGCAACCTGCTTCATCGCGGCCCTGAAAAAAGAAATCCACTGCTCTCTGGAGGCCCGTGCTGGCCATCCCCTCTCCCTCTCATCATTTTTAGTGAGAGCTTCTTGCTTACTGCTCGGGCGGTGGGTGTTGGTCATTTCACAGGTCGGGTGGAATCCCCAAGGGCTGCAAACAAGTTCGCAGTTACCCCACTAATTAAGGCTGGGACCAGGACTGCAAATGCCAGTCCCAGGGCCCCACTTCCTCCATCCTGAGACCCTGTTACCCCAAACCGAGGTCCCGTTAACTCCCTGCCGGAGGCCCTGTTGTTTCTGTCACAGCCACAGTCCTGCTGAGCTGTCCTGGAGCAGCATCTCCCACAGTTAAATATAAAAGGGCAATCAGCTGAGCCGCTGAAGGGCTTCTTCGGGGCTGGGTGGGGTGGGGCTGAGCACTGAGCCTTCTGCTTCCCAACTGAATCAGAGGTGAAGGGAGCTTTCTGAGCCCATCTCCCCACTCCATCTTCCTGCTGGAGTCCCGGGGAGGAAGTGACTTGCCCAGGCCTGTGACTTTTGCCTCAAAGCAGCCACCAGAACCCAGCCTCTTGCCTGGGGAGGAAGGTGACAGGGAGAGGAGGAGGATTTGCCCTTGAGCTGTCAAGCCTAGAACCAGGCGGGGGCGGGGTGGGTGCAGCCCCCAAGTGGGAAACACTACAGGAGACACTTTGCCGCTTGGCTGAGGCGAGTGAACGCTGAGGCTCCCAAGCTCCTGCCTCAGACTGAGTCCCATCACATTTGGGTCTGCAAGACCCTGTGGGGAGGACCGAGCAGGCGTGAGAGGGGAGCAGGCATGGGATTCCCCCCGCAAGATGATCCATTTTTCTAGAGCAAGGGCTCAGCTGCCAAAGGGAATACTTGTTTTCCGGCTTGTGAGCTTTATCTATAGGGCGCCTCTGCCCCTGTTGCTCTGTAGGAATGTAGGTCCAGGGTGGCCGCACCTTGTGATAAGCTGGCAGGAGAGTTTGATGTAAAACCTTGTCAGATGTTGGCAAACCATCGAACTGTCAAACGAAACATACTGGCCTACCAGATCAGGGCCGTCAGCTGCCAATATGCACCCCCCATCCTGAAACTTCTGTGAGGAATGGCACAGGAGGTGTGTATTCAATGAAGCTGATATCCCCT
Organism: Balaenoptera acutorostrata; assembly: GCF_949987535.1. Classification (NCBI taxonomy): domain Eukaryota; kingdom Metazoa; phylum Chordata; class Mammalia; order Artiodactyla; family Balaenopteridae; genus Balaenoptera; species Balaenoptera acutorostrata. The sequence goes on from NC_080082.1 coordinate 49,724,650, forward strand.
AACCTCAGGGACCCTGCAGAAACCAACCAAGCACCTAGGGAAGCTCCTCAGCCTGGGGAGGGGGGGGGGACGGGGAGAGGTGGGGTGGGAGGAAGGCATGTGGCCCCTGGGGGCCTTCTCATGCTATGTGTGTCCTCCCCAGTGTATGCTGCAGGCAAAGCTGCCACCTCAGGCGTCCCAAGCATCTACGCCCCCAGCACCTATGCCCACCTCTCCCTTGCCAAGACCCCGCCGCCCCCAGCCATGATTCCCATGGGCCCTCTGTACAACGGGTACTCTGGAGACTTCGACAGGAATAGCTCAGGTGAGGTCGGGGGGAGCCAGGAGCAGCTGGGGCAGGGGGTAGGCTGGATATTTGGCCATTAAGGGCCTGGGGCTGGAAGGGGGGATTGGGGGCAGAGGAGAGGGGGCTGGGAGTACAGGGTTTTGCTCCTGACAGCCAGTCTCCCCCAGTTGGTGGCCACAGCTCCCAGGTACCCCTGCTTCGTGACACAGACAGCAACGTGACCTCTGGTGAGAACCAATCCTTATGAGGTTGGACATGCCTATAGGGGAGGGGGCTGGGTCAGCATCCAACCTCCCAAACTGATCATCTCCAACTCCTGTCCCTAGAAATCCGTAGTGGCTATAGGATTCAGGCCAACCAGCAGGACGACTCCATGCGGGTCCTGTACTACATGGAGAAGGAGCTGGCCAACTTTGACTCTTCTCGACCTGGTCCCCCAAATGGCCGTGTAGAGCGAGGTGAGGAGCCTTGGGGTCTGAGGGATTCTTGTGGGGGTTGGGGGAAACATGTCTCCCTGATACCTGCTCCAAATCATGGACACAATCCCTCATTCCCTACCATGGCCACAGTGAAGTGTATGATCATCACTAAACAGATGAAAAGCCTAGAGCCCCCTTGAGAGTATATGAGCCAAGTGGGTGACACTGCTGGACCACAGGGCTCCTGACATTAGGTCCTGACCACCTCCCACCAGTGACACCTTCCTTCCCACAGCCATGAGTGAAGTTACCTCCCTCCATGAGGACGACTGGAGATCCCGGCCTTCCCGGGGCCCTGCCCTCACCCCGATCCGGGATGAGGAATGGGGTCACCACTCCCCCCGGAGTTCGAGGAGGTGGGAACAAGAGCCCCCCCTGGACCGGCCAGGGAGTGGCTGGGGGGCTGGGCGGCCCCGAGCCCGTTCTGTGGATGCTCTAGATGACCTCGCCCGGCCCGGCTCTGCTGAATCAGGGAGGTCTCCCCCAAGTAGTGGGAGGAGAGGCCGGGCCTGTGCACCCCCCCGAAGCCGCAGCCGTGATGACCTCTACGACCAAGACCAAGACGACTCAAGGCACTTCCCACACTCCCGGGATCCCTACTATGATGACTTCAGGTCTAGAGGCCGCCCTCATGCGGACCCTAGGGCCCGCTACCACCCCTCCCGGGACCTTCCAGATGATGGCTCCAGGTCTGGGGACCCCCAATATGATGGGCAGCTACTAGAAGAGGCCTTGAGGAAAAAGGGGCCAGCGGAGAGAAGGAGACCTTACAGGGAGGAAGAAGAGGAAGCCTACCACCCTCCGGCGCCTCCCCCTTACTCTGAGACTGACTCCCAGGCCTCACGGGAGCGGAGGCTGAAGAAGGTGAGTGGACAGCCCTACCTGGCTCTAAGAGCCTTCTTGAACCCTCTTCTCCAGTCCTCCCCAGCTCACATCCTTCTTTCTTTTTCCCTTGCAGAACTTGGGCCTGAGTCGGGAAAGTTTAGTCGTCTGATCTCAACGTTTTGTATGTAACTTTTGTACTTTTTTTAAAATTTGAGGAACTATCGATGATCTTCTCCTCCTAAGACTAATAAAACTTATGATCACAAGTCCTAAGTCTGGAGGGAAGCGTTTGTTTTGCTGCGCGAGGTAGGGAGCTCGGACAGCTGCTGTGTGTGTCTGCAAAAGGCCGCATGTCCAGTTCTCTCTTGGGACTTGAGTCCTGATCCAGGAGGAAAGGACCCGGCTCTGCCTTCTCCGTCTCTCGGCGGCCAAGAACGTGCCCCACGCTGGCTCCGCCCCGCCCAGACGTGCGCGCCCCCGGCCCCGCCCACACGTGCGCATGCGCCTCGGGCCCCCGCCTTCGCGCACCTCCGCGCGGCCACCGGGGGCGCGCGTGCGCGCTCCTCTCCCCTTCCACCCCATCCACCCCTCCCCCGCGACCTACTTTTCTGTCTCCAAACCCAGCCGCCTGCCTCGTTCCCGGCGACCAAAGCCCCTCCTCCGGGTTCCCCGGCGTTCCATCCGGGCCCGCGTACCACTCGGGCGGCCCGCCGGCGGGTGCCGGGGCGGCGGCCGCGGAGGCAGCGGCGGCTGCGACCTCGCGCCCCGCCGACACCCGGGCCCGCGCGCCCGCCCTCCATCGGAGACAGACAGCGCGCGCGCTCCCCGGGGGCTGCCCTCCCCCCGCGCGCGTCGGCCTCGGGCTCGCGCCGCCGCCGCCGCGCGCGCGCAGCTCAAGTAAAGGAGGAAAAAAAAGGGGGAAAAAATAGAAAGCGGCGGTGGCTGCAGCAGCGATCCGCCGCCGCACTGGGCCAGGCCGGGCGGCGGACGCGCGAGCCGGCGACCCAGGGGAGAGGCTGCGGCCATCCAGGGCGGGCCGGGTTAAAAAAAAAAGTCGCGGCGGCGGCGGCTACTCAGGGAAGGAGGCTCGAGGGCCGCGTAGAGCGGGCGGGGGGCGGCTGCGCTGCGTCCCGGAGCCTAGAGCCGCCGGGAGCCGGCCGGCGGGCGAGAGGGCGGAGGCGGCTGCAGGAGCAGCGGCGGCGGCGGCGGCGGCGGCGGCGGCATCTCCTCCTCACATGACCCCACTGTTTGTCCCCGTGATCAGCGCGAGCGGCTCCCGTGTCTCCTCCGTCCCCTCCTGCCGCGCGGCGTGAGCGCCGGGCTCGGGGCCCCCCCGGCCGCCCGCCCCCTCCCCTCCCTCCCTCCCTCCCTCCCCTCCCCTCCCCTCCCCCCCGGGCCCGGCGCCCCCCCCGCCCCCACCCCCCCCCATGGACATGCTGGACCCGGGTCTGGATCCTGCTGCCTCGGCTACCGCTGCTGCTGCCGCCGCCAGGTAAGGGAGCCCGGCCCGTCCGCGCCCCCGCGCGCCCTGGCCCCGGCCTTTCGGCCTGGCGGCCGGGCCGCCATGATCCCGAGCGGCCGCCGGGCCCAGCTCAAAATGGAGGCCGCGAGGGAGGGAGGACCCGCGCGAATATCCCTGGCCCCCGGACCTGGCGGTGCCGCAGCCCCAGACTGGGGCGGGCGGGATGGGGGCCCTGCACCTGGGCGAAGGGGCGGGGGCGCGGGCAACCTTGACCCTCTCTTCTTTCCGTCCTCCCCGCAGTCACGACAAGGGACCCGAGGCAGAGGAGGGCGTCGAGCTGCAGGAAGGTGAGTGGTCGCGGGGCCCACCGGGGCCGCGATCTGCGCCCGGGAGGGCACTGGGAGCGTCCTGGCCCGCGCCACCTCTGACCATCCCCCCTACCCTCCTCCGACCGCAGGCGGGGACGGCCCTGGGGCGGAGGAGCAGACGGCGGTGGCCATCGCCAGCGTCCAGCAGGCGGCGTTCGGCGACCACAACATCCAGTACCAATTCCGCACAGAGAACAATGGAGGACAGGTGAGCCTGCGGGCCCGGAGACCGGCGGGCAAGTGGAGGGTTGAGCCCCGGGTAGAGTGGGCGGACTGGGAGGGGCTCGGACCTGGCCCCTACCCGGGCCCCAGCGCGGGTCTTCCTTCTCTGCCGCCCCCTGCAGGTGACATACCGCGTAGTCCAGGTGACTGATGGTCAGCTGGACGGCCAGGGCGACACAGCAGGCGCCGTCAGCGTCGTGTCTACGGCTGCCTTCGCGGGGGGGCAGCAGGCTGTGACCCAGGTGGGTGTGGATGGGGCCACCCAGCGCCCCGGCCCCGCTGCTGCCTCTGTGCCCCCAGGTCCCGCAGCGCCCTTCCCACTGGTAGGTGCCCAGCAACCCCTGGGGGGATGGAGAAGGGACACTGACTCTGTTCTTGGGGAGCCCCAGGGGGTGGGGCACGTGGGACCAAGATGCTGCCTTCAGGCCCTCAGGTGGAATCTCTGTTCTGCACCGTGAAACGTGGGGCAAGACCTTTGGAACCTCTTTTTTTTTTTTTTTTTTTTTTTGTGAAAGGGGGATCACGGTAACAGGAAAGTCTCTAAGAGTTAAAAGTGGGTCAGTTCACTAAGTGATTGCTGAGTATCTGTCGAGTTCCAGGGCTGTGAGACACAGTGCAGAGTGGCACACACAGAGGGGTTCCCCACTCTCCCTAGAGAATGCAGTAAACATCAAATATGGCAACTAGGGGATGGATTGGGGAACAAAGATGGCTAAGGGTGGCCTCTGTCCTCCTACTCCCTAGGCTGTAATCCAAAATCCCTTCAGCAATGGTGGCAGCCCGGCAGCTGAGGCTGTCAGTGGGGAGGCACGATTTGCCTATTTCCCAGCGTCCAGTGTGGGAGATACCACGGCTGTGTCCGTACAGACCACAGACCAGAGCTTGCAGGCTGGAGGTAAAGGAAGGAAGGGGCCAGGGCGGAAGGCAGGGGAGGCAACAGGCCTAGCAGGGAGGGAAGCTCCCCCAGCCAGTTCCGACTCTGTCACCAGTTTTAGCACTAACCCCTACTTTTCCTGCAGGCCAGTTCTATGTCATGATGACGCCCCAGGACGTGCTTCAGACAGGAACGCAGAGGACAATTGCACCCCGGACACACCCCTACTCCCCGTATGTGCAGGAGACCTGGTCCCAGGAGTAGGGGACACTGGGAGGGCCTGGTGTGGGGGCCCAAGGAAGGGAATGTGTTTCTGGAATCGGAGCCAGGCAGTTGAGTACACGGCAGGCAGTTGGTATATTTTTTGGTTGGTTTTTGTTTCTTTGGTTTAAGAAAAGAAAATACCACATTCTCTCTCTCTCTCTCTCTCTCTCTCTTTGTTTTTCTCTTTATCTCTCTGCATATGGATATGTATTACAGAGATCATTTTTAAGTCTGACTCCTCAATAAACGTTTGGACCAATGGGCTGGAGGTAACATGCGCCTGTTTTTTCTATCTCTTCTAGGAAAATCGACGGAACCAGGACACCACGGGATGAGAGAAGGAGAGCTCAGCATAATGAAGGTGAGGTCAGGGTGGAGCTGCTGGGCCTCACGGGCACAGCCTGGCCCGGTGCTTGGAGTCACAGATCAGCAGGCATGCGACAAGTGCGTGAGAGGTGCTTGTTGAATGCTGGAAAAGCGGAAGTGTGGAGGTTCACTGTCAGGAGCAAGCAGACAGGAGGCGTGAGCTGCAGCGTGTTTATCAGCCTGGCTAGTGACTTTGAATTAATTACTAATATTTTAAATGGCAAGTTGCACATTCGTGTATGGATTTCCTGCTCCTCTTGGAAAGTTGGGTTGGTCTGGCTCGCCTGGATCTGCCTTCCCACGAAGCAGCTGTTTTGCTCAAGCCCCCCATGCCCCTGCCAGCCTAGCTTCCAGAAGTAGGTCTGGTCTGAGAAAGAGCACATCTGAAGATGAAACTGCAAGAAGTCCATGTCTCTGGCTGAGGCCAGAGCATGTCCAGGGGACACTTCCACCCAAATAGCCATCATTCAGCAGATATTTCCTGAAGGTGGATGCTAGGCTGGGCAGTACATGCCCCGTGCCAGGTCTGGGGCCTAGTTTGGAGTGTCCAGGAAGCTCAGAGTAGTTCAGGCTGTTTGACTGAACACTGATTGGGGGATCAGGTGACGTTTCCCCCAGGGAGGTGGCCTTTGGGAGTGCCTGTCCAGCAGAGGGAAGCACAGGAAAGCAGGGTGGAGTGAGGTTGCTTTGTGGGTGCTGGTTTGGTTAAAGCAGAGGTTCTATGTGGAGTGCTTGGGAGGAGAGAGTTGGGAGGGTCAAGGAAGGCCTTGAACGTCAGGGTGAGGGCCTGAGAGTCCTAAAGGTGTTTGATTGAGGGGTGGGCTTACGCGGCTGTGATCTAAGCTGCTCAGTGAGTTCAGGCATTCACTCAGCACACACGTACTGTGTGCCAGCCCCTGTTCTAGGCCTCAGATACAGCCGCAGATAATGGAACAGACACCTTGGCTTTCACAGGGTGTTCGTTCTGGTGGGAGAGACAGAAACTACAGAAAGCTACAATAAGACGTCAGGGAACATAAGTCATGTGTCACGTGAAGGAAGATGAGCCCGGGTAAGGAGATGGAGGGTTATGGCGGCAGTGTGCTCTGTAGGCCTCTCTAGAAGTGACGCTTGAGCAGGGGCCTGAATGGGAAGAGTCCCAGGCAGCGAGGGACAAGCAAGTGCAAACACCCAGGCCTGGGCTGGAACAGACTTGGTGTGTCTGAAGAAGAGCAGGTTTCAGGAAAGATAAGAGGAAGTTGGTGGAGTCGTGGGTGGCCTGGCCAGGGCCAGATCACGTGGGGTCTTGTCAGAGGCCCTCCCAGGGTCCCCATTCCTAGATCTTTATTCTGCTTCGAGGGCAAGTAAGCAGAGGGATTGTGTGTGGAGGCTGGATGGTGAGGGTGATGGGGCACCAGAGGCTAGGGAAACAAGAGGTGACTGCAGCTGTGGGCCTCAGACAGGGCGGGGCCTGAACGGGGCTCGCGGGGGCCCGAGCTGTGGGGCAGAAGAGCACAAGGTGCAGAATCAGGATTTCGTGAATCTGGCTTTCATGACGGGGTCAGGTTCATTTAAAGGGAAGGGGTGAGTGTGAGCTTGGTTTTGGGTGTGACGGGTTGCAGGGGTCTCCAGCTGGCTACCTGGGCAGTCCTGGCTCTACTGCGTTCTGGTCGTATGACCTTAGGCTGGTTCTTAACCTCTGCGCCTGTTTAGTCCTCTTAAGAGTGTGTTCACACGACTACCCCAGAGGCTCATAGTGAGGGTGCAGCACGTTGAGTCGTGAGCCCCCAGCAGGGCGGTGTGCCGTCTGGTAAGACCGCAGCTAACGACTCTGTCGGGAGGCCAGCCAGCCACCCTCCACCCTACTCTCACTCTGCCTGTCACTGGATTAATCCAGCTCCGAAGTCTTGACTCCTCCTCATCCTGTAAAAATCAGTCTCGCTCGTGACCTTGCCCTTACCCTCCAGCTGTGGCCTGCCCACTCTCTCCTAACCTGCAGAGTGTTTGACCCACCCTCTGCCTGGCCTCCCTGTACCCTTGGCAGTCTGGCTCATTTCTCTATCGAAACGGCTCTATTTAAGGTCACTCGTGATGACCTCATTGCCAAATCTACTGGCTTCCTTTCCCGTCTGCGCTCCAAGCATCTGACCCTGCCCGTTCCCCTCCTTTCGGGAATGTTCCTTTCTGCTCTACCTGCTCTGATTCTCCTTTCCAGCCTGCTCCTGAGAGCAGGGCTTCCCAGTCACGGCTGTCCTCACGAGGTGCTGAATGGGTAGGTCGGAGGGGGAGCTTGCGAGTCTGTGTTTCAACAAGTTCCCCAGGTGACTCTTCACAATGGGCGAGGTTTGGAAAGTGCTTTGGCTGTTAGTGTTTCTTGAGGTCCAGCCCCTTCTTCTAACGGTCTCAGGAGGGTGAAACATCAGGCCCAGGGATGGTCAGTATCCCCGAGACCCTATCCCCGGTTGTCGGTGTTTGTCATTTCTCCCGGGAGAGCGTCTGCGAGCTTTATCCGGAAAAGTATGTGATTCCAAAAAGGAGAGACTGCCCGCTAATGTCCTCCCAGGGCTTCCCCCGCCCCCTGCACTGCACAAAGCTGTCTTTCTGCTCCATCTCTCTGGAGCTCCTCTGCACCCATATTTTGAAGTGCCCGTTCAAAATCTCCATTTCTGGTTGTCCTTGAAACACCTCACACTCAACTTGTCCAAGACAGAACCTTCTGTCCCTCCTTCCCAAAGCCTCCCTTTTCCAGAGCAGCAAAAGGCACACCTGTCATGATTACCCCAGCCGGACTTGAGAGCCAGGCCACTTCACCTCTGCCCTCTTCTTCCCTCACATCCGCAAGCCCTGAGACGCTGTGCCGAAGTGGACCTCAAATCAGCTCTGTCTCCTTTTTCCCTCTTTCCCACATTTCTTGGTGCCACAGGGGCCCATCTCTGGGCCGCAGATGCTTCAGGGGCCTGAGGGAGTCAGGATACTTGGTGTGGCAGAAAGGGGAGTGGTGATCCCTGTGGAGAACTGGGGTCTGCGTGTCTGTCCTGCCTGAAGGGTGGCCTCACGGTGCCAGCCATCGCTGCTGTGTCAGAATTTGGGCCCACTGCTGCCAGAACCTCTGAGAAGCCAGAAATCCAGGCCTTTATATCAAGTCTGATTTTTGAGTTGCTTTTTCTGTTTCATCGGTTTCCACTTGTACTGTTACTAATTTATTTCTTCTGCTTAATTTGGGTTTAATTTGCTGGGGGTTTTCCCCCAGCCTCTTAAGATGATTTTAAGCCTTTCTTTTTTCTCAATTTAAGCCTTTACAGTTGCAAATTTCAGTCCAATGCTGCTTTAGCTATATCCCATTTGGATAGGTTGTGCTTTCTTGTCATTCAATTAAAAATATTTCTAGTTTTCCTTATGATTTCTTCTTTGATCCATGGGTTATTTGGAAGTGTGTTGTTTAACTTACAAATGTTTATGGATTTTCTGGCTATCTTTTTGTTACTGATTTTTAAGTGAGTTTTGTTGTGGTCAGAGAACATATTCTATGTATATAATTTCAGTTATTTGAAGTTCATTGAGACTTACTTTTACGGCCCCAAATATGGTCTATTTTGGTGAAAGTTTCTGTGTGTGCTTGAAAAGACAGTGTATCTGCTGCTGTGTGTGGAGTGTTCCGTCGGTGGTAGCTAGGTCAGGCTGGCTGACAGCGTTCAGGTTTTCTATCCTCATTTTTTTATCTACTTGTCCTGTCAATTGCTGAGGAGTGTTGATGTCTTACATTTGTGGATTTGCCCATTTCTCCCATTAGTCCTGGCAGATTTTGCTTCTAAATTGTGTTTTAAACGTTGTATAGGTGTGACTTAAGCCTTCTGAGGAGTGGACATGGCCTTGGTTTTGACTGGTCTTCCTCCATTTCAATTGTGCTGAAGTGGTCTTCCCAAGCCACAGGCCTGACCACATTGCCAAGAAAGGCCCTAGACTCGAGGGCCTAGACCCCTAGGGGAAGAGAAGACAAGGTCCAGACCTGCTAGCAGGGCATTCAGGGCTTCACAACCTGTTTCTACAATCTATTCCTGCCACCCTGCGCCACCCCCCGCACCCTCCAAGGTGTTTCTGTATCACCGTTTCTGGGTTTCTTGGTGCCTGTCTGCCTGATGTCCTTCCTCTCAGAAACCAGCCCAAATGTTTCCTTTCTAAATCCTTCTCTGAAGATATACCCCACCTCGCTCTATGCAGAATGCATCGTTCCACCCTGGCGTTCCCCAGGCCCTCGATACAGTCTTCAGTTATAACACACAGTCCTGTGGCGTCAGCGTCTCGTGTTCACGTGCATGTCACGCTGGTGCTGTGAGTGCCAGCAGGACAGAGGTTGAGTCCACCGTGGACTTCAGCCTCGCGGAGTGCCCTGCACACAGTAGGGCAGGCAGTAAGTTTTGAAGGAGCAGATGCGAACTGCTGTCCGCCGCGGCTTGAAGTGAGGAGTGTGTGGGGGAATGCGCCTGCAGCGCGGTGCCCAGGCGCAAGAACGCCGGGCCGCCGGAGGGTAGCGGAAGGAACCGAGCAGCCAGCTCCTCCCGAGCTCCTCAGCTGGACCCCTAGAACGGAGCGCGCTGCTGAGGGACGCGGTGGGCGGCGCTGCCAGGCCTGGGCGGACCCTTAGCTCCACTGCTGTTTTGGGCCACAGAGTCCCCAAAGACCGTAAGACAGGGTCGTCCTCGCTGGGAAGGTTCACTCACCGCGGTAGTGATGGGGCCCAGGTCTGTGCCCTCGCTGACCCCGGGGCCAGGGTCAGGCAAAGCTCAATACTGGGCACCGTTCTTACCGTGGCAGGGAGAGGTTTCGGCGGAAAGAGAGGAGAGTGAGGGAGGAAGCGAGTCCACGTGGGAGGGTGTTGTCACCGAGGCCAAAGTGGGGGGTGCTTGGCAGGACCGGTCAGCAGCGAGCGGGCAAGAGCAAGTGCCCGGAGGAGACAGTTGGATGTGCCTGTTAGGGGCCAGGCCCATCCTTGGAGGGAGCGGCCGGGTCGAGGGGTGGGGCTGGCCTCCACGGAGGAGAGGAGTCAGGGGCATGCTTCTGGCTCACCCCATCTTTCTCACGCTCACCCAACCTCTCCCCCAGTCTCCCAGCCCTGAGAAAATACCCCTTTGCCCTCCTTGCCAGGTCCCACCTACAGTCCCCGCTCCTCTCTAGACACCACCTGCATTTGTCCGTGGGCTGCCCTGGCAGGGGGATGAGAGTGTGGGTGAGAGTCGCAGGGGCAGCTGGGCTTTCTTGTGTGTCCCCAGCAAGTGCCTAGTACGAAGGGCTGGGATAGCTTTGTTCAGTGAGCCCCAAACCAGGGGTCTCAGGCTGCCGCGCAGGCAGACCCCCGGCCGCCGTCATAGGCCGTGACAGGCCAGGTGAGAAGGCAGGGCGAAGACACATCCGAGTCCTGCCTGAAGGGGGCGGCTTCCCCGCAACTCAGCAGACAGTGCGGTTGTGGTGTTTTATGAAATAAATCACAAATCTGGACTTTTCAAGTGAAATCTGCCAGTAGTTTGTCAAACCTGGTCTTCAAGAGAGGGTTCGTAGCGTTTCTTTCTGGGTGACCCAGTGCCCTGACGGGCCAGGCCCCTGAGAGCTGCAGTGCCAGCCGGGGAATCTGAGACTTGCTGCGGGGGCCCTGGAAGAGGACTTCCAGTGGAGGTGAGAGGTGGTCAGACCGTGATTTTAAAGATGAAAAGAGAAATGGGATCATGGGGCCCAGAGCTTTGGGGAGACCCGAGCACCGTGGAGAATCAAATGCAGGGGCCGTGGGGACTAGAGAGGGGTGCCCAGGTCCTGTGTAAAGGGCTCTGGCCCATTCTTGCCTGCCAAGAACACGTGCCCACTGTGGCCACGACTCCAGTTTTCAAAAGAGGCCAATTGTTAGGTGAAGTTTCCTAATTTTTAAATGTTGATTCAAATTTTTGAAAATGCGCTGGGCAGGTAAACAAAGCGAACCCTGCAGCCCCCCAGCTGTCGATTCTGCCTTTAGGTACGTGTGGCACTTGAGGGTTCCTCTTGAGGAGCGACGTGGAGTGGGCTGGAGCCAGCTGCCTGGGTTCAGATCGGAGCCCCGCACTTGCTGGCGGTGTGACCTTGGGTGGCCTCGGCTCTCATGGCATCTGCCTTAGGAGGTGAATCGCCCGGCACAGAGGGAGTGCTGTGAACATAGCCTTGTTCTTGCTGTTCTTGCTGCAGTGGAGCGGAGGCGGAGGGACAAGATCAACAACTGGATCGTCCAGCTTTCAAAAATCATTCCAGATTGTAACGCAGATAATAGCAAGACAGGAGCGGTAAGTGCCCTCGGGCCCTCAGTGCTGTGGCGGGCCCGTCCCCCGACCCCCTTGCGCAGAGTCTGCCTGACCGCCAGAGGCGGGAGTCGTCCGGGGCTGAGCCGGTGGGCGGCGGCCGTCTGGCGGTGCCCGCTGATGCTCATGCCCACCCCCCAGAGTAAAGGAGGGATCCTGTCGAAGGCCTGCGACTACATCCGGGAGCTGCGCCAGACCAACCAGCGCATGCAGGAGACCTTCAAGGAGGCCGAGCGGCTGCAGATGGACAATGAGCTCCTGAGGCAGCAGGTGAGCGGCAGGGCTGGGAGGGGGGCGGGGCGCCCCCGGGAGCCCCGAGCCGCGGGGAGCCAGCCCTGGCTGTCTGTGCCCCGTCGTGTCTGGCAGATCGAGGAGCTGAAGAACGAGAACGCCGTGCTCCGCGCCCAGCTGCAGCAGCACAACCTGGAGATGGTGGGCGAGAGCGCCCGGCAGTGACGCCCTCCGCCCCGTGCGTGCGGCGGGGGCCGCCTCCGGGCCCCGGCCGTCCCTTTCCCCAGCCCTTAGCACAGAGAGGGACAGACGCCCCTCCCCCAGCTGCGTTTTTTTATAGTAGATTTTTAACAAAAAACGGGGAGAAATAATGCATTTCTGTGGATAAGCGCCCACTGCTCTCCTCAACTTGGAAACAATATCCTCCCTGCCCGTCTGTCTGTCTCCCTTCTCCCGGCCCCCACTCAGCCCTGGCACTTCTAGTGGTCTCACCTGGAGGCAAGAGGGAGGAGGACAGAGCCCCTGCCATACCCCACTGCCTCCTTGGACTCTAGAGGTACTGAGACAGGGTGCTTATGGGAAGGAGGGGAGCCTTTGGGGGGCCAGCCCTGGGGCCTGGACCTACGCAGGGAGGCCATGTCCCACCCCACCTCTTGTTTCTGGAACCCTGCTCCCCTTTGGGTGTGTGAGTGTGTTCTAATTTTCTTTATGGAAAAAATGGACAAAAAAATAGAGAGAGAGAGAGGTATTTAACTGCAATAAACTGGCCCCATGTGGCCCCGCCTTGTCTGTCTGTGTATCTGTCCATCTCAGGTGTGGGGAGGGAGTCTGGGGTCTGTGCAGGGCTCCTGAGGGCTGGGCCTCACTCTTGTGTTCGTGGCTGTGTGCTGGTCCCTGCCATCCGGTACCGCGTGGTACCCAGTCTGTTGGTTGTGTGGATGAAGGAATTAAGGAATGAATAGCCTCGTGGAGGCCCCAGGTGTTGCGTATGTGGTGTGGGGGACAGGGGGAGCCAGGGTCAAGGACATGTCCCATGTGTTTGGAGGAGAGGCTGGGGTCTTCCGTGTCACCAGTTCCTAAACAGGACTGGCTCCTGGCCCTGCTCTTCTGGGCTGATGCCCTCCCCTCTGTACCAGCCAATGGTGGGGCCTGGCCTTGAGCCCCCCCACCCCCAGGGAGGGCAGATGGCCAGGAAGCCAGGCTTGGCCCGTCAGCCTGTCGCCTTGCACTGCAACTCTGGCGCCTGTGCTGTGACCCCTGCCCCTGGTTGATGATGAAACCTGGCCTGAGCTGAGATGCAGTGATGCCTGGCGGTGCTGGGGGTGCTGCCGTGTCTCCCCGTGCAACTCCCGCCGCTCCCAGCATCTAGGCCTGGCCACCTGACTGAGCTCGCCACGCCGCGCCCATCCCAGATGCCCCCGGCTGGTTTCTTCCTTCCAAGAGCCCTGTCTCCTTTCCTGGCCACCCCTCTGTCTGAGAGTGAGGTTGTGTGCAGCCGGAGGAGCCTAACATAGAGTGAGTGGGGAGGCAAATGGCAGGGAACAGCGTTACTTCCCAAGGGCCCCCCATTTTTGTGCTTTTTGAGTGGGCCCTGGCAGCAGTTCGGGGCCAGGAAGAAGAGTTCATTCCTTGACAGCACCATCCCCAGGCTCGTAGGGTTAACACTGGATGGCCCTAGAGTGAGTCGGAGAGGGAAAATGGCCAAGAGGCCATCTCTGGAGTCAAGGTTTGCTGTTCCCCTGGGCCGTGTGCGCTCGAAGATGGTTCAGGTCGTGGGTAACAACGAGGTTGCTGCAGTCAGGCAGCCTCGGCTTAGCTCCCCTTCCCATGGTGGGCAGGGAGCCGGCCCTCCGAAGGAAAGCCTGGGTTGTAGTGTTTGCCAACGTCTGTGGTGTAAGTACTCCCACCACAGTGGGTTTCAAGGTGCCAACACGATGCCCCCGAGTTTGGAGTTGGGATGGGACGTGCACAGTCTGCTCATTGAGCCATATGAGCCAGGTCCAGCAGACCCACCGTGCCCTCCTGTGTTTTCTGGGAGGCAGGAAAGCCTGGTGATGAGGGCACAGGCCCCAGTCAGGCTGCCCGGGCTGAAGTCCTGACTGCGTCTGGCTGACCGAGCTTGGGCAGTGCCCTCATCTTTGCCTTCTCCTCTCCTGAAAAGTGAAGAAAGTAAGTCTCAGGTGGGCATGGTGGGCTCCTCTCTCAGGAGCAGGATCTAGGAAGCCTGGCCCCTGAGGTCAGTGGCTGAGAAGGCAGCTAGCACCCTGAATACAGAGCAGAGCCCAGGATGAGTCAGGTAGGAGCTGCTCAGAGGATAGGTGGCACAGGCTGAGTTAGCCCAAAAGTGAGTCAATACATCTGCCAGCTCATAAGGTGCAGTCAGATATTAGCTATTACCGTCACCACTGTCTTTTTTGGCCAAAAGTTCGCAGGAACATTTCCCAGATACCAGGGCCACATCTTAAGCTTCTGACACTTGAAAAACCCTACCGGTGGGGCTTCCCTGGCGGTCCAGTGGTTAAGACTTTGCCTTCCAATGCAGGGGGTGCGGATTCCATCTCTGGTCGGGGAGCTAAGATCCCACAGGCCTCATGGCCAAAAAGCCAAAACAAAACAGAAGCAATATTGTAACAAATACAATAAAGACTTTAAAAGTGGCCCACATCAAAAAAAAAAAATCTTAAAAAAAAAGACCCCATACGTGTTCTGGGGGCTCCTGTCGACACAAACTCCTGCACGTGGCCGTCACGGTGTTCCCTCACCGGCAAGTGACAGCCATATGGCATGTGAATGAGGAGGCCGGGGAAGGGTGGGGAAGGAGGGCGCCTCACTCGTGCTCATCGACCAGTTCAGCTGCTGGGGCAAAAGGTGGAATTTTTTCTGAAATCAACAGGGTGATGTCATGTTGGGGAAAGTGTTTCCCAGGTGGCTGGCAAGAGGCGTGTGTCTGTGGTCGCTTCTGTCCCACCTCCTGGACACACCTCTGGTGGCTGAGGGTGACACAACCCTGTTCCCCGTCACTGTTCCCGCTTATCTCTCCCGCCTTTTCGGCGCCACCACCTTCTTGGAAATGAGTTGGGCCAAAGGGGAGGGGGCTTAGCATCCCCGCCCCCCCCACCCAGGAGGCCCCATAAAAGCAACTGTAACTGGGCTCCCAGACACCGGAGCAAGTCCTAGACGTAACAGAAGGACAGCCAGACGGACGGCGCAATGGCACTGAACACGCAGATCCGGGCCACCTGCCTCCTGCTTCTCCTCCTGGTCAGCCTGACCAGTGGCCTCGTTCTCCCACCCGAGGTGAGAGCCCACAGGGTCTGGGCCCAGGAGGGCAGTCAGAATCGCAACGGAGAACCAGGCCCCTGGGAGGGGTCAGCGGAGGGCAGCAGGAGACCCCAGCACGGGCCAGAGCTCAGCGCAAGCAAAGGGGGATGGGCAGCTGCTCGAAGTGCAGAGATGGGGTACTGAGTGGCAGGGACTGGGGGCCCTGATCTAATTCCACAATTATTTATTGAGGGCCTACTCTGTGTTAAGTCCTCTTCTAGACAGTGGTGACCAAGCAGTGAATAAGGCAGATGAGAGAAGAATATTCTCATGGAGCTTGCATCCTGGTCAGGGAAATTAGTCAGTGAGCTTAAAACAAGCAAACACTTGTGTTTAGTAAATGCTATTCGTGAATAACATAAAAGATGGTGGGAGAGTGATGATGAGGGTTGGCTTCTTTAGATGGCATCAAGGGCTGGCTTTTTTGTGAGAAAATGTTATTTGACCTATGCCTGGGAGGAAGAGAAGGGGGCAGCCAGCCAAGACCAAGGTGGGGCAAGCATGGTGTACCCGAGGACTAGAGGGCTTGTTAAGGGAAGGAGATGGTGCTTGAAGATGAGACCGAGGGGTGGCCATGCCAAGTCTTGTGGGCAACTGTGCAAACGCTGATCTTCCTCAAAGCACAGGGGAAGCCCTGCAGGCTTTTAAGCCGAGATCTGACGGATAACACATGGGGAACGGGTTGTAAGGGGCAAGATACAGGCAGGGACTGACATCCAGGCCACGGAGAGTGCTACGGAAGAGTGAGCAGCTGTGGAGAGAGGAGACAGATCTGGGATGTTTGTAGGCAGGAGAGCCACCCGTGGGAAGGTGCGGAAAGGCCAGAAAGTAAGGCCGCTCCTAGGATTCCAGCTGAACCAGCGGACGCCAACCCCTGGGGAGGAGCTGGTCGGTGGGAGCGAGACTGAGAGCTCTGCCGGGGCCCTGCCGTCCTCAATTCCCCTTTTGCTTTCACAGACAAGACAGCTCGCAGACCTCCAGACCCAGGACACAGCTGGAGACGCGGCTGGCTTGACGGTGAGGTCCCCTGGGACTCCCTTCCGAGCCTCCCGTGCCTTCCCATGCCTACGCCCCGCTCACTGCCTTTCTTTCCCGCAGCCCGTGCTCCAGAGGCTGAGACGAGACACCCACATCCCCACGTGCGTATTCTGCTGCGGTTGCTGTGGTAAAGCAGGGTGTGGGTTATGCTGCAGAACATAGAGCAACCCCTGCCGCCCTGCCCCCAGTCCCTTATTTGTTCCTGCTACCCTCCAGCCCTCAGTGAACGGTCTTGGAATAAAATGGCCGGTTCTGGCTCTTATTTTCCAAACCAGAGTCCGTTGTCTTTTCTCCCTGCCAAAGGCCTCTGCCAGAGGCTCGTTGTGGCCCCTGTCTTGGGAAGGCCAGTGCTCGGTGGGGTGTGCGGGGTTGGTGTGTACTGAGGGTTGCAAGGAAGCTTGTTGAAGGATATTTGGTTTCTGTTCTTCCCCATCTTTCCCCACTTCAAAAGACCTCGAATTTATGTTGCAACAGCAGGGAATGAAAGTTAAAGTTTCCTCCTTGCAATCTTCTTAAAACAGGGGTAAATTCACATGCCTAGCAAGGGTTCTCAGAGTAAGGTCTGGGGACTACTCCAGGGCTCCACAAGGTGGAAACTACTAAGATGTTTCCCGTCTTTCTCACTCTCGTTCCCTTGTGTGTGGACAGCGAGACCCCATGACGTGTGAGGACGTCGTCCTTCTGACGGCTGGTGGATTGTGTGCTTGTGTATCTTGTGCTTTAAAAATTTCTCAGTTTCAGTTTCTAATAGATTAAGCACCTATAGATATAACTCACTAGAACACAAGGTTTTTGAAGTTCTCAATAAGTTTTCAGAGTATAAAGGGGTCCTGAGACCAAGACACTTGAGAACCACTGGCCTTCAGGGACCACTAGGTGAAGCAAATGAGTGAGATGTGATGGATTTGTTTCACAGCAGCATCTTCGCTTGTATTCTCTCAATAACGACATACTTTGCATAGGAGACACATAGGACAATGCTGTTCATCTCCATAAGGGGTTGAATTCCCTCCCTTTCTTCTTGAAAACTGTATCCCTGTCAATTTATCTGATTTCCCCACTTTTGATAGAAGAAGAAATGCAAGATGCATTTCACTATCATCTTAGCCCATGAGAACACATCAGCGCTAGCATGATGATAAAGGGCCTCGGCCATTTGGCCTCAATGTTGCATAAAGATAGGGAGTGGGGGGGGGGGCTTCCCTGGTGGTGCAGTGGTTGAGAGTCTGCCTGCCAATGCAGGGGACACGGGTTCGAGCCCTGGTCTGGGAGGATCCCACATGCTGCGGAGCAACTAGGCCCGTGAGCCACAATTACTGAGCCTGCGCATCTGGAGCCTGTGCTCCGCAACAAGAGAGGCTGCGATAGTGAGAGGCCCGCGCACCGCGATGAAGAGTGGCCCCCACTTGCCGCCAACTGGAGAAAGCCCTCGCACAGAAACGAAGACCCAACACAGCCATAAATAAATAAATAAATAAATAATTAATTAAAAAAGAAAAGGTGCATGATCATTTAAAAAAAAAAAAAAAAAGATAGGGAGTGGGGAGGCCTGGGGCCCCATCTAAAGAGGGTTGCCAGGCATAGCTGCCGTGCCCACAGGCAGGCGACACATGGCTAGAGCGCCTTTTCAAGAGAAGGTAGCAATCCTTATTTTTATGTGAAACTTCCTGATTTTTAAAATATTGACAACTGATGAAAGGAATCTGATTTTTAAAAAATCAACACCCTGGGAGCCAAACTAAATCCAGCTGGGAGCCAGATCAGTCCCATACGCTACCAGCTTCTGCCTCGGAAGCCACGAGAGGTTGGTCCTCTGGGAGAGGTTTTCCTGAACAGAGACCGAAGGATGGGGAGAGGAAGACTATTTGGGGAGCTTGGCGTCCTTTTAGCTGCGGGATCTCACGGGCATCCTCCTCTTGCTCTGAAACCCCACTTCCTCATCTGTAAAAGGACAGAAGCCTCTACAGTACTCAGCTCATTGGGCTGTTGAGGTGCTCAGAGAGGGAGGAGCGTGAGTGGAAACTGTCAAATGCCTCATCAATGGAAAGGATTCGTATTGACAGAGGAGGTGGAGGCCTCTCAGACCCTCCTGATAAATAAATACCGGGAGGTGGGAAACCCGAAATTGCTAATTGCATTTGATGACACCAGTGCTCTTCTCTCACCTTAGCCAGTCCTTCAGGTGGTCCTAGTGATGTGAGGCGGGGGCACCCAAACGTTAGCATGCACCTGACTCTCCTGGAGGGCCTGGTAAAATGCAGATTTGGCAGGTCTGGCGTGGGGCCTTAGAATGTGCATTTCTAACAACCTCCCAGCTGATACTGCTGCTGCTGGCCTGGGGGCCACAGTTTGAAGACTCCTGCTGTTGAAGCTGCCAACTCTGGCTGAGGGCAGAGAGTGCCTCTGGGTTGGACCAAGCACCTGCTACCCCTCAAGAGCACGTGCAACGAGTGGGCCTGTGAGGGCTTGATTCTGCCCTGAGATCAATTTTGCTTGGTCTGTGCAATGTTTTAGATAAAAATTGGGCTAATATCTAAAGATAGAGGTATTTCACATAAAAATCTGAACTCCTGCTGTTATGGGCTGAACTATGTCCCTCTAAAATTTATACGTTGGGAATTCCCTGGTGGTCCAGTGGTTAGGACTCAGTGCTTTCACTGTGGTGGCCTGAGTTCAATTCCTGGTCGGGGAACTAAGGATCCCACAAGCCGCATGGCAAAATAGAATAGAATAGAATAGAATAGAATAGAATAGACTAGACTAGACTAGACTACAATGATTTATATGTTGAAGTCTTAACCCCCAGTGCGATTGTGTGGCATTTGGTGCTAGGGTCTTCACAGAGATAATCACATTAAAAGGAGGTCATTACGTTGGGTCCTAATACAATAGGACTGGTATGCTTATAAAAAGTGGAAATTTGGACACAGAGACCTGCATATAAGGAAAACACCATGTGGACATGGAGACTTCTAGCCTCCAGCACTGTGAGACAATAAACTCTGTTTCTTCAGCCACCCAGTTTGTAAGACTTTGTCACAGTAGTCCTAGCAAACTAACACACCTGACTTTTCTGGAAGGATCCGATGATCAGGTAGCACTGGTAGCTGGATCTGAGTAGCACCTCTCCTTTCTGCTGGCATATGCTCTCCGGTCCTCCAGTCCTCCCTTGGGCTGGAGACCTGAGTGCAGACCTCAACGATAGAGCCCTCTGTGGGACTCACTCACGTGTACATCCCGCCCCCAGGGACAGCCTTCATTCAGTTCACACCCAGAGAGACGACAGACGCCCCCGCTAAACTGCTCGGGCACAAGACCCCAAGGTGGCTGGTGTGATCCTGAAGGCTGTGACATATGAGTCCCCTAGGATCTCCGTGTCTTCTCCCAAAGCCCAAGCACCAGGCCACTCTCTTTTTTTTTTTTTTTTTTTTAAGGATTTTCTTTTTTATTTATTTATTTATTTATTTATTTATTTTTGGCTGTGTTGGGTCTTCGGTTCGTGCGAGGGCTTTCTCCAGTTGCGGCAAGCGGGGGCCACTCTTCATCACGGTGAGGGGACCGCTCTTCATCGCGGTGCGCGGGCCTTTCTCTATCGCGGCCCCTCCCGTTGCGGGGCACAGGCTCCAGACGCGCAGGCTCAGCAATTGTGGCTCACGGGCCCAGCTGCTCCGTGGCACGTGGGATCCTCCCAGACCAGGGCTCGAACCCGTGTCCCCTGCATTAGCAGGCAGATTCTCAACCACTGCGCCACCAGGGAAGCCCCAGGCCACTCTCTTGTCTGGAACCCGGGCGTTCAAGCCCCACCCCACTCTCAGTGGGTCTTTGTCCATGACTGGGAAAGGCACGGGCAGAGTCTGACATCATGAAGCCCGAGGTGGGGGTGGGACTCCCCATCCCCCTCCGTCCAGCCTTCTCTGACTCCTCACTCCCCAGTCTGAGGGATTTCCCCACCCATCACCCCTTGCACCTCCCCCCCCCGCCCCCCACCCACCCCGGGGGCCGGGTTCTCCCTTGGGAGAAAGGACCCTCCCCGCCTCCCTCCCTACTGCCCTGGCCTGAAGGAGGACAGAAGATGCCCCAGTGTGACTGAACAGCTCATGATCAAACCACTGCTCCACTTCATCACACCACCATCACCACGCAAAGGTCATGACCAATGGGAGGGGCTGGGGTGGCAGGAGGAAGACCGTGGACTCTGTGCACAGAGGGTCCCTACCCAGCTCAGAGAGTCAGCACAGCCCTGGCTGAGCACCCTCTGTGCACCAGGCACTGTTCTAGGGGACACAATGGTGAACAAGACAGACAGACAGACAGGCAGGCGGAAACCTGAGCTCAGATGCCAGTGGGGAAGCAGCTCACTGAGGGTGCAGGTTGGCAAACGGCGTGCTGAGGGCCATGGAAGGACCGGGCAGCATTTAAACAGAGGAGCTTGGCTTGGTGAGAGGAGCCGGGCAGGCTTCCAGAGGAAGCAGCATCCAGCATCCACGCTGGGAGCCAAAAGGCTGCACAGGCTATGGCCAGCAGCGGAGTTGGGAGTGGGATGGGGCAGGGGAGCTTTCCAGGAGGAAGGAAGAAGCGCCAAGGCCTCCAGTCAGGGTATCTGAGGATCACACCCATGCACCCACTCTGCGTTTAGGAATCTTAACTCTGCCAGGAGCCGGCCTCCCAGCAGGATAGACTGGGCGTAAGCAGCCCAAGCCCTGTCCTGCTGGAGGTCATGTTATCATGGGAGGAGACAGTCAACACATAAGGTTGTTTCCGATGGCAAGAAGTGGCTGGAAGACAATAGACCAGGATGTGGGCACCAAACGCGACACCCTCTAGAGAGGGTGGACGTGACTGGAGCTGAGAGTGAGATGTCCTGCCTCCTCCTCCTGGCCACACCGGCCTCTGTGGCCTCCCAGGCCCGGGGTTATCCCTAACACTGCCACCAAGATCCCCTAGACGCTGAGGACAATGCCTTCTGCTTCTCAGCCTGAGACTCCAGAGATCTTAGAGCACCCTCCCAGGGACCCACAACCAGGGTACGCAGTGATGGAGGGGGGAATGAGTAAGGCAGCCGCCCCCGGCCCCTCCAGGAAGGAGCTCGTAGAACCCAGGCATCAGGCTGCCCAGTTCAAGCAGTGGTGACAAGGGCCCTTTGTGCCCCCCTCCCCCGGGGGCAGGGAGGAGCTGGGCCTTGGAGGCAGGCGGCCCCTGGCACCCAGGGGGAGGGGAGGGGCTGGTAAGTGGGGGCCTAGACCCTGGGAGGCCAGGGGACTGCGAGCGGGGCCTGCAGAGCAGAGAGTGCAGAAGCAAGAGCATCAGGTGAGTGCTGCAGCCGAGAGGGCCGGGGGACAGGGAGGAGAACAGAGGACCGGGGCTGAGAGCATGCGGCAGGGTTGCCCAGGGCATGTGCAATGCGAAGCGGTCTGGGCCGTGGATGGTGGCTGGGAACTGCCACTAATTTAGGGTGGGGGAGGGTGCTGCTTAGGATTGCTCTGGGCGTGGGCTGGGACCGTGGCAGGGATAGTGACGGGGCCTCGGGGAGAAACCACAGAGAGAAAGAATGAAGCGTCCTCCTCAGCACCCCTCTGGTGGAGGTTCTGCCCTGGGGCTCCTAAGTTTGTGGCAGATGGGGTGGCAGTCATCCAGGGACAGGTGAAGAGTGGAAGGATGCCCAGGGGATCAGACGTCTGCATCCTGCCATCTGGGAGGGTGTGGGCACAGGGGGCTGTGAGTGAGCAAGTTCCAGCACCTGAGCACACGACGGGGGCACGTGTGCACACGTGCGTGCACCTCTCTTAGTGAGTCTTAATCCACATCAGTGTTTCTCCACCTTTATTTACACCCCACTAAGGAAAGCTTTTAGACCTGTTTTTCCTAATCCAACTCCCCCCATGAAATCTTAATATTATGGATAGACTGTATATGTTTATGTACCGTGGCCCTTGAGAGAGCCACAAACCACTGTAATAACTAAGACTTTTCTGGACCCCACCCCAAGAACCAATTTTCACCCCCACTCAGAATGCATGGTCTACACACTTGTTTCACACGTCTGCCCAGGCCCTGTGGCCCTCACCTGTCTCTACCTCCTGTACGTTCCTGTCGCAGGTGCAAAGGTGGCATCTGCCGCGTGTCCATCAGCATGTGTCTGAGTGGGTCTGTCCATAGCCGGTCCGAGTGTCTTTGCGAGCATGGCACGCAGGCAGGTCCGTGTGTGTGCCCGATTGCCATGCCTATGCCCGTCCAGGTGTGTGGTGGGCAGGAGGATGCAGGTGTGTGTGTGTGTCTGCTGCACGGGGGTCTCGGTGCCCGTCGGTGTGTGCGGAGCCCTGATCGGTGTTATTGTGCGAGCCTGCTCCTTCTGGCTGGGTCCAGATCTGTCACGTTTCATGCCAGCATTTGCATGCGTCTGACTGCATGCGTCTGTCCGTGGGAAGAGAGTGTCAAAGGCCAGCAAAAGCAGCCACTTGGAAACACTGGGTCCAACCCTGAGGCGACCCACAGAGGAGCTGGGTGCCAGGGAGTGACTAACCCCAATCCCTGGTCCTTCCTGTCTCCACGCAGAGCCCAGCCAGGCTCGCCCAGCTCTTCCTTCACCCCCACCTACCCCAGAAGCCCCCCAGGATGAGGCACCCTAACCCTGAGGGAACAGGGCTCTTTTGTACCAGGCTCTCGCTTCTGGAGGGTGGGGACACCAGGAGCC
Organism: Balaenoptera acutorostrata; assembly: GCF_949987535.1. Taxonomy (NCBI): domain Eukaryota; kingdom Metazoa; phylum Chordata; class Mammalia; order Artiodactyla; family Balaenopteridae; genus Balaenoptera; species Balaenoptera acutorostrata. Next base: position 49,747,370 of record NC_080082.1, read on the forward strand.
GTCTGTAGGGTGGGAGAGGGCGGCAGGAATTCACGCGGCATGTTGGGAATGCTGATGCTGTGAAACCCAGTCATTGATGGGGCTGGGTCCCTGCCTCCCACCCCCAGCCCTCAGCCGTGGGACATGTGCTCCCTCACCGCGTTCACTCGCCCCGCCTCCCCCCACCCCAAAGCTCTGCTGCTCCCCTTTTCTTCCCGAGAGTTCTCCTCCATTGCAGCTTGCCTCTGGAGGTGACCACAGAGTAGCTTTGAGGCTGTGTGGGAGGGTCCCAAGCATCCATGGGCAACAGAGACCATGTGGGCAGCCTACAGGATCTACTCACAGTAGATTCTGAAAGCGGGGCGGGGGGGTGGGCAGGGGACCCTCAGGCCCCCACCTCCTTGCACCTGTCTGACTCTTGTTCCAGGTTGGCCGGCTGACAGCTCCAAGTGGGACCAGAAGACATTCCCAACTCAGGGAGACGGAGGTGAGGGGGAGGGTTCCAAATTCCCCTTCCTCCTGGCTTCCCCTGCTTCCTGCTGCTGGTCCAAACTTGGCTCTTTCCTTAGTTTTTGGAGATCCCCAAGGGCAGGATGGTGATGAAGATAATTATTAGCACGTCCCTTACCACATAGAGTCAGGACAGTTTGGTGGTGAAATCTGCAGACCTGGACAGGCGGACAGGGCTTGAATCCTAGCTCTGCCACTTACCTGCTGTGTGGTCTCGGGCAAGTTACTCAACCTCTCTGGACCTCGGCTACAAAGTGAGGATAATAATTGCACCTACCTCAAAGAGATCAAATGAATCTGTAGAGTAAAGTACTGGGGGTGGTTCATGGTTGATGCTCATAGATGTGTTTGTGATTATAAATAATAATAGCAGCAGTGGCTAACATCTGAACAGGCTGCTTCCTAAAGCCTTACTAGAAGCACCCTTTTCACTTCCCCTGGCCTTTAACCCTCTCCTCTCTTCTCCTCTATCCAGCTGTTGCTCACTTGCTGTACAAAATGATATTCCTCACGGCGCTGCCCCTGTTTTGGATCATGATTTCAGGTAATGCCTGGGGGTCTGGGGCTCCTGGGGTCTTGGCCCCTGAGCAGGCTGGGGTTGCTTCTGTGGGTCTCTGGACCCTGCCCCTCCCCCCGCAGGGCAGTGGAAGGTGATGGGAGCGGGGGGGTTGGGGGCATCCGGGCAGGACATGTCCCTCAGCCTCAGCGGTCCTGCTTGCCCACAGCCTCTCGCGGGGGTCACTGGGGGGCCTGGATGCCCTCGTCCATCTCGGCCTTCGAGGGCACGTGTGTCTCCATCCCCTGCCGCTTCGACTTCCCCGACGAGCTGCGGCCGGCCGTTGTGCACGGCGTCTGGTACTTCAATAGCCCCTACCCGAAAAACTACCCGCCAGTGGTCTTCAAGTCACGCACCCAAGTCGTCCACGAGAGCTTCCAGGGCCGCAGCCGCCTCCTGGGGGACCTGGGCCTGCGCAACTGCACCCTCTTGCTCAGCAACCTCAGCCCCGAGCTGGGTGGCAAGTACTACTTCCGCGGGGACCTGGGGGGCTACAACCAGTACACCTTCTCCGAGCACAGCGTCCTGGACATCATCAGTGAGTTCCCAGGGGCTGTGCAGATGCCGTGGGGCAGGGGGAGCAGGAAGTCCTCCTGGCACCTTCCCAGGGAGGTCTAGCTGGCAGGACCAGGGACTTGTTGGTTTGGCTGGGGGGAGGGGTGCAAACCCCCCTGCCCACACGGACCAGGCAGATGACCAAAACGGGCAAAGCAGGGCTCTCAGAGGAAAGCAGTGCTCTTACTCTTCCAGAAACACCTGGGGTAAAGGCAGGGAGCCCAGGGGTTGGGGTCAGGCCTCTGGATTCCTATGTTAGCTGGGCTACTGAGGGCAAGTTACTTAACTTCTCTGGGCCTTGTTTTCCTCTTCTGTAAAATGGGGATAAGAACAGCACTCAAAGTTCAATGAGGGAATAGTTGTCAAGTGGGCAAAACAGTGCCTGGCACATGGCGCCCAGCTCTATCTAAATGGTGCTGGGTGACAATGCAGGGTCATTGCTGTCAAGCATTCTGAGTTTTCCGTTTGTTCGTTTGTTTGTTTTGTTTTGTTTTTGGCTGTGCTACACGGCATGCGGGATCCTAGTTCCCTGACCAGGGACCGAACCCGTGCCCCCTGCAGTGGAAGCGCAGAGTCCTAACCACTGAAACACCAGGGAATTCCCGAATTTTTCAAAGGGAACTGTGTATTTTTCTATGTTTTTTCAACATCAGCTGCTGATTCAGATATTTTTTAAAAAAATACCCTAAATTTAGGTCAAATAAAGTGCAGCTCTGGGCCAGTTTTGGCAATTAGAGTAGGGTCTTCTGCCTCACTTCTGAGAGGCCCTGAGAGGCATGGAACCCTCAGATTCAGGTTTGCCATCAGCTCTGAGCCTATATGAGGAGCCAGATTACAGCCCTGATACAGAAAGAGAGCCCCCCCTTCCGCCGCCAGGCACAGCCAGACAGCTCCAGGACACACCACACACACACACACACACACACACACACACACACGTGGAAGGTAAACCAAAGCAAACATGGGAAGGAGAGAGGTTTCTTGAGGAATATAATGTAGTGTCCAGAGCACAGATGATGAAGCCAGAGTGACAGGGATTGAAGCTCAGTTTTACCCAATGCTAGCTGTGGCCTCAGTTTCCTCATCTGCAAAATGAGCAAAATAACATTACCCGCTTTCTACCTTCAGCATGGCTGGAAGGACTGGCAAGTTACACACAGTAAAGTACTCAGACCACTATATTGTTGTTTCCGTTATTATTACATCTGCGGTTGGATCTGCGGAGGGCTTCTGGGTGAAGGGTACCCAGGAGGAGAAAAGGTTGTAGGGAATTCTGCATCCAAGAATGGGGAGGGGACCGGGTACCAGGACTGGAGTTGGACGGTGTGGGGGTCCGATGCTGCTTCCTTCACCCTCCATCTCCCCGTCTCACTTAGACACCCCCAACATCATGGTCCCCCCAGAGGTGGTGGCAGGCACAGAAGTGGAGGTCAGCTGCACGGTGCCTGACAACTGCCCCGAGCTGCACCCAGAGCTGAGCTGGCTGGGCCACGAGGGGCTCGGGGAGCCGGCTGTGCTGGGGCGGCTCCGCGAGGACGAGGGCACCTGGGTGCAGGTGTCGCTGCTGCACTTCGTGCCCACCAGGGAGGCCAACGGCTACCGGCTGGGCTGCCAGGCCTCCTTCCCCAACACCACCCTGCAGTTCGAGGGCTACGCCAGCCTGGACGTCAAGTGTGAGCCTGGGTGCGGGCCGGGGGGCGGGCCGGGGGCGGGGTCTGCGGCACGTGCCGCTGACGTCCTGTGTCTCCGGCGCCGCAGACCCCCCGGTGATTGTGGAGATGAACTCCTCGGTGGAGGCCATCGAGGGCTCCCACGTCAGCCTGCTCTGTGGGGCCGACAGCAACCCGCCGCCGCTGCTGACCTGGATGCGGGACGGCACGGTGCTCCGGGAGGCGGTGACCGAGAGCCTGTCCCTGGAGCTGGACGAGGTGACGCCCGCGGAGGACGGCGTCTACGCCTGCCTGGCCGAGAACGCTTATGGCCAGGACAACCGCACCGTGGGGCTCAGCGTCATGTGTGAGTCGCCGCCCCCGCCCGGGGCGGAGCTGGGGGCCCAGTGGGGGGCGGTCTGGACCATGCCCGCGGTTGAGATGGAGATGGAGAGGAAGTTGCAGGTTAAGGAGTTCCTTCATTTTTCCCACGAGTATCTGGTGAGCACCTACTCTGCACCACTCTCCTCGCTAGGACAAGATGGGAAGAGACAGAGGCAATCCCTGCCACCCAGGAAAGCCTGTTAACATTCAGTTTCCTGCGGGTAGAGCTGGGCCTGGCCCCGGGAATCTGCATTTTAAAATGAGCCCCATTGCAGTTCTGATGGGAGGGCTGAGGAGAACCCAGGCCTCACCCAGCCCCTGAACATTATGGGGCCCCAGGGAGAGGGGGCCCATCAGATAGGACTCTTTAACTAGGAACCAAGGAGAGGTCATTCATTCATTCATTCATTCACAAATATTTATTGAGGCAAAGTGCCCAGGGCTGGGGATAATAAAAATGACAGCACCGGCCAACATTTACTCAGCAGTTTCTGAGTGCCTCCCACAAATACTCTTTCCCTGGGGCCTCCGCACAGCTGGCTCCTACTCACCTCCTAGTCTCACTGGAGCCCTCTCTCACCACCCTAGTTAAAACTGTAACTACCCCGATTTCCCATCCCACCTTTATTTTTCTGCAAAGCACTTATCCCCATCTTGCCAACTATATGTTTGATTTCCTTATATAGCATCTGTCCATGTGGGCAGGGATCTTCATCTCCCTTGTTCAGGCTAAAACAGTGCTTGTCACAGTTGGTTCTCAGTGACCCCTATGAGGTTGGGAATATTATTAAGCCCATTTTCCAGATAAGAAAAATGGGGCCCAGAGGGGTTTAGACATGGGTCCACACACAGCTGGGAAGGGGTAGAGCCGGGATTCAAACACAAGCACTATAGCTGCAGAGACCCTGTCTTTGTAAACGACACAGCCAGGCCTGGGGTTACCTGAGCCATCCTGAGCTGGTGTGCCCTGATTGAGGTGTCGGGGGTCACATTTGGGGGTGGGAGCTTCTGACCATCGGCCCCCTGTCCTGCCCCCCAGATGCACCCTGGAAGCCGACGGTGAACGGGACAGTGGTGGCCGTGGAGGGGGAGACAGTCTCCATCTTGTGCTCCACACAGAGCAACCCGGATCCTATTCTTACCATCTTCAAGGAGAAGCAGATTCTGGCCACGGTCATCTATGAGAGCGAGCTGCAGCTGGAGCTCCCTGCCGTCATGCCTGAGGATGATGGAGAGTACTGGTGCGTGGCCGAGAACCAGTACGGTCAGAGGGCCACCGCCTTCAACCTATCCGTGGAGTGTGAGTACTCCCCTGCATCCGCTGCCCCTGCTGAGGGCAGCCGGGCTTGATTCCTGCCCACCCACCCCTGCGGTGGATGGCTCAATGGGGGGCAGCTGGGCTTGATTCCTGCCCACCCACCCCTGTGGTAGACGGCTCAATGGGGGACACCCAGGTTACCGGGAGGTACCCACGCATCCCAACCAGGGGTCAGCTTTGCTCCAGCAGATGAGGATGAGGAAGGGAGGGAAGCGGAATCCATAGCAAGAGAATAAAAGTCCCACCTGAGAATACGGTAGCCCCACATCCTGGTGTGGGCTTTTGACCAAGGAGATTTCTGAATCCTGTGGCCACAGCCCCTTTGCGTTAACTAAAAGAATAACCACGACCTCTAACCCTTGTGGAGCATCACTAGGCACCAGGCACTGTTGAAAGCTCTGTACAGGGACCCACTCTTTCGTTTTTGTTACATCCAATGAGGGAGGTTCTCTTACTGTCTCCAGTTTCCAGAGAAGGAAACTGAGGCCCTGAGAGGTTATGTCACTTGCCCAGAGTCAAGCCAGAAAACGGCAGAACTGAGATTCAAATACAGTGGTCTGGTTCCACTCTTCTGTACTGCCCATGGACCTCATCCTACGTTATGACATCAGAATACATTGATCAAGCCGTTGTTATGTGCACGGGCTGTGTGGCTCAGTGGGAGGTGGGGGATAGGACCAAGAGGACACCAAGTGTATTAACAGATAATAGTACAGCCAGAGAGATGAGACGGATGCATATAAAAAGCTAACTGTCTTGGGAATGAAGCCCATTGTTCCACTGCCAACCAGAGCCCTTCCCAACCTTCTATGGACATCACCCGCCAACACCCCACCCCCACCCTGGCCCGTCACTCGGGTCATAGCTCCCAAGTCGCAGTTTCCACTCCCCCTCCTCCAGCAACTCCCTCTGGAATGTCACCTTCGCAGTTCCATTCCCCCTGCTTCCTCCCCAGCTCCAGCCTGGCCTCTGGCACTTGCCTCCAAATTATTCCACCTACAATGGTCCCTGCCACACAAGCTTGCCAGAAGGTTTTGAGCACAGTCCGTATACTCAATATGGCATGTGGCCGTAGTCAGTAGAGACAGATTATTCCTGGAGTGCCATCTTCCAGGGCAAGGTGATGGCCACCACTGCCCTGCTAACCTTTTCTCTTTGGGCACCTTCCTTCCCAGTCTCTGCTCGCTCGCAGCATCCAACGTGAGCATGCATACGGGTCGTGCGGGCACCCCGCCTTCTCCATACATGCCCACCCTTCCGCCTCACGCTTTTCCCCATTAAACCTATATCCCAAGCCAGGGATTCTTAGGTGTAGAGTCAGAGAACCCCCTGAGAATCTGACGGAAACCTCTGATCATACACACACCTCCAGCTCACGAACGTTTTCAGTCACAGACCCTCCTGTATAATAAGAGTGGTGGCAGCAAACGATCATTAAGGGCCTACTCTGGGCCAGGATTGCATCCCCTGCACGTGTTTTTTTGCTGAGCCCTTGAAGCAGCTACGTGTTATCGTCATCCCCTTTGAGGAGAAACTGAAGGTCAGAATTCCCCAAGGCCATGCAGCTGGAAGGCTGGCCAGTGCCAGGATTCTTCTGGACTCCTGTCTACCCAGTTCTTAAACCTCTGGCTGCTTCATCTCCCCTGCAGTCCTTGGTACCCAAGGTACTCAAGGCCTTCGATCTGCTGGAGGGGAGGAGGAGCTGTGCCTCCCATCCCACCCTTGCTGAGCCGGTCACTGGGCTCCAAGGCCTGTGTCGCTGTGCTTGCCCTCTGGGTGTCCGGCTTCAGGCCCCTCTCTGTCCCCGAAGTCTGCGTCCCCTAGCACCGGGGCTTCCGTGCTTGCCGACAATGGTGGGTGCTCCTGAGCTGGACGGGGTGGGGGCGGGTGGTTGGGTCCCAGCACAGCGTGGGACCTGCAGGGCATTCACCTCACGGAGACCTTGTGATGACTAGAAGACTGGTTTCAGCCCTTTGCGCATACTGACCTATTTCATTCTCACAACAACGCGACTGGGGGCAGGGACTGCCCTTCCCACGTTTAATAGGAGGAAACGGAAATGTTACTGGTGTCCAGCACCCGACAGAGCTAAATCGACCTGGGTGCGAATCCCAGCTCTGTCTCCGTCTTGTGATGGAGATGTGCTGTGTGATCCCAGACGAGTGACTTCACCTTTGCTGAGCCCCGATTCTCTTCTCTGAAAAACGGGTATGACAGTATCTTACACTAAGGAAATTATGGTCAGCGCCCATAGTGCCCGACATGTCCCATGTGCCCCGTAAGTCTTAGACATCCTCTGAGCTTCCCACTCATCTTTCCTTTGAACTCCTGGCTGGGTATCCGCCTGCCTTCCTGCTGCCAAGGCTTTGCTCACTTGCTTCCTCTGCTGGAATGGTTCGATCCCTGGGTGGGATGTTAAGCTTTCTTTTTCTTTTCTTCCCCGCTGCATAGGGTCTTCGTTGCTGCACGGGCTTTCTCTAGTTGCGGCGAGCGGGGCTACTCTTCGTTGCGGTGTGCAGGCTTCTCATTGCGGTGGCTTCTCTTGTTGCAGAGCGTGGGCTCTAGGCGCACGGACTTCAGTAGTTGTGGCTCGTGGGCTCTAGAGCGCAGGCTCAGTAGTTGTGGCGCACGAGCTTAGTTGCTCCGTGGCACGTGGGACCTTCCCAGACCAGGGATCGATCCCATGTCCCCTGCATTGGAAGGCAGATTCTTAACCACTGCACCACCAGAGAAGTCCCTAAGCTTTCTTTTCAACACACTCATGTGCCCACTTCAGAACAGAGTCCCGTAGCCCCTCGCAAGTCAAGGACCATTACCCCTCTTTGCACACATGAGAAGTCCATCTCGGAGGCCCAGGAAGCTGAGTGGCCTGATCGGGGCCACCAGCCAGTAGATGGCAGAGCTGAGATTCAAGCCAAAGCCATCCCACCCCAAACTCCCCATCCTTTGTGGGACCTGGGGTTTATCTAGTGTCAATCAGGGTTTCATAGGTCGCGAGGCTGCCGGCAATGCTGCAGAGATGCTGAGCACATGCAACAGGGTGTCAGCGTTCCTGCAACACTGTCACAACAGCACCAGTGGTGCTGTCTTGAATGAAAGGATTTTTTAAAAATTAATCACTGTCCGTTCAGGTTTGTCATTACTAATTTACTCTGTGGTGTGTTAATTTGTTAATACTACAGCAAGCATAGTGCACGTCTGCCTCAACAGAATTTGGAATATTTAACTGTTAATTTACTAGACGTAGAGATATGTACACATTAAGGTTCCAACTGGAATAATCCCTATTGCAAATACACGGGTCATGTGACTCCCTGCTCCGTCGCTGTTACCTGCATATTCTTTTTTACTGGAAATTGAAAATAAGTGGGGTAGGTGGGCCAAGGATCTTTTGCCCATGTGGAAGTGGGTTTAGCTCAGGGCTGAGAACCAGAGGTCAGTCTAGAGCAAGCAGAGGGGAGTGCCAGCCTCTCCATGAGGGAAAGAGAACATAGTTTAAAAAGCAACATTCAATGTTCTATTATAATTTCATATTTTGGAAAATGAAAGGAAAAAAAATACCAGTATCGTTTTTGTAATTTAAATGGCAGCAAAGCAAAGCTCAACAAAATGATCTTGGGTGGAGGGTGGTACCTGGTACCGCGGGGAATCCTGCGAGGGAGGGAGGGTCAGGGTGCTGGGGGCTCCGGGGAGTGAGTAGGGGCATCTGTAGGATGGCCTGGAAGGGGAGCTGGCTGAACGCAGTAGCTCATCCAGCGAGTCTTCCCAGAGCTCCTGCCGGGTGAAAGGGACATTCTAGGGACTTCCCTGGCGGTCCAGTGGTTAAGACTCCGCGCTTCCACTGCAGGGGACTTGGGTTTGATCCCTGGTCAGGGGACTAAGATCCTGCATGTCGTGTGGTATGGCAAAAAAAAAAAAAAAAAAAAGAAAAAAAGAAAGGAAAGTCATGTTCTAAGTGTGGGGGACAGAGTGGAGACTGAGCAAGAGCCTGTCTCGATGGAAATACAAGACCAGCCACATCAGTGTATAACCCGGGTAGGGATAAGTGCTGGGGAGAAAACTCGAGGGAATGAATGGTTAGTGAAGCGAGGTGCAACTTACATGGGGTGGTCAGAGAAATAGACATGGTCTGTGCAGAAGCTGCCTGGAGTGAGGGCGTGAGTTTGGCAGGTGTCAGGGAAGTATTCCCCGCGGAGGGAGAAACGCAAGACCCACCCCCCCATCCCCGCCCTGGCTGTGGGAAAAAGCTCCACAAGTATGAAAAACAAGCAAGGAGGCTGGCGTGGCTGGAAGGGAATGAGCCAGGGTGACAGCAGGAGACTAGAGCGTGGCTAAGTCCTGCAGGGCCTTGCAGGCAAAGGCAAAGAATTGGGGTTTTATTCTAAGTGACACGGGGAGCAATTGGAGAGGGGCTTTGAGCAGGCAGCACCGTGACCTGATTTATGTTTCACAAGGTGAGCAGAGTTAGAGAGGACGTAGAAGAGAGTGCAGAGGGGAGCAGGCAGCTCATCTCTGCGGCAGCCAAGGAGCCCCCGAGGCCCCGTCTCTAGCCCGCGGGGTCTCGGTCTTGCCCCTGCAGTTGCCCCCGTGATCCTCCTGGAGTCCCACTGTGCGGCGGCCCGTGACACGGTGCAGTGCCTGTGCGTGGTAAAAGCCAACCCAGAGCCGTCCGTGGCCTTCGAGCTGCCCTCGCGTAACGTGACCGTGAACGAGACGGAGCGCGAGTTCGTGTACTCGGAGCGCAGCGGCCTCCTGCTCACCAGTATCCTCACGCTGCGGGGCCAGGCCCAGGCCCCGCCCCGGGTCATCTGCTCCTCCCACAACCTCTATGGCACCAAGAGCCTGGAGCTGCCCTTCCAGGGAACCCGTGAGTGGTGTGGCCTGGGGCTGGGAGTCAAGGGACAGACAGGACCCCTCTTGGATCCAAGCTCCCCTCCCCAAGGCTGATCACCAGCCGCTGCGCGTGGGTCAGGCTGCGCAGTCGATCGGGTGGTAAAGATGCCCTTTCCAGCCAGTTAGGAGAGGCTGCCCGGAGCTTGCCTGTACTTTACTGGCCCCTCCAGCAACGAAGGCCTTCAGGCTAGCCAGTCAGTGCAAGGATATGCCAGCGGTGTAAATATTTTCCCCGCTCACCCCTGCCCCAGCCTGTCTCCTAAGAACCCAGGTGTCCTCACTCCCACCGGCAGCCCTGAGGGCGCCTGGGTCTTCTCTTTCCTCAGATCGCCTGATGTGGGCCAAGATCGGGCCCGTGGGAGCGGTGGTTGCTTTTGCCATCCTAATTGCCATCGTCTGCTACATCACCCAGACGCGCAGAAAGTGAGTGGCCTTCCGGGCTGAGCTGGGGAGGGGCGGGGTGGCCTCCAAGGGCAGGGCAGGGGCAGATCAGTTGGAGGCTAGGGGTAGGCAAGGGAGGGCGGATTCTACTCTGAGCATGTTCAGCTGGGTGGAGGAGAGAGGGCCCTGGCTAACATGAGCCGCCGGGGTCGGGTCACGCATGCCAGTGCCTGGGCCGAGCACTTCTCACCAGTCAATACCTGTGCCCCACATCCTGTGCTGTGGCCTCCTGCCACTCCGGTGTGATGGGGAGAGCCGGTACCCCTGGCTCGCAGCCAGAATATCAGTCACAGTTGGTTCCAGAAGCCCCAACGATTACACATATCTGTGGTATCAAAAACGCTCCCCAGGGACTTCCCTGGTGGTCCAGTGGTTGAGACTTCACCTTCCAGGGCAGGGGGTGTGGGTTCGATCCCCGGTCAGGGAGCTGGGATCCCACATGCCTCGTGGCCAAAAAACCAAGACGTAGAACAGAAGCAATATTATAACAAATTCAATGAAAAGACTTTAAAAATGGTCCACATCAAAGAAACCTTAAAAAAACAAAACACAACACAACAAAACGCTCCCCAGTCCCAAGCCACATCCACGTGCCACCAGTGTGCTGCTGTTGTTTTTCTTCCTTGTGGTGCACACATATCAGCTCTCCTGACAATGAATTAATCTCCCGCTCCACATCCTGGCGGCAAGGGGGTGCGGATAGCCCCAGAGCGAATGAGGAGAGCCCAGAGGAGCCAGGCTGGGGTCCTGAAAGTGGCAGAGACCAGGGCCCAGGCGGCTCCTCCTCAGCTGTGAAGCAGAGGCGGGGTGGGCAGTGGTGAACAGGAAGAGGTGCTCACCAAAGGGGCTGGCTGCCCATCTTAGAGAGGCGGGCGGGAGCAGCGCTGGGGTCCCTTGGGCCAAACTCCTTAGGTAGATGGGGTTGCAGATAGAGAGGGGAGTGGGGGGACCTGGAGGTCCCACTGGAGCTGACATGTCTTGCCCTGCAGAAAGAACGTGACAGAGAGCCCCAGCTTCTCAGCGGGGGACGACCCCCCCGTCCTGTTCAGCAGTGACTTCCGCATCTCTGGGGTGCCGGAGAAATATGAGGTGAGGCCAGAACCCTATGACGCCAGGCTAGCTGGAGATCCTGTGTGCCAGGGACCCCGAGGGCCTGGGGGGCACCTGGGAGGCCCAGGGGCAGAGGGGGAGCTGGCCCCGCAGAAGGGAAGGAGGAGACGTGTGGAGGGCTGGCTTGGCCCTGGGCTGAGAGGGGGCACTCAGGCTGAGGCCTGGCGGGGGGCTGTGGAGCTCGGGGCCCAAGAGAAGCCCTCATCCACCCCGCCTGCGTCTATGACTGCATTTCCTTCTCCAATAGTCCAGAGAGCTCTCTACCCTGGAATGAGCACCCCAGGAGGTAGGTTCCGGGGGCCTCAGTGTGCCCACCTCTGGGCCCTTGTTGGGCCCTGGGGTTGGCGTGCATGTGTGTGCGTCCCATCAGGCGTCCAGGTTGGTCCCCACTTCAGTCTGGCTCTGCCCAGCACTCCTGGCCTTGTCTATTCTGTCCCATTGCTGCTCGCTTCTGTGTGTCTGTGGCCATTGTCCTGTGTGTGTGTGTGTGTGTGTGTGTGTCCAAAGGTGGGGGGCAGGGATGGAAAGCGTGACAGGGAAGCCGAAGTTGCACCTGCAGGATCTCCCAGGTTGAGGAGGAGGACCACACCAGACCCAAACATACTGAGTCAGGCATTTACAAAAATTGGGGAAGGTGGGCACCCGACCAGGTGGCTTTAATCTAAAAGCATGTTATGGACTGAATTGGGTGCCCCCCCAAATTCCTATGTTGAAGAAGGCTTCCTGGAGACGTTGAATTTGTGGACGGCTTTCAGGCTTGGCAGCGAGGAGGTGATTTTGCGTAGGGGGGATCGGCACAGGCCAGAGCTCCAGAGGGGGACCGGGGACCGTGGGCTGGCTGGGCTGGCGGTCCTTAAGGAAGGAGGCTCACACAGGACTCAGCTCTGGCGGGTGCAAGCGACTCCAGCCTTTGCATCTGGCAAGGGTGGAACAGGACCTTCTAATGGGTTGGTTCCCTTCATAGAGTGAGAGGCGCCTGGGATCTGAGAGGAGGCTGCTGGGCCTTCGGGGGGAACCCCCAGAGCTGGACCTGAGCTATTCTCACTCGGACCTGGGGAAGCGACCCACCAAGGACAGCTACACCCTGACGGAGGAGCTAGCCGAGTATGCTGAAATCCGCGTCAAGTGAGGGAGCCGGGGGCAGCCCGGATGGCCACCAGCCCTTCAGGACCCTCACTGGCCCCCACTGGCTGTGGGCTCCCTCCCCAAAGTAGCAGGGGCTGGGGCAGGGAAGGGACGGGGCAGGTGACAGTGAGGTCCTGGGGGCCTGGCCTCCCCCTCCTTCCCAGCTGCCCCCACCCTGCCAGCGCCCCAGCTCCGCATGGTGGCTCCCCTATAACCTCCTTTAACCTCATCTGTCTGGAGGGGAGCCCGTCTGTCCGTGTTATTTATTGCTACCCCTGCCTGGTCTCTTGTCCCCATACCTGGCCCCAGGGCCTGTCCGGAGGGACATGAAATAAATGCCCTGAAGCCAAACACCCGTCTAGATCCTGATGATTTCGGACCCGTCCCTGGGGACCCTGCCAACCCCCCCCCCCCCCTCCTTGCCCTTCGCTGGGTCCTCAGGGATCCTAGCGCTGAGCCCAGGCCAGCCGCCCTTAAGTTGCTTCCACTCCGAGCTGGAAGCTCTGGGCTGGCTCTGGTCCACAGTAGGTCATATTTGACTGCTGGGTGATTTCACATCACGACCCTCATTCCTGCTCCTGCCACAGGTGGAGCGACTGACAGCCCCGGGCTTGCGCTTACACACTGCGACATCTCACTGAAAGAGATGGTGGCTGCTTCTTCTGAAGGGGCCTGGCTCCTGATCTGCCGCACTGCCCACCATTTCCTGTTGTCCCACACCTGGCTGGCTTCACTCACTGACATCCCCCCCTGTACCCTGCGGGTCGCGGTGGGGGGGCCTCAGATCTCAGTGTTCCATGAGCCTGTGTCGGTTTGACCGCCGTGCCTCACATTCATGCTGTACTCTGCAGCTTCAATCTTTTTTCTTTTCCTTTTTTTTTTTTTTTAAAGTAATTAATTAATTTATTTTGGCCATGCTGTGTGGCATGTGGGATCTTAGTTCCCTGACCAGGGATTGAACCCCGTGCCTCCTGCAAGTGGAAGTGCAGAGTCCTAACCACTGGACCACCAGGGAATTCCCAATCTTTCAAACTTCACTTGGTTCAAGAAATATCCATCAGGCATCAGCTGTGTATTGAAGCCCTTTAGGAAGCTCAGGCTATCCTGGGAAGGGACCTCCAGGACAGTCCTGTGAAGATGAGAACGCTGGGGCTCAGGGAAGCCAGCTGATTTTCCCAGGGTCCCAGAGCCAGGAAACGGTGTGGCCAGAGCCTGGACTCAGGTCTTCTTGAATTTAAAGAAGGCCAGACTCACTGGCATGAACTGGTATCAACAGCTAACATTTTTGTTGAGCGCTTACTACGTGCCATGTGGTTCTACCTGGTTTACATGAATTCATCTCCATTTGCTTTCCCTGACGACTGCGACGGTGGTTCTCCAAGTGGGGTCCCTGCACCAGTGGTAGCAGCCGCACCTGGGCGCTTGTCAGAAAGGCAGATTCTCAGGCCCCACCCAGACTGCAGGAATCAAAACCTCTGGGCTGGGGCCCAGCAGTCTGTGTTTTGACGAGTCCTCCTGGTGACTCTGACGTTGAGAATCTGGAGGAGCTGAGGCATAGAGGCTGCATCACTTCCTCGAGGTCCCCCAGCTGCAACCCCGACTTGAGCCCCCGGGGCCTGGCTCTGGAGCCCACGTGCTGACCACTGTATGTCACTGCCGTTTCAGTGAGAAGCAGTGGGAGCTCGTAGGTCTGAAGGTGCTGAGGGGGTGGTAAGAATAGAGCCGCAGGGCTGAGGGCAATGCCAGCGAGGTTCCTGAGGAAGGTGGTCCTGCCCTGGTTTTTGAAGAGGGCGGAGGATACAACAGAGGCCAAAGTCAAGGTCTAGAGGCAGAAATAACGAAACTGTGTTGGAAAGGAAGGTGACGAGACCGCTTCGGCTGGAGTGGGGTGTCCACGTGCATGAGAAAGGAAGAGAGGTGTGTGGTAACGGGGCCGTGGGCAGTGGGGCGGAACCCCACCCTGAGGCCTGCCCTTTCCTCACCGAGCTGGCAGTCATGCAGGGAGAAGGACATTAAATAAATGACCTCAGGCAGAACACCTGGCTGCAAAGTGGGACCCCCCCCCTCCCCCGCTCCCAAGGAGAAGCACAGGGAAGGCTGGTAGAGCCTAGAATGGAAGTGTGACTTAGGGTCTCGGGGTTGGGGAGGCGTCCCTATGGAAGGAAAGTCACTCGGGGACGCCCTGTGTGAAGGCCCCAAGTGGGAACGTGTTTGGCAAAGTTCCAGGAGCGGAAACGAGGCTGGAGTGGTCAGAGAGGGTGGCAGAGAACAGCAGGGGCTTCATAGCAGCCATGCTAGACATTTCGACCAGGGCTCCTGCGCACGTGCAGGGGCCCCGCCCTGACACACCTGTCCCCCGACAACAGGCCATGGCTCCAGCAGGTCTGGCCTGGGAGGAATGACCCTAAGGACTTCGCCCTGAGAGGCAGAGGAGTGTCAATAATCAGGGCCGTCGAGTAACCCCGTGCTGCCCGCGGTGCAGCCTGAGCGCTGCCCGGGTGAGCTGGGTGTCCCCAGGAGGGGTGTGGAGCGACTCTTACGTGAATAGTCATGCTTTATTTAGTCTGTATCAGAGCAAAAGGAAAGCAGCATACCAAACATGATTTTTTGTTTTTTGATGAAAGCTTAGGATGAGGCTGAGTTAAAAAACCAATCAAGTTGAATTGATTTAAAGAAATGTATGAAATAAAAGTGTTTCAGGTGGTTCACAGACAGGATAAAAGTCCTGAAGGTCACAGGCAAACCTTTAAAGTTTGGAAAGCAGTGATGTGATCTGACACAAAGACCATCTCTTAGGAGGGACTAACGTTCAGTGATGACCCATAATTCAGCTATCACACTCCGCCCAGTGCCTGGATCCCCCAGAATTCATCCATTCTGTCCACACGCGGTTACTGAGCACCTACTCTGTGCCAAGCCAGTGCTGGGCTCTAGGGATGCCGCACGGACCAAAAGAACCACACTCTGACCTGGTGGAGCTGACATCCTGTGGAAGAGATAGACAAAGACCAGATAAACACGTGGTCAGATAGTGAGTGTGCTAAGAAGGGAACTAAGAGAGATAGAAGGACAGAGTGTGCTTGCAAGGCTGCCAATTTAGAAAGCGGTCATTTGAGTATAGAGACCAGAAGGAAGAGAGGGAGGGAGCTCTGTCGATTTCTGAGGACTGTGGGTCCAGGGAAAGCCAAGATCAGGTGCAAATGCCTAGAGTGGGAATGTACTTGTTATGTTCATGGAATGAGAAGGAAACCAGCGTGCGTGGAGTGGGACGTAGGAGCCGGAGCGGTTGCCCAAGGGAGCCCGATCACAGAGGGGCTTTAGGTCACAGTCAGGACGCAGGGTTTTACTGAGTGACCTGGGGAGCTGCTGGAGAGTTATATGCAGAGGAACGTTATGGAGGGGCTGGAGGTTTCAGAGACCCTGCTGGCAGCTGTGCGGACAGTGAATGCAGGGGATCAGCGGATACAGGCAAGGGGCTCAGCAGGCCACGGCTCTTGTCCAAGAGAGAGGGGAAGTGGAGGTGTGAGAGGGAAGAGCATCAGGACCTGTTCTAGAGGGGGAACTTATGGGGCTGGCTGGTACGGAGGGGAAGCAAGAGAGGAGTCCGAGATGCTTAGATGCTTAGATCTAAGGCCACTTCCTTGGATGCTGGAGAGGTCGAAAGGAACTAGTTTGGTGGAGAACACAGCATGCTCTGCTCAGCACGTTCAAGGACAGGCAAGGCTGACGGGACCCCTCCCTGGGGACAATTCAAGCTGAGGAAGAGTCAGAGTGACTCAGAGGGACGGGGACACATGCAGGAGAAGAGGTCTGGCTGGGCTGGAATAGAGGCGAGCAGGTCTCACAGTTGCAGCTGTCGGGAGGGATGGGCCACCTGATGCAGGAGGGAGGATGGCCAGGCGCCAGGCATGACAACATGGACCACTTTGTCCCTCCCCTCCCGCCAACCTCCTGGGTCGCTCCTGGCTGAGAAGAGCCATCCCTGGTCGCCCCCCACGCTGTCCTGAGGACCGGTGCCTGGGGTGGGCAGCTCCATTATCCCCATCAATGAAAGGGCTCCAGGCCATGCTGGCTACTCCAAGTCTCCTCCCCTGGGTGGGGGTGGGGGGCTCACAACTCCACCCAGGAGGATCCAAGCCTCCTCCTTTCGCCACCTTCCTCATTCTCAGTTCCCGTCTGCTCCCTGGAGGGGAGGTGACAACCTCAGCTCACGGGCAGGGCAGCAGCCGAAGAGAAGACCCCTGCCCCCACCCCCTCCCATCCCCAGAGCTTGGTCTGCCTGGAACATCTTCGCTGGGGAGCAGGAGGGGAACCACTGTTTTGTCTCAAAGGGCCTCTCTGTCCAGCTCAGTCTGGAATTGAGCAGCCAGAGGTATGTGACGTGATGTCACCATGGAGTATTGGTCAAACAGAGCAAAGGGACTGTTGGTAATAATGACAGCTCGCTTTTACAGAGTGCTCATTTCACGACGGCCACCCTGCAAAGCGTTTTACGTGCTCGCGGTTGCTCACGGCGCACTCAGGCCGTCAGAACCGCCAGTGTCCGCATCATCCTTAGAGGGGAAACTGAGGGAGGTCACGGCTGACAGATGGCAGGACAGGGATTTGAACCCCAGTCTGTTTACCAGGTGCTTGTCATTCATATGCAGCTGAGTGCAGCACGTGTGTGACCTCACTAACCCTGTGAGAAAGGCACTGTCATCCGCATCTTTCAGCCTGGACAGGGGGCTCAGAGCGGGCACACAGCCAGGTGGGGAAGGCAACCCAGGCCTCCCAGGTGCTTGGCTCCACGGCTTCCAGGGCAGGGTGGGGACAGCCAAGCCAAGTGGCCCAAAACAGAGACCATCTACCTCTTTGGAGGGAAAGATGTGAAGGCACCAGAGCTACATTCTCGGGAGTCCTGCTTCCCGCCCTTTCCTCCTCCATGCAGCCCTTGGCCTCCAGAAATCAAGGCACCTGCATGAACCCCCTGCCCAATTTCCTCCTGTGGTGGGACCATCACCAATGCCTGGAGCTGTGCCAGCAGAGGCCTCAGACGCTCCTTCTACGTGATGAGCAGGGCTGTGAGTCCCCAGTGGGTCCCAGAAGACTTTTGGGATCTTGTCCCTTGGCCTGGGAGTCCCCCATTGAGATCACTGGGGTTTTGGGGTTTTTTTTTTTTTTTTTAATTTATTTATTTAATTAATTTATTTATTTATTTTTGGCTGTGCTGGGTCTTCGGTTCGTGCGAGGGCTTTCTCTAGTTGCGGCAAGTGGGGGCCACTCTTCATCGCGGTGCGCGGGCCATTCACTATCGCGGCCCCTCCCGTTGCGGGGCACAGGCTCCAGACGCGCAGGCTCAGCAGCTGTGGCTCACGGGCCCAGCCGCTCCGTGGCATGTGGGATCTTCCCAGACCAGGGCTCGAACCCGTGTCTCCTGCATTAGCAGGCAGATTCTCAACCACTGCGCCACCAGGGAAGCCCGGTTTTGGGGTTTTTTTAACTTTTTATTTTGAAATAACTATAGACTTACAGGAAGTGACAAAGATAGAAGAGAGAAGTCTGGCGTGCGCTGTGTTGAGTTTCCTCCCATGGTTACTTGTTACATAATTATGCTTAGTACAACCTGTATGTAGTTCTAAGTCCTTTTATCTCTTGTCTAGATGTATGTAACCCTGCAGTCAAGATACAGAATTATTCCATTACCACAAAGATCACCCTTGTAGTCACATCCACTTCCCTTCCCTCTATTGTCTCCAACCCATGGCAACCAGTAATCTGTTCTCCATCTCTACCATTTTGTCATTTCAAGAATATTACATAAAAGGAATCATATGGTCCATGACCCTTTAGGACTGGGCTTTTTTTAACTCAGTAAAATGCCCTTCAGAATTTTCCAAGTTGCTGCCTGTTCAATACTTCATTCCATTGCTACACAGTACTCCACGGTATGGATGTATCACAATTGTTGAACCATTTAGCTATTGAGGCACATGTAGGTTGTTTCCAGTTTGGGGCTATTACAAATAAAGCTGCTATGAACAACCGTGTACAGGCTTTGGTGTGGACATAAATTTTCATTTCTTGGGCATCAATTCCTAGAAGTGCAATTGCTGAGTCATGCGGTAGGAATATTTCATTAGTTTTTCAAGAAAATTACCAACTATTTTCCAGAGTGGCTGTACCATTTTACATTCCCACCAGCCATGCATGAATGATCCAGTTACACTGCATCCTCACCAGCGTTTGATATTGTTATTATTTTTTATTTTAGCTGTTTCGTTGGTATGCAGTGATTTGCATGGTCTTGATTTGCATTTCACTAATGGCTAGTGGTGCTGAACATCTGTTCATGGGCTTGTGTATACTCTTCGGTGAAATGTCTTTTCTTGTCTTTTGCCCATTTTCTAATTGGCCATACAATCCACCTACTTAAAGTGTACCCTTTAATGGTTTTAAGTATATTCACAACGTTGCACAACCATCACCACAGTCAATTTTAGAACATTTCATCACCCCAAAAAGAAACCCGTGCCCATTAGCGGTCACTCCTGGTTTCCTCTCGACACCGCTACCCCAGCCCTAGGCAACAATTAAATCTACTTTCGGTCTCTACAGATTTTCTTTTACTGGACATTTCATAGAAATGGAATCATACAATTTGTGACTTTTCGTGATTGGCTTCTTTCACTTAATGTTTTCAAGTTCATCATTTTGCAGGATCTCTACAGTACTTCATTTCTTTTTATTGCCAAATAATATTTCATTGTATGGATACACCATATCTTCTTTATTCGTTCATCACTTGATAGACATCTAAGTTGTTCCCAGTTTTTTGGCTTTTATGAATAATGTGCTATGAACATTTGTGTTCAAATTTCTGGGCGGGTGTGTTTTCATTTCTCTTGGGTATATACCCTAGGAGTGGAATCGCAGAGGTAGATGGGAATTCTATGTTTAACCTTTTGAGAAACTGTCTTGAGACTGTTTTTCAAAGTGGCTGGAAAATTTTACATTCCCACTAGCAATGTATAAAAGATTCCATTACTACACATCCTTTCCAGCATTTGTTATTGCCACTATTTTTTAATTTTAACTATCAAATAGGTGTGTGGGAGTGATAGCTCATTGTGATCTTAACTGGCATTTCGCTAAAGGTTAATGATGTTGAACATCTTTTTATTGGATTATTTTTAATTTATTTGTTTATTTATTTATTTATTATTTATTTGGGCTGCACCGGGTCTTAGTTGCGGCACTCGGGATCTTTGTTGAGGCATGCGGATTTCTTACTTGCGGCATGCATGCGGCATCTACTTCACAGACCAGGGATCGAACCCGGACCCCATGCATTGGTAGCACAGAGTCTTACCCACTGGACCACCAGGGAAGTCCCTATGTGATTATTTTCTATCCATATAGCGTCTCCAGTGAAATGTCTCTTCATGCCTTTTGTCCACCTTTTTTTTTTTTGCCCATCTTTGAATTGGATTGTTTGATTTTTATTTTGAATGTTGAATTTTGAGAGTTCCTTATATATTCATTCTATAATTTTTTCTATTTAAAAATTAACTAACTAACTAACTAATTAATTAATTTGGCCGCCTTGGGTCTCTGTTGCTGCACGCGGGCTTTCTCTAGTTGCGGCGAGCGGGGGCTACTCTTCGTAGCGGTGCGCGGGCTTCTCATTGCGATGGCTTCTCTTGTCGTGGAGCACGGGCTATAGGTGTGCAGGCTCAGTAGTTGTGACTTGCAGGCTCTAGAGCACAGGCTCACTAGTTGTGGCCCACGGGTTTAGTTGCTCCGCGGCATGTGGGATCTTCCCGTGTCCCCTGCATTGGCAGGCAGATTCTTAACCACTGCGTCACTGGGGAAATCCCTACATATTCATTCTAGATATGAATTCTTTGTCAGATAAGTGGCTTGCAAATATTTTCTCCCAGTTTATGTTTGTCCTTTCATTCTCTTAGAAAACTCTTTTCCAGAGCCAAAAAAAAAATTAATTTTGGAGTCCAGTTTATTGAGTTTTAGGGGTCATGCTTTTGGTCTCATGTCTAAGAACTCTTCATCATCCCCTATGTACCCCAAATTTTCTCCTATGTTAGCTTCTAAAAGTTTTATAGTTTAATGTTTCACATGCGAGTCTATGATCCACTTTGAGTTAATTTTTGTATGAAGTATGAGATTTAGGTTGAGGTTCATGTTTTGCCTATGGCTATCCAATTGTTCTACCACCCTTTGTTGAAAAGACTATATTTCCTCCATTGAATCATTTTTTGCTCTTTTATCCAATATCCGTTGGTTGTTCTTGTGTAGGGCTATTCCTGAGTTCTCTAATCTGTCCAGATGATCGACATGTTTATCCCCCCGCCAATACCACATATTGTATTTTATGTGTATATGCCTTTTATATTATTGTTGTTTATTGTATATTCCTTTATAATAAGTCTTAAATCAGGTAGAGTGATTCCTCTCCCTTTATTCTTCTTTTTCAGAAATGTTTTCTATTCTAGTTCTTTTTTCTTTCTGTATAAACTTTAGAATAATCTTGTCTATATCTACAAAAAATCTTGCTGGGATTTTGATAGTAATTGCATTAAATCTGTATATCAATTTGGGGAAAATTGACATCTTTACTATGTTTAGTCTTCTAATTCATGAACATGGTATTTATTGAAGAAGTCTTCTTTGATTTTTTTTCAGCAGTGTTTTGTAGTTTCAGGATACAAGTCTTATATATGTTTTGTTAGATTTATGACACCTAAGTGTTTCTTTTTGTAAGCCATTGGAAATGGAATTGTATTTTAAATTTCAGCTTCCACATATGCATTATTAATATAAAGAAATGTGACTAATTTTTGTGTTGATCTTATATTCTGCAACCTTGCTGAATTCACTAATTAGTTTTAGAATTTCTTTTGTAGGTTCCTTGGGATTTTCTACATAGACCGTTATGTTATCTGTAAATAGGTTTTATTTCTTTCTTTCAGATCTATATGCTTTTTATTGCCTTTCTTTGTCTTATTATGCTGTCTAGAACTTCCAGTATTATACTGAATAGGAGTGATTGAGAGTAGACATCCTTGTCTTGTTCCCAAGCTTAGAAGAGAAAGTATTAACACTGTTAAGTGTTAAATATGTTAGCTGTATTTTTTGTAGGTCAGTTGTAGGTAATCAAGTTGAGAAGTTTCTATTCTTAGTTTTCAGAGAGTTTTTATCATAAAAGGGTGGTGAATTTTGTCAAATGCTTTTTCTGCAACAATTTATATGATCATGTGATTTTTCTTCTTTGTCCCATTAATGTGAGATTACATTGATTGATTTTCGAATATTGAACCAGACTTGCATACCTGGAATAATCCCCACTTGGTTATAGTTATATAATTCTTTTTATATGTTGCTGAATTCTATCTGCTAATACTTTGTTAAGGACTTCTGCATCCATTTTCATGAGGAATATTGGTCTGTAGTTTTCCTTTTTGTGCTATCTTTGTCTTTTTTGCTTTGGTTTGGTTTCAGGGTAATACTGGCTTCGTAGAATGAGTTGGGAAGCATTCCCTCTACTATTTTCTACATAATAGATTATGTAGAATTGGTGTTAATTCTTCTTTAAATGTTGGGTAGAATTCTCCAGTAAAAACCATATTGGCCTGAACATTTCTTTTTCACATTTTAAATTACCTTAGTAGTTATAAGGCTAGTCAAATTATCTGATTCATATTGATTGAGTTGTGGTAGTTTGTACTTTTTGAGGAATTGATCTATTTAATCTAAGTGGCCAAATTTACGTGTATAGAGTTTTTCATAGTATCCCTTATTATCTTTTTGATGTCTGCAGGATATGTACTGATATCCTCTGTTTCACTCTTTTTTTTTTTTTTTAATTATTTATTTATTTATTTATTTATTTATGGCTGTGTTGGGTCTTCGTTTCTGTGCGAGGGCTTTCTCCAGTTGCGGCGAGCGGGGGCCACTCTTCATCACGGTGCGCGGGCCTCTCACTATCGCGGCCTCTCTCGTTGCGGAGCACAGGCTCCAGACGCGCAGGCTCAGTAATTGTGGCTCACGGGCCTAGTTGCTCCGCGGCATGTGGGATCTTCCCAGACCAGGGCTCGAACCCGTGTCCCCTGCATTGGCAGGCGGATTCTCAACCACTGCGCCACCAGGGAAGCCCTCTGTTTCACTCTTGATATTAGCAATTTCTCTTTTTTTATTTGTCAGTCTTGCTAAAGATTTGTCAATTTTATTGATCTTTTCAGTGAACCAGGTATTTTATTTCCTCTATTATTTTTCTGTTTTCAGTCTCATTGATTTCTGCCTTTATATTTATTATTTCCTTCCTTATGCCTGCTTTGGGTTTGTTTTGTTCTTATTTGTCTAGTTTCTAGAGATGGAATCTTATATTATTGACTTGAGACTCACTTTTTTTTTTTTTTTTTTTTGGCTTCCACGACCTTATTTCCCCAACCAGGGATTTAACTGGGACCCTCGGCAGTGAAATCACCGAGTCCTAACCACTGGGCTGCCAGGGAACTCCCAAGACTTACTTTTTTAAATGTAAGCATTCAGTGCTATAAATTTCCCCCTTGTATTTTAGTTGTGTCCCCCCAAATTTGATAAATTCTATTTTCATGTTCTTTCAGTTCAACGTATTATTAAATTTCCCTTGAGATTTCCCCTTTGACCCATAGGTTATTTAGAAGTGTGCTGTTTGGTTTTCAAGTGTTTGGAGATGTTTCTGTTATTGATTTCTAGTTTGATTCCATTGTAGTTAGAGAATATACTCTATGTGATTTCAATTATTTCCAAATTTTTGAGGCTTGTTTTATGGCCCTAAATTTGGTTTATCTTGGTATATGTTCCGTGGATGTCTGAAAAGAATGTGTATTATGTTGTTTTGGGGTGGAGTGTTCTATGAATGTCAGTTAGATATTGTTGGTTGATGGTGTCGTTGAGTTCTTATATATCCTTGCTGCTTTTCTGTCTAGTTGTTCTATCAGTTGTTGAGGGTGGGTGTTGAATTTTCCAACTGTAATTGTGGATTTGTCTGTTTCTTCTTTCACTTCTATTGGATTTTGCCTCACACATTTTGTAGGTCTGCTGTTTGGTACTTACACATTTAGATTGCTATGTCTTCTTGATGGATGGACCCTTTCCTTAGTATAACATATCCCTCTCTGGCTTTGGTCATTTTCTTTGTTCTGAAATCCACTTTATCTATTATTATTATAGCCACTCCTACTTTCTTTTTAAAACTGAGGTATAATCAACATATAACATTATATTAGTTTCAGGTGTATAACACAATGATTTGGTATTTGTATTTAGTGCAAAACGACCCCCACAATAAGTCTAGTTAACATCCATCACCATACATAGTTACAGAATTAATTTTTCTTGTGATGAGAACTTTTAAGATCTACTCCCTTAGCAACTGTCAAATATACAGTACAGTATTAGTAACTATAGTCGCCATGCTGTGCATTACGTCCCTAGGATTTATTTATTTTATAACCAGAATTTTGCACATTTTGCCCACCTTCACCCCTTTTACCCACCCCACGCTCCCTGCCTCTGGCAACCACCAATCTGTTCTTTGTATCTATGAGTCAATTTTCATTTTTTAAAAAGATTCTACATGTAAGTGAGATCATATGGTATTTGTCTTTCTCTGTCTGACTTATTTCATTTAGCATAGTTCCCTCCAGTCCCATGCATGTGGTAGCAAACGGCAAGATATCCTTTTATGGCTGAATAATATTCTTTTTTTTTTGAACATCTTTATTGGAGTATAATTGCTTTACAATGGTGTGTTAGTTTCTGCTTTATAACAAAGTGAATCAGCTATACATATACATATATCCCCATATCTCTTCCCTCTTGCGTCTCCCTCCCTCCCACCCTCCTTATCCCACCCCTCTAGGTGGTCACAAAGCACTGAGCTCATCTCCCTGTGCTATGTGGCTGCTTCCCACTAGCTATCTATTTTACATCTGGTAGTGTATATATGTCCATGCCACTCTCTCACTTTGTCCCAGCTTACCCTTCCCCCTCCCTGTATCCTCAAGTCCATTCTCTAGTAGGTCTGCGACTTTATTCCCGTCCTGACCCTAGGTTCTTCATAACCATTTTTTTTCTTTTTTCTTTTCTTTTTTAGATTCCATATATATGTGTTAGCATACGGTATTTGTTTTTCTCTTTCTGACTTACTTCACTCTGTATGACAGACTCTAGGTCCATCCACCTCACTACAAATAACTCAATTTTGTTTCTTTTTATGGCTGAGTAATAGTCCATTGTATACATGTGCCATGTCTTCTTTATCCATTCATCTGTCAGTGGACACTTAGGTTGGTTCCATGTCCTGGCTATTGTAAATAGAGCTGCAATGAACATTTTGGTACGTGACTCTTTTTGAATTATGGTTTTCTCAAGGTATATGCCCAGTACTGGGATTGCTGGGTCATATGGTAGTTCTATTTTTAGTTTTTAAAGGAACCTCCATACTGTTCTCCATAGTGGCCTGTACCAATTTACATTCCCACCGACAGTGCAAGAGGGTTCCCTTTTCTCCACACCCTCTCCAGCATTTATTGTTTGTAGATTTTTTGATGATGGCCATTCTGACCAGTGTGAGGGTGTGAGGTGATACCTCATTGTAGTTTTGATTTGCATCTCTCTAATGATTAGTGATGTTGTGAATCCTTTCATGTGTTTGTTGGGAATCTGTATATATTCTTTGGAGAAATGTCTATTTAGGTCTTCTGCCCATTTTTGGATTGGGTTGTTTGTTTTTTTGATATTGAGCTGCATGAGCTGCTTATAAATTTTGGAGATTAATCCTTTGTCAGTTGCTTCATTTGCAAATATTTTCTCCCATTCTGAGGGTTGTCTTTTGGTCTTGTTTATGGTTTCCTTTGCTGTGCAAAGGCTTTTAAGTTTCATTAGGTCCCATTTGTTTATTTTTGTTTTTATTTCCATTTCTCTAGGAGGTGGGTCAAAAAGGATCTTGCTGTGATTTATGTCATAGAGTGTTCTGCCTATGTTTTCCTCTAAGAGTTTTATAGTGTCTAGCCTTACATTTAGGTCTTTAATCCATTTTGAGTTTATTTTTGTGTATAGTGTTACAGACTGTTCTAATTTCATTTTTACATGTAGCTGTCCAGTTTTCCCAGCACCACTTATTGAAGAGGCTGTCTTTTCTCCATTGTATATTCTTGCCTCCTTTATCAAATATAAGGTGACCATATGTGTGTGGGTTTATCTCTGGGCTTTCTATCCTGTTCCATTGATCTATATTTCTGTTTTTGTGCCAGTACCATACTGTCTTGATTACTGTAGCTTTGTAGTACAGTCTGAAGTCAGGGAGCCTGATTCCTCCAGCTCTGTTTTTCTTTCTCAAGATTGCTTTGGCTATTCGGGGTCTTTTGTGTTTCCATGCAAATTGTGAAATTTTTTGTTCTATTTCTGTGAAAAATGCCAGTGGTAATTTGATAGGGATTGCATTGAATCTGTAGATTGCTTTGGGTAGTATAATCATTTTCACAATGTTGATTCTTCCAATCCAAGAACATGGTATATCTCTCCATCTGTTTGTATCATCTTTCATTTCTTTCATCAGTGTGTTATAGTTTTCTGCATACAGGTCTTTTATTTCCTTAGATAGGTTTAATCCTAGGTATTTTATTCTTTTTGTTGCAATGGTAAATGGGAGTGCTTCCTTAATTTCTCTTTCAGATTTTTCATCATTAGTGTATAGGAATGCAAGAGATTTCTGTGCATTAATTTTGTATCCTGCTACTTTACCAAATTCATTGATTAGTTCTAGTAGTTTTCTGGTAGCATCTTTAGGATTCTCTATGTATAGTATCATGTCATCTGCAAAGAGTGACAGCTTTACTTCTTCTTTTCCGATTTGGATTCCTTTTATTTCTTTTTCTTCTCTGATTGCTGTGGCTAACACTTCCAAAACAATGTTGAATAATAGGGTGAGAGTGGGCAACCTTGTCTTGTTCCTGATCTTAGTGGAAATGGTTTCAGTTTTTCACCATTGAGGACGATGTTGGCTGTGGGTTTTTCATATATGGCCTTTATTATGTTGAGATAAGTTCCTTCTATGCCTACTTTCTGGAGGGTTTTTCTCATAAATGGGTGTTGAATTTTGTCAAAAGCTTTTTCTGCATCTATTGAGATGATCATATGGTTTTTATTCTTCAATTTGTTAATATGGTGTATCACATTGATTGATTTGCATATATTGAAGAATCCTTGCATTCCTGGGATAAATCCCACTTGATCATGGTGTATGATCCTTTTAATGTGCTGTTGGATTCTGTTGCTAGTATTTTGCTGAGGAATTTTGCATCTATGTTCATCAGTGATATTGGCCTGTAGTTTTCTTTCTTTGTGACATCTTTGCTTGGTTTTGGTATCAGGGTGATGGTGGCCTCGTAGAATGAGTTTGGGAGTGTTCCTCCTTCTGCTATATTTTGGAAGAGTTTGAGGAGGATAGGCATTAGCTCTTCTCTAAATGTTTGATAGAATTCACCTGTGAAGCCATCTGGTCCTGGACTTTTGTTTGTTGGAAGATTTTTAATCACAGTTTCAATTTCAGTGCTTGTGATTGGCCTGTTTATATTTTCTATTTCTCCCTGGTTCAGTCATGGAAGGTTGTGCTTTTCTAAGAATTTGTCCGTTTCTTCCAGGTTGTCCATTTTATTGGCATATAGTTGCTTGTAGTAATCGCTCATGATCCTCTGTATTTCTGCAGTGTCAGCTGTTACTTCTTTTTCATTTCTAATTCTATTGATTTGAGTCTTCTCCCTTTTTTTTTCTTGATGAGTCTGGCTAATGGTTTATCAATTTTGTTTATCTTCTCAAAGAACCAGCTTTTAGTTTTATTGATCTTTGCTATTGTTTCTTCATTTCTTTTTCATTTATTTCTGATCTGATCTTTATGATTTCTTTCCTTCTGCTAACTTTGGGGTTTTTGTGTTCTTCTTTCTCTAATTGCTTTAGGTGTAAGGTTAGGTTGTTTATTTGAGATGTTTCTTGTTTCTTAAGGTAGGATTGTATTGCTATAAACTTCCGTCTTAGAACTGCTTTTGCTGCATCCCATAGGTTTTGGGTCACCGTGTTTTCATTGTCATTTGTTTCTAGGTATTTTTTAATTTCCTCTTTGATTTCTTCAGTGATCTCTTGGTTATTGAGTAATATTCTTTTGCTTACACTTTCTTTATCCACTCATCCGTCAATGAACACTTAGGTTGCTTGCATGTTTGCAGGGAACATTGGGGTGCAGATATCTTTTCCAGTTAGTGTTTTGTTTCCTTCAGATAAATACCCAGAAGTGGCTTTGCTGACAAAGAGAGCTGGGGGGGTGTGGCCAAGAAGAGTGAAAATCAGTCACTGGTGACTTTGCTGTGCTTCCCCTTTCACTCTTAGATGCTGCCAGGGTCCCTGAAGACAGAAGACACATGAGGAATCAGGTAAAACATTTTTGTTCTCTTTTGCATTCGACAAGCAAGTAGGGAGCCGCTGCCATGTGCCAGGCACAATTCTAGGGGCTGGGAGCACAGTGGGACTCCCCGCCCTTTCTCTTGCCTGTGTGACAACAGGTAGGAGTCCCCGGCCTTTGAGCATGTCCCTTGCCAGGCCTGGCAAGTCTTCTGAGAGCAGGAGGCATCACTGGGTGCCCAGGAGGGAAGAATGGAATCAAGGAGGCCGGCTCTGAGGTTCTGCAAGGCTCTAAACAGGCCCGTGTTGAGCAGACCAAGGGTCCAGAGCCTTTGTGCCCAATGCCGACTGTTCCCAGCGTTCCATGCCCCATCCTGCCTCAGCCGCCTTCCAAGCGCAGGCCTGGGGCCCACCTCTTGCGCTCCAGAGACCTCTTGAGCTCCGAGGGGTAAGCATGCAGCCCTGCTCTGAGAAGCACCCCTCTTCCACTGGTCCTGGCGTTCTCCAGCTGGTCCCCAATGAGGGTGTGACTGGTGGCTGCTGGCAGAGGGGGTACCCTGGCCCAGCTACTTGAGGCTAGTCTTTGCCACGGGGAATGGAACCTGGCCCTGGCCATAGCCCTTGTGGAAACCCAAACAGAGCCTAAAGTGCATCCCTCAGAACACTGACCCTACAACCCTGCCAAGTTTCTCATGGAAAACATAAAATAGTTCCCATGGCTAAAGAAGTATGGGTCGTGTACTCTACTCTAGCCCCCATGCTGGGAGATGCATGATGCACATACGGCTGGTTAAAGGGTTTGAAAAGGCCTGCACTAAAGACTCCTATTTCACTTCTTTAAATCCAGCTTCTCTCAAACGGATGTGACCTTGAGGACTTTTTTCTGTGTAACGCTATTAGCACCCGCAGGGCTATATGAGCTCTGCGTGGAGAGTCTGCCCTAATCCATGCCCAGGCCAGACCAGCACGGCCGCCATGCCTGGGGACAGACCCCCTTCCTACTTTCGGCCAGCGGCCTAGCTTTCCCCACACCGGTCCCGGACACCCAACGGTCCTTTAGCATAAGCCGCGCAGCCCAGCCGGAGGAGATAAACAGCCAGCCGGAGGGGCTTGGGGAGGGGACGCCGATGTGTGGGAACTGTTGGCTGGGCGGGTGGGAGAGACGCAGGTCTGTGCTGAGACAGGAGACACACTCTGTTGGCACGTCCTGCTGGCTCCCCAGGGACAGGCATTCAGGGCACGACCATGTAAATTGGAACTTAAATTTAACTCTATGTAAATGTAACTCTATGTAAAAGTCCAGTGAGGTGGTGGTCCAGCTCACCGCACGTGCGCCCACACATAGAGATGGGCAGTGGTTGCACACCGGCAGCCCTTGGACTACCTCTAGCCCACAGACAGGTTTTGTTTGACCAGCACCGTGTTTATTTGTTTTTTTCAAAGCAGGTCATTTCACATGAAACTCTGGCTTCTTACTTCTTTTAAAACAGTAGAAGATCAGGCAGTGCTGAGCCCACGTTCCCACTTGACTGGAACTGAGATAGTCATGGCCTTTACTCAAGACGTGTCCCCACCTGGTTGATTTGTTTCCTAACCAGCCCATGGGGGCATCTGAGTGGGACCCTTGGACCACATTCTCCTAAGTCCTTTCAGACCCTTCTAAATGCTCTCCTGGCATCATACTTAATGATTGGTTTCAGAGTTATTTTTTTCCCGGTCTTTAAAATCAAGTTTTGGCCATGTCTCTCCCCTGTGTGAAACCCTTCGCTAGTTGACCCAAGGTAAGCTCCAGGTCACCTAGGGCCTGGCATTCGAGGTGCTCAGTAGTTTGGTGCCACTCAAAGCCTGAGAGCTGGGCAGCAAGTTTATAAAGTTTTGGATGGATGGATGGAAGAAAGGAAGGAGTGCTGGGAAGAGAGAGGCTAGCCTTACATGGTTCTCGGGCTGATGGGAGAGGCACAGCATATCCAGAAAAAGACCCTGTGAGCTTCCAGAATTCCATATCCTGCCATGCAACCAGACACGGTCTTCTCGGAATCAGGGAGAAGGGATTGGAGCTCAGTGGGTGAGCAAGAAAAGCTGTCTGGAAGATGTAAGTGACCAGATGGCTTAAAGACAAACTCTTCCTGGCCCAGGCTCCCGCCTAGACACAGCACCATGCATCTCCTCGGTCCCTTACTTCTGCTTCTCGGTAAGGATGGTGGCCTAGGCGGATACTTGGGTCTGGGATGACTGTGGGAGCTGGAAGAGGAGGAGGAAAGATGGGGGCAGAGAAGAGTAAATGTGGGGCAGGGTGGGGACAGTCAATGTATGTGTGTGTGTGTGTGTGTGTGTGTGTGTATACTTCTCTCTTTGTGTATCTGCCTCTCCCCCCCGCCCCGCCCCCCCCCCACCCCGTCTCTTCAGAGGAAATTCTTTAGAATGCTCTCAGTGTCCTTCAGTAATGCTTTCTGTTCACTCTGGTGGGTTCCAGAATACTTGGCTTTCTCTGACTCAGCCTCCTGGACGTTTGAACATCCCAAGACCCTCTATGCCTGGGATGGAGCCTGCGTCTGGATTCCCTGCCGCTACAGTATCGTAAACAGGCACTCCATAGATAACCTGACTGTGTACCACAATTATAAGTACGACAACTCCACCAAGAGCTACAGTGGGACCATCCTCTATAAGAACCTAAAAATCAGGGATTTTCCTCCTCGTCAGGGAAGGGTACGATTCCTGGGAAACAGCAGATACAACTGCACCCTCCTCATCAATCCCGTGAAAGTCAATGACAGCGGTCAGCTGGGGCTGAGGATGACGTCTAAGGAGGACAAATGGATGGAGCCCATAGGCCTCAACATCTCTGGTAAGGCCCTGAGGATGGGTTCCTTTGTCTCGGCAATGAGGAAGGTGGGGAACACCTGACTCCTGGGACAGCTCACAAACCAGGTTGCCTGCAGAGGCCAGACGGGGATGCCAGTGAGCGACCGGGGTGCCACAAAACAGTGGCGCCCGTGGCAAACTGGAGCATGGGCACGCATCCCTCCTTGAGCATCTCCCCTGCCACTCAGCCTCTGCCCATTCTAGAATCTGGCTTCCAGGTTGCCTGGTTTTTCCGGAGATGGAAATCTGAATTTTCAAGTGAAATCTCCCAATGTATTAATGTGGGGGGTTAATTCTAATTAGGCCTTCGTGGCTACACGACACACGGATAGGGTGTGAACCAAACACAGGTCTGGGGCCTCCACCCCAGGGAGTGTGCTCGCTCCATTCCACGGCCTGTGTGTTTGGTGGCTGGTTCTAAGCAGCCCTGTGTTTGGGGTGAGAGACGAAGCTCCAGACGCTGCAATCTGAGGGCGGCCCAGCCTCGGGGGGAGCAGGGGCTGGCAGCGCACAGGCCTCTCTGCGAAAGGAATCCCCTCCAGGAGTGCTGGGTGGGAGGTCTCCGACACTGAGGCCTTTGGACAGATGCAGGTTTGTCCTCCAAGCTAAGCATGTTGAACTAAACGTGTAAAATCCACTGAGGAGCGCGGGGGGAGTGGCCTGGAAAACATTTAGAAAGCAAACACCAGGGGGGTGTGAGTGAAGTAACTATAAAACATAAAACACAATTTCTAAGGAGGATCAGCTTTCACAAGACCTTTCAGAGGGTGTTTCGGCCAAGCAGAGAAAGGCAGGCCCGGAGAGAGGTGGACGGGCCGGGCCAGGGATTCCTGATGGGTTACTTGGGGCAGGGCATCTAAAGCTGGTCCAGGCTCCCAGGCCTCCAGCATGGCCCCTGCTCTTTTGCAGAGACGGCTCCTCCACCCCGCATTGAGCTCCCTCCAGAAATCCGGGAGCTCCGTGATGTCACTGTCACCTGCTTGCTGAATTTCGCCTGCTTTGAGTACCAGGTTCATTTGCAGTGGTCCCTGGAGGAGCCTGCGGTCACCTCCACCTGCCTGTCCACCAAGACTGTCTCCACCCAGAGCACTCTCACGTTCCAGCCGCAGTGGACTCACCATGGCAAGAACCTGACCTGCCAGCTCTGGGACCCCACGGAGCAGCAGTTACTCTCTGAGGAAACGGTGTGGCTGGATGTGAAGCGTGAGTCTCCCCAGTGCTTCTGTAGGGGGGGGCCGGGGGGCCGGTCATCCCTTCACCCCCGCAGAGGGTAACAGGGGCCCACACAGAAGGGAGCGTGATGGGTCTGTGAACACGCGCTGTTGGGAATGGTCCAGGCAGAGCCGCGGCCCCTCCTCCACCGTTCCCATCGTCAGCTCCGGTGTTTCAGGGGACACCTGATTCAGAATAAAATAATCTATCCTCAAACCATGACCTGATCACCTGGTTAAGGTTTTTTTGTTCCCCTGGGGGGGGGGGGTGAAGAATTTTTTCACACCATTTTTTTGTGCCTCATTCATTCAATAAATATTTGTTGTGGACCTACTAGGCCTTACTACGGCTGCCGGGGATAGAGCAGTGAGCAAAGTTCTTGCCCACGTGGAACTAGCTTTGCAGTCAGGGAGACGAAGAGTAGATAGGTGAAAAGGGAAATAGAGAACGCATGTGTAGGTGGTGCTAAGTGTATTACGAAAAAATAAAGCAGGGCTAGGACAGAGGGAGTGAGGGATGGAGGCTGAACTTGAGCTGAGACTTGGGTGAAGGGAGGGCCTGAGGCAGGCATATCTCTGTGAGAAGAGAATTCCAGGGAGAGGGAAGAGCAAGTCCAAGGCCTTGAGGTAGGAACTTGGTGTGTCTGCCTCAGAGCAAGGCGCCAGCAGGCTTGGCACTGCGTCCAAGGGGCCCAGCGGTAGGAAAGGAAGGCCGAGAGGGACCGGGACACTAGATCTCGTGGGCGGCAGTGAGGGTTTTGGATTTTTCTCTAAGTGTGGGATCCACTGAACGGTTTCAAGCAGGAGAGTGGCAAGGTCTGATGGACAGTCCTGGGAATGCTGCTGGCTGCTGGTGGAGACCAGACCTTCAGGGTCTGGGGTGTGGGGAGCAGAGAACCGCGTTGGGAGGCTGTGACGGTCAGTCACCTGGCGCTTGGACCAGCCCACCCTTGTTGACAAGGGTGACAGTGAGTGGCTACGCACCCTCGCCCGCTCTGTATAGGCCGCTGCTTTATCAGAATAAAAGCCCCGCAACTTGTCAGCACTTCGCACCCTCTGAGAATTCCCTATCCCCTCCCTCACTGCCCCTCTGCTCCTCCAGACGCGCCGAAGTTGAAGATCCAGGTGAGTCCCACAGAAGCCACTGTAACAGAGGGAGAGTCTGTGACCATGACGTGCCAGATCGTCAGCAGCAACCCACGGCACCGGGGTGTGTCCTGGCTCAGGGACGGGGCCCCGCTGCTGGCGGAGGAGACGCCCACGCTCACTCTGCCCCAGGTGACCAGGAAGATGAGTGGGCAGTACCAGTGCAAGGCCCACAACGATGTGGGCTCAGAAAAGTCGGAAGCAGTGGACCTCCAAGTACACTGTGAGCCTGCTGGGAGCTGGGGAGGGGCCAGGCCGGGGGTCAGCAGGGGCGCCTTCCAGGCCCACGGGAGGGGAGCCCCGGAGGCCTCCGCTCACCGCCCCCCCCCCCCAACCCCCCCGGGCCTCGGCCTCTTCTTCCAGATGCTCCGGAACCTTCCAGCGTTCAGATCTTCTCCTCGCCAGCTAAGGAAGGAAATAAAGTAGAGCTGACTTGTATATCGCTGGCCAATCCTCCTCCAACAAATTACACCTGGTACTACAATGGGCTAGAAATGCCTGGAAAGACGGACAGGACCTTCCAGATCCCAGAGGTCCTCCTCAGGCACGCTGGGGAGTACTCCTGCTTGGCGGAAAATAGTCTTGGTCCTGGAGACGTTGGCCAGGGGGCTGACTTGGAAGTCCAGTGTGAGTGGTCGCAGAGCTGCTGGAGGGAGGAGATGGCTCTGGGGGCGGGAGGAAGGCAGATGAGTCCGCGAAGGGCCAGCAAGCACAAACCAGGGGCTCCTGGCAGATAAGCTTCTTGGGGCGGGTGTTGTGTTCACAGCTGTGTCCTTAGTACCAGACAGGGCCTGGCTCGTGGGAGGTGCTCAGTAGATGCTTGTTGACTTGAATGAATGGCAAGATGCCAGGGTCCCATGAGGGACGCGGAGACTTGGCGTCACTCGGCAGTGGCTGAGTCCCTGCAGGGGTCCTGACGTTTTCGAGGAGAACTGGGGCCAAATGCTTCATTACCTCTCGGTTGTCAGAGCCTGTTTAACACAGTGAGTCTTGGCACTGAGGGGAGCCCAGGACAAAGAGAATCCCTAGGTTTGATCCTTGGACCCTGGGATGTCATAGTCGGGGCCAGGTACTCTGATGCAGATGCCCAAATCCTGAAACCTAGACACCGGGTGTGTGGTAACAGCAGCAGCAACGTGTATTGTGTGTTTACCACACGCCACAGGGCTCTAACAGCATCCTCTCACCGCATCCTCCAATGACTCCACAAGGTTAGCTACTCACGGGACCCCATTTGACAGATGAGTCAACTGAGGCCTGCAGCCCATGGTCACACAACTCCAAGGGGCAGGATCCGGCAGTCTGGATCCAGAGCTACGCTTTTCTTTTTCTTTTTAAAATTAACGCCCTTGCTGTAGTGACCCGGCTCCGTGCCCCAGACTCGTGCAGAGACCCACAAACAGTGGCCCCTGCCTCGCACAGCACCACACGTACTCCGCCCAGGGCTGTGCTCTTAACCACTGCACCATCCTGTCTCAAACCACAACCAGGCCAAATGGCCAGGGCAGGGTTTCTGTCCTCAGAGGCAAGAGGGAAGCACAAGCCTTCCCTCGGCTAATAGAGGAACTGCGTGAATGCACGGCACAGGAAGGGGGAAGAGGAAGCAGGAAGGAACAGGTCTTATGGGCGGCTGACTTTTCTTCACCCATTTCTCTGGTTTTCTTCCAGATCCCCCCAAGGAGGTAATCACAGTGATTCAAAACCGCACACCGATTCGAGAAGGAGACAGCGTGATCCTGTCCTGTACCTACAATTCCAGTAATCCCCGAGTTACCCGATATGAATGGAATCACCTAGGCTTCCAGGACCAGCTATTACCTGCTGGGCTGACGATTCGAAAAGTTGCCTGGGACACAGGGCCAGTCAAATGTGCAGCCTGTAACCAGTGGTGTTTGTGGTCTCCCCCTGTCAACCTGGATGTCCAGTGTGAGTGCCCTGGGCCGGGGGAGCTGGGGGGTGGCCCAGTTGGGGTGCGGGGCTCTAAGGGTGAGGAGACCGAAGCCTGAACCACAGTCCTCACAGAGAATTGAGGGATGAGAGTCAGGCCTCAGGGCCAAGGGGAGAGGAATTCTCGGGAACAGGAAGAGGGGAAGAGACCCAAGAGGTCAGCCTGAGGTCCTTGCTCTCCAGATGCCCCCAAAGATGTCAGCGTCCAGGTCACTCCCCACAATGAGATTCGCTCTGGGAACCCGGTCCTCCTCCAATGTGACTTCTTAAGTAGCCGTCCCACGGACGTCCGCTTCTTCTGGAAGAAAAATGGAATCCTTCTGGAGGAAGGAAAGAAACTCAGCTTTGACGCCATCTCTCCAGAAGATGCTGGAATTTACCACTGCTTGGTCAACAATTCCATAGGACAGACCTCGTCTAAGCCCTGGGATCTCCAAGTACTGTGTGAGTGGCTGGAGCCAGAGGCTGAGAGCGGAGACGGGCAGGTGACTGGCTACCTGGATCCTGACTTCGCTTCTACTTACAGATGCACCCAGGAGCCTGCGTGTGTCCATCAGCCCGAAAGGCAGACTGGTGGAGGGGAAGAAGGCAGTCCTGACGTGCGAGAGCGACGCCAACCCTCCCACCTCCCACTACACATGGTTTGACTGGAATAACCAAGACCTCCGCCATTATGATCAGACGCTGAGATTGGACCCTGTGACGCTGCAGCACTCAGGCGCCTATTGGTGCCAGGGGGCCAACAGGCTGGGCCGGGGCCAGTCGCCGCCCACCACCCTCACTGTCTACTGTAAGGGCCCTTCCCTCTTCTTCTCTGGCCCTGGCCACTCCTGCGGCGTGCGTTCCAGACCTCCTCCCCGCTCGTGCTCCTTCCCTGCCCCACCCGCCTGTCAAGCGAGTGCACGGAGGGTGGGGAGTGGGCAGCCTGTGAGCTCAGAGGGGCCCCTGCTTCACACACAGCTCCCCCGTCTTCCCTCCTCCCCGCTCAGTCTCTCGCCTCCCCAGGAGGATTCAGGCTGATCCTACCTTCCAGCCATCCTGAGCTCCTCCTGGTTCCCTCTCTCTGCCTCTCTCTCTGTCTCACCCTTGATAGGCTGCTTGTTTCTACCTTTTGAGATTTTAGTGTTTTTTTTTTTTTTTTTAAAGACAATACAAGTACATGGTAAAAAACTAAAACACCATGAAAGGGTAAATAGTGGAAGGACGGATACCTCTCCTTTCTTGCTCCCTGAGGACTCTACCCCCTCCCTTCCTTGAGGCTTTCGCTGTTGGCAGCTGGATATGGCCCCTCACAGAGACTTTTCTGTACGTGCACCCATAGGCCTGTAGGGATTTATGTCCATACACCCTTCTTTGTTACTTATGTTACTTCTTTGTTACTTACATAATAACTTTGTTATTTATGTCCATATATCCTTCTTTCGTGGGAGAGCTCACACCGTTGCCCTGAACTTCCCTTTCTTCCATGTAATAACAGCACTTGGAGATTGTTCTCTATCTGTGCATATACAGGGTGTCTGAAGAGTCTGGAAACACAGGGGAAAATATTTATTTATCGTGCTTTTTTCAGGTTAATGATTGGAGCCATGGCTTTAAATTTAGAGGATTGTCACTGGCAAAGCTGGTGTTAAAGGGAGCCAGCCTGAGGGGGTCATTTGGAACAGTTACACATTGTATAAAAACACGTTCCCTGGGTCTCCCCTCTGCAGGCACCCTGGAGACCTGACTCTTTTGCTGAGGGTGCACTGCGGTCCCGTGTACGGATGTCGAGTAACTATGTGCCCACTGCCCTCCTCAAGGCTGGGTGCAGTCTCCTGCTCTGGGCACACCTGCGAAGAGAATTGTAGGCTAGGTTCCTGCACGGACTGACTGGCTCAAAGGACAAGTGATTTTAAGCATGGCCAAGCTGCCCTCTGAAGAGGCGGTACCGCTTATGAGGGTTACGTGTTCTGTGTGTGCCCGAGTCTGTCACACAGCAGGAGCTCCTCTTGAGAAAGAGCTGCCCTTCCCTCCTAATGAGACGTCCAGAGGGCAGGGCTGGCTTCTCCCTCTTACTCTGCACCACACCCCCTGGGCAAGGAGGAGATGTCCCGCAGGCCAGAAGGACCGTGGCTATGCAGAGAGAAGCCAAGGATGCCTCCCAGGCAAAGATCACAGGGCAGAGCTGGCCTGCTACCCGACTGAGGCAGTGACACCCACTGACGTACCTCCTTTCTCTATCAGATAGCTCAGCCACCATCAGCAGGCGAGTGGCCTTGGGAGTGGGGCTCTGCCTGGCCATCTTCCTCCTGGCAACCTGGGGAGTCAAGCTTCAGCGGAGGTGAGTTCCTCCCATGCCCACCACCTTTGCTCCCCCTCCGCCCATCCCAGGGAACGACCCCGGTTACTCAATCCTGCAGCCCCCAGCATGCCGTGTCCACAGGGCCCTCTTCCCAGGCCCTTCATCCTCCCTGAGCGGGGCTTTATTTCTCAGCTGGAAGAGGATTCAGAGACAGCAGGGGCTTCAGGAAAGTTCCAGCGGACAGAGCTTCTTTGTGAGGAATGTAAAGGTAGGATGGGAGAAAGATGAAATGCAGGGCAGAGCTTCAAGTCAAGAAAGAAACAAAGTAGAAAATCAACTATGTGTCAAATAAAAAAAAAAAAAGAAACAAAGTAGAGAAGGGTGATAAAGAGTACGAGGGGCGGGGGAGCTAGGGCCGGGAGAGGAGTGGTAAGGGCCGAAACCTTGTCTTCCTCTCAGGCTCGAAGGATCCCCCAAGCTGAAGGCCCCCACTCCCTGGGGTGCTACAATCCAGTGATGGAAGATGCCGTCAGCTACGCTGCCTTGCGCTTTCCTCTTGGCGAGACTGATGCACCGAGACCTGGGTACTGAGGGCACCAGGGGGGTGACACCTGCACCCTGGGAGGGATGTGGGGGGAAGAGCTCGTGTCTCGCCTGCCCTCTTTGTGCCAGGCCCGTACTTCATCTCCTCATTCCTGCTCCATAACAACCCCCCTGGTAACGGTCTCGGGAATTGGATCTGTTCCTACAAACCAGGAGCATGCACAGCCAGAGTCGGTCTCTATCACCAAGGTTGGGACTTTGCGATACGTTCATACATACATTCACTCATTTGACACATCAGCCCCTGCCGTGTGCACTAGGCATGATACAAGGGGCTGAGAGGCTGGCGGTGCTCTTAGGGTCTAGGGGAGTTGGAAGAAGGAGCAGATTTCATGCAAAAGGCTTCATTTGTGGTCATCTCTCTGCCTTCCCTCTCAGAGATGCAGGGACCTCAGAGACGCGGGGACTTTCCCCAAACAGGGACGACACGGTCACTTACTCTGTGGTGCAGAAGCGTCAAGTGGTAAGAGGGCAGGGCTATGGAAGGTGGGGGAGTGACGGGACCTGGCCTCGGCTGTGAGTCCCAGAGCCTGGGTGGGCTCAGTGCTGGCAGAGGCTGGGCAGCGGGGAGGGCTGCCCAGACCCTGGTGAGGTCAGACCCAGGGCAGGCACCTCCCAGTCTGAGGCCGGCTGCAGCCAGTTTCCGGACAAGAGGACTCCTGCTTGGGCTCTTGGACCCCCAGGTGGAGCCGAGGAGAGAAGGGACAGGGGAAGCGGGCTGTGGGAGGCTGGTGAGCGCGAGGCCACGCTCACCACCATGTGGCTTTCTCAGGGCGACTATGAGAACGTGACTCCAGAGGTCCTAGAAGACGAGGGGATACATTACTCGGAGCTGGTCCGTTTTGGGTTTGGGGAGCCGCCGCTGGCCCAGGAAGGAGTGGAATACGTGACCCTCAAGCACTGATGAGCCAAACCAGCTGAGGTGGAGGTGCCACAGGGGCCGCAGGGGCCAGGGTGGTCCTGGAACTTTCTCAGCCTCTGCTGTTCAGCTGCGAAGTCTCACACACACACACACACGCACGCACGCATGCACGCACACACACACACACACACACACGAGCACACACGCACAGTCACAGTTACTGCAACCCCAGTTGGTGCAGAGAACTTTGTACATGGTCCAGAGACAGTCTTCCTTCTTAGCACTGGTAACCCCGACCCTCCAAAGGGTCTGTCCCTGGTCCTTTCCCACTCCCCTTCTCGCCCAGAAATTCATCTAAATACCTACCCTGAGCTGTACAAATCCCCCTGCCCCTTCCCAGCCCTCTGCCACCACCTACCCACTCCCAAACCCCACCCCCCAGCTGGCTGTGTCCCTGCGGGGATCAGCTGGTCATTATTTGTATTGCTCTCTCTCCCCATCCCTTTGACACCTCACCCCTGCTCTGATAACTGCACTCACTAATCTTATGCGTAATTTTTGACCCCAGGGCAAAGCCCAGGGAAAGAGGAACCAAAATGAGGTAGAGGCACTGCCCTGGCTGGTTTCTTCTCTAAGAGGCATTCCACGGGAGGATTATGCTGCTGCGACCCCTTTCCTCAGGGGTCTCGTGGTCTGAGACGTACACTGATGTGGGTAAACGTGGAACAGACCCAGAGCTACACAATAAACATGGCTCAGATGCCACGGCAAAGAGCCAGTGCATGATTTCCAGTCTGCAGAGTCTGAGTGGGGACAGGGAGATGGGGCAGGCATGCTGGGGCTTGGGGAGAGGGGAAAGGTGACTTCACGAGCAAATCACCAGATCGGAGGGTCCATCGTCTTGTTGCCAAGAGTCCGCTGGCGTCACAGACAGAGTCTGAGTCTCGATTCTTCTGCTCAACCAGCCGAATGATCTTGGGCAAAGTTCACCGACTTCTCTGAGCCTCAGTCTCTTCGTCTGTAACAGGGAAATGCAGGTGGTTCGAGAAAGGAAGTGAGGTATAACCTTATGTCATGTTATAAGAAGATTAACGCAATAGCCAAAAGTCCCTTAAAACCACATTCCCATCTGATTTGCATCTCTTGAAGACCATAAAAAGGGGAAGCCAACGCATTACTCACAGCACTTCTCAAAAGTGACCCTGCTGCGTCGTTTCACAGCCCACAGCTGCCTGCCTTCTCGAAGGCCAGCTACCTTGAGGAACCTCTCAGCTTTTCTACCTCCCCCCGTGCCCCCACTAGCTCTCTAGTATGTTCCCTGGCCGACTTGCCAGAGAGGCACTTCCGGCTTCTCCTCCGCTTCTCCGTCTGTTCTCTCTCCACCTGTTCTCCTGCTTCTGCCAAGGGGCCAAGGCCCATTCTCCTTCAGGGCATAAAGCTGTGGTTAATCATTCATCAAGATGACAGTCAAATTCCCGGCCTGTGGTGGGCGCTCTGAAGGCACCGCCTTCCTTGGCTGCCCTACTTTCCCATCTGCTCGATCCAGATGCTCTCTGAGAGGTTGTCCTTGGGATGCCCAAGGAGTGGGGCACTGATCAACCTACTTTGTCCCTGGTTTGACATCTTTTTTTTTTTTTTTCTGGCCACGCCACGTGGCTTGCAGGATCTTAGTTCCCTGACCAGGGATTCCACCCGGGCCCCGACAGTGAAAGTGCCGAGTCCTAACCACTGGACCACCAGGGAATTCCCTGGTTTGACTTGCTGTGAGCACCATCCACTTTTCTGGAGAAAGGGAAGGCTTCGAGAGCTGTTGAAATGAGAGGGCAAGGGTCTGGGGACCAGTATCATTCAACAATTTATTCAGCAAACATCTACTGAACACCTCCCACTGCATCCACCACAGAGCCAGTTGTTGGGGTACAAAAAAGATACAACATGGTCCTAATCTTGGGGGTCTCTAGTCTAGGTGCCCAGAGGGTTTTAGGAGCTGAAGGATCTAAAGGCAGCCGCCAGCCTGATGAGGCCTGGCACGGGCTCCCTGGCAACCAGCGGGTGACTTCCCATCCTGGACCTGAGCCTGACTGCTGATATCAGCCTACTTCATGACCAATTGCCCGAGAGATATGGCTGTCATCAGGCCCTGCTGAGGTGTGCACAGCAGGTGGCTGGGCAGCGCTGGGGCTAGAACACAGGCAGCCCCCGACCCAGCCCCGGACCGCACCGTCCTCTTGGAGCCTAGACAATTGGCCATCCATCTGACTCACTGAGCCCCTGCTATGTATGCAACAAGCGGTGGACAAAGCACACAGAAAGCGTTGCCTTCACTGACCAACATTCTAGTGGAGGAGCCGGCAAATCTGATGTTGCAGAGTCTTGGGTGCTTGGAAGAAACCACAACACAAGATGAAAGCAGAGGGGCTGGAGCAGGGGAGGGGCCCGTTTGGATGCAGGGATCAAGGGAGACCCTCGGAGCAGGGGACACTGGGCAGACACCTGAACTGCCAGGTGGGAGGGCCAAACAGAGAAGAGCTTGAAGACCCGCTGTCTCCCTTTATAAATTTATTTATTTATTTTTGGCTGCGTTGGGTCTTTGTTGCTGCGTGCAGGCTTTCTTTAGTTGAGGCGAGCGGGGGCTACTCTTCGTTGCGGTGCATGGGCTTCTCATTGCGGTGGCTTCTCTTGTTGTGGAGCACGGGCTTTAGGCGTGCAGGCTTCAGTAGTTGTGGCTCGTGGGCTCTAGAGAACAGGCTCAGTAGTTGTGGCGCATGGGCTTATTTGCTCTGCGGCATGTGGGATCTTCCCAGACCAGGGCTCGAACCCATGTCCCCTGCACTGGCAAGCGGAGTCTTAACCACTGCGCCACCAGGGAAGCCCCCCGCTGTCTCCCTTTGCACCCAGCTTTGCTCATCTACCAAATGCTTGTCACAAGAGGTGAAATGGCACTCCTGTTGACTTTTCCTCAGTTCTGTCAGTT
Organism: Balaenoptera acutorostrata; assembly: GCF_949987535.1. Taxonomy (NCBI): domain Eukaryota; kingdom Metazoa; phylum Chordata; class Mammalia; order Artiodactyla; family Balaenopteridae; genus Balaenoptera; species Balaenoptera acutorostrata. Next base: position 49,789,214 of record NC_080082.1, read on the forward strand.
TCTCAGTGTTTCCCAAAGACAAAATACTAAACAACAGGTCGCAAGTTCTTCTACATTCCCAGGGAGGTGCTGGACGACACATGTAAGACTTAGAAGGGGGGTGACCAAGAATCAGTTTGGTTCCTGAGGTATGAAAAGGAAATGAGATCATTTATTTGGAGGGAGCCGTGGATATGCTGAGAATCTCAGGCTGCCTGCTCTGGAAGCCTGGTGGGAAGCACTTCCAGGGAACCACTCAGAGAAGCTTATTCTGGGTGACTTGGATTTGGGGGAGGACATAGGAGCCTGGTGACGACACACACACCCAAGAAAGCTGAAGTCCAGAGAGACTGTACTGTCAGCCTGAGGCAGGAGAGAGACAGACAGATAGAGAGACACGTGCATGGTCAGAGACAGAGAGAGAGAATCACAGAGACAGCTTAGGGCCGCTTTAAATCTCAGCAGGTCTCCCTAGAAGGGCAAGATGACCCCAACAGAGTGGTGAATGACCAAGTTCTCAGGGCCTGAGAGGAAAGTTAAGCAACCAGCTGGAGGCACGTGCCACCCGATGTCCCTACAAGTGCCCCAGGGAGGAGTCCCTTTTGACATCCGTGCAGCCCAGAGAGAGGCAGGGTGGAGACCACAGCCCGGGTACTTCAGTGCCGCCGAACTCGACTTTGCTTGCTCCAGGTCTCTTCTCCTCTCCCTCCTGTCAACACAGGGAGGGTCATAAACCACTGTCATCAGGTCAGAGGGGAAAGGAGAGGGAGGATGGAGGAGCCCAAGGCCTGTGCAGGTGGGGGGAGAGTAGAAGCTCTAACTGGGAATGATGATCTCATTATCCCACATAGTAAATGCCAAGTGGAGATGGTACGGGTGACTAGAGGGACTTTTTATTATCTGGGAGTGAGCCTGGGCCTGCCCACGAGCTCGTCCAGGAGTAGAGAAGACTAAGCCCCCAGAGCCAGTTTGAACGGGCTGGCAGGGGTGGGGATGGAATAAAGGTGCGTTCTGGTTGTACCACCAACCCTGCTCTTTAGAGGTGCTGATAATTCCAAAAGATACATGCACCCCAATGTTCATTGCAGCTCTATTTACAATAGCCAGGACATGGAAGCAACCTAAGTGTCCATCAACAGAGGAATGAATAAAGAAGATGTGTGTACATGTATACCATGGAATATTACTCAGCCATAAGAAGCAACGAAATTGTTCCATTTGCAGAGACGTGGATGGACCTAGAGACTGTCATACACAGTGAAGTAAGGCAGACAGAGAAAAACAAATATTGTATATTAACGCATATATGTGGAATCTAGAAAAATGGTAAAGATGAACCTATTTGCAAAGCAGAAATAGAGACACAGACGTAGAGAACACATGTATGGACATCAAGGGGAGAAGGGGGCGGTGGGATGAACTGGGAGATTGGGATTGACATATATACACTGCTATGTATAAAATAGATAACTAATGAGAACCTACTGTATAGCACAGGGAACGCTACTCAGTGCTCTGTGGTGACCTAAATGGGAAGGAAATCCAAAAAGCAGGGGATATATGTATACGTATAGCTGATTCACTTTGCCGTACAGCAGAAACTAACACAACATTGTAAAGCAACTATATTCAATAAAAATTAAAAAAAAAAAAGGTGCTGGCTACGCACTCTTCACTCCCCCCAGGAAAAGTCCACATTTCTAACCTCTCCCCTTCCTGTGTTTGCATCATCTTGGACCCTCACCTCCTTCTGAGATGCCCCATTAGCTGCTCATCCAGGCTGTGAGTACCTCAGGCTAATGGCCCTGCCTCCCCGCCCTTCTCTCCCTTCCGGCTCACTGCCCATCCCGGCTCACTGCCCATCCTGGCCACCCTCCCTCAGGGGACTCCTGAGCCTCAGAGACATCTGACAGAACCAAGAGGTGAGTCCCTCTTTCTGTGGCTTCTCTCCCCGCAACAATTTTTCCCCGGATCCCCAGATGCCTCCGCTTAGGGTGAACCGCTGAAGCTGGCTAAAGTCATTCCCTGTGACACCAATGGGACCTGGCTTACCCCTGGACTCTCCCCGGGCAACCTCCTTCTCCTGCCCTTTGCTACAACCTACACCCGACTTCCCCTCGGTTAGGTGTTGCCACCAGCCCCGCACTGCCTGCTGTAGGGAAACAACTCCTTCTCTTTCCAGGGAACTGGGGAAGGCGTGCGAACACAGGAATCTAGCTTCTTTTCCTGAGAAAAACACATACTGTAGGGTTCAACTCTGTTCATTTTTTTCTTCTTCTTTTTTTTAAAGATTTTTATGATGTGGACCATTTTTAAAGTCTTTATTGAATTTGTTACAATATTGCATCAGTTTTATGTTTTGGTTTTTTGGCCACGAGGCATGTGGGATCTTAGCTGCCCAACCAGGGATCGAACCCGCAGCCCCTGCATTGGAAGGCGAAGTCTTAACCATTGGGCCGCCGGGGAAGTCCCTCAATTCTGTTCTGAATTCTCTCCACTGCTTGTCTCCCCAGAGTCTCAGAAATCAAGAGGCCTTCCCTCTTCCGGGACCTGCACGCCTGTGTTCCATCTCCTCCCATTACACCGCGATCGCTCGCTTCATTTTAAGGGGGCACATGGTGGAGAGGAAACAGAGGACTGACGGCTAGTGGTCCTCACTTCTTCTAATCCAGGCCGCCTCCCCCTACCGGCGTCTGTCTCCCCAGCTATCCCACTGGATGGCTTCTCGCACCCTGAGCAAGTGCTGAAACCAGTCTGTGACTCTGGGAGCCCCCTTTCCCGGGCCCTGAGACCTGAGGGCAGGGAGCCAGTGGCGCGCACGAGGGGCCCCATGGACCTGCCCCCGCAGCTCGCCTTCGCCCTTTACATGGCCGCCTTCGCCCTGGGCTTCCCGCTCAACGCCCTGGCCATCGCAGGCGCCGTGTCCCACGCCCGGCTGCGCCTCACCCCCAGCCTGGTCTATGCCCTCCACCTGGGCTGCTCTGACCTCCTGCTGGCGACGTCTCTGCCCCTGAAGGCGGCGGAGGCCCTGGCCGGGGGAGCCTGGCCCCTGCCAACCTCACTCTGTCCTGCCTTCGCCCTGGTCCACTTCGCTCCTCTCTACGCGGGCGCCGGCTTCCTGGCCGCCCTGAGCGTCGGCCGCTACCTGGGAGCCGCCTTCCCCTTGGGCTACCAAGCTGCCCGGAGGCCACGCTATTCCTGGGGCGTGTGTGTGGCCATATGGGCCCTTGTCCTCTGTCACCTGGGGCTGGTCTTCGGGTTGGAGGCTCCGGGAGGCTGGCTGGACAACACCACCAGCTCCCTGGGCATCAGCACGCCAGTCAACGGCTCTCCAGTCTGCCTGGAGGCCTGGGACCCGGCCTCGGCGGGCCCCGCGCGCTTCAGCCTCTCGTTGCTGCTCTTCTTTCTGCCCCTGATCATCACGGCCTTCTGCTACGCGGGCTGCCTCCGGGCGCTGGCCCGCTCAGGCCTGAGCCACAGACGGAAGCTAAAGGCGGCCTGGGTGGCCGGCGGGGCTCTGCTCACGCTGCTTCTCTGCTTGGGACCCTACAATGCCTCCAACGTGGCTGGCTTCCTGCACCCCAGCATCGGAGGCTGCTGGCGGAAGCTGGGGCTCATTACAGGTGCGTGGAGCGTGGTGCTCAACCCGCTGGTGACCGGCTACTTGGGAGGGGGCGCTGGCTGGGGGACAGCGCGTGGGGCAAAAACAAAAGGGGGGCCGTCCCAGAAGTAGTCATCACTGCAGGGGGGAAGGGGCAGGGAGCAGAAGAGCCAGACTGCTTCTCCAGGCGGTTGGCGAGGGCCGCTCCGAAGGAACTGCAGGGTGGTTTTGCCTGGGGGGCATCCCCAGAGCCACTTATGGGAAGAACTGAGCCTGGCAGAAGATGGCATCCCAGGTGGAGAGAAGAGTGGAGGCCTGGAGCTGGGTCACAGGAGGAAGGTAAGCTGCCTCGGCACACATCTGCGCGATTTCCCACCTCTGTCCGTTGCTCTTCTCCCGAGTCCTGACTGGCCTGACTGCCCATGTGCCCTGTGGGGAAGGAGGAGGGAGGTTTGCTTCTAAGCCAGAGGAACTGCCGCCACTCTGATGGTCTACTTTGGGAGATGTTACTCCAAAATCATTTCCTAGGAAAGACCATTTTGAATTTCTGAATAAGAGGCTGGAGGCAAGGTAATGACACTGTTATACCGCTTGACACCACAAGGGAGCAGCATTAGAAATGTGAACAGGACGCTGGTAGGAGAAGATGCCGGGGGAAGGGAAAACACTAGCAACTCCAGAAATACACGTGACAGTCACCATGCCAAGTGCTTTACAAACGTTGTCTCATTTCATCCTCCCACATTCCTTCGATTCAGCCATGCGGCTGCTGTACAGATGAGCAGGACTGCTCACTGCAAGAAGGTGTCAGGCAGAGGCGCAAACACCGACAAAATTCTACCCTGTGCTTTGCTCGCCAAGCCGTGGGCCTGGCATGGGGCTGCTTCCAACCAGGGGAAGCAGCAACTTATTCTAATTTGAACAAAGGCACTCCTCAAGCAGTGCACCCTGGTGCTGGGCTGTGCTCACCTGCAGGGTGTACATTTTCCTAATTTGCACTAAGGTGCTGCATGCGTTGGCTGTGGTCCTGGAACCAGGTATGATTATCATCTTCATTTTGCGGGGTTTAGAAATTTACCCGAGACCCTACAGCAAAGAAGGGGTGGACATAGGATGTGATCCTTCCAGGAGGATCAGGGGACATTTGGAAAACTTGGGGTATCAGGCTTAATGCCTGTCCTTGTGGTCCCTTTGGCGAAGGTGAATGGTAGCACCCTGAACCCGAGAGAGAGTGGGCAGAGGACAGTGGCCGCGAGAGACAAATGTCTGGGCGTCTGCTCTGAGGTGAGGAGCAGGAAACAGACTTGTTCCTCTAATGACGATAAAGACATGAACACACAGAAGCAAAAAAGTGGTAGCTATGTGCCTGACAAGCACAAACTGGTTTACACAAGTTATCTCTTTTCGTGCCTAAATGTCTACAAGTGGGGACTCCCCTGGAGGGCCAGCGGTTAAGACCCTGCCCTTTCACTATAGGGGGCACAGGTTCAATCCCTGGTCGGGGAACTAAGATCCCGCGTGCCGCGTGGTACGGCCAAAAAGAAAAAAAAAATGTCTACAAGGGCAAGGATTTTTGTTTCATTTGCTGATATATCACCAGCAACTAGCAGAGAGCCGAGCACACGGTAGGCTTGCAGTAAATATTTGCTGAATGAGTGAATGCTCATAACAGCCCTCCAAAAGAAGTCTTATTATCCCTGTTTAAAAATATGGAAATGGGCCAGAGAAGTTCAGTCACTTGCCCGAGGCTCTGCCGAAGCCAGAAACAAGTTTGTTCTCTGCGCAGTGGTGACATCAGAGGATTTCAGCCAAAGGCCGAACTCCAGCCCAGGCAACCCCTCCTGTAACCCGAGAACCACTCTCCCTTCCTCCGCACCTGAGCACCTGCTGATGCCGGGCCACTTCTTCCAGTGACTTGTGCCTCCTCCACTTAGGGGGGATTTCAGTTCCTCCCTGGGGCCCCTGGGGCCCCGCACGACCCACCCCCAGCATCCTCTGGTGACCCTCGCTCCTTGGGCCCTGAACTTTCTACCAGTGCCCCTAGCAGGTCAAGCCTGTGCACTGCCCCCCATTCCCTCTGCTTGCGCTGTTTGCTCCAGGAGCTCTCAGCCTCTGTGTTATTGATGTCTTTATTATACTCCCACCACTCAGACCCCCCCCGAGACTGCTGTACTTCTAACAACTTATTTGAGATAAAATTTACATATCATAAAATTCACCCACTTTAAATGTACAACTCCATGATCTTTAGTAAATTTACCGAGGTGTGGATTATATTATATCACTATAATCCAATTTAGGACATTTTTATCACCCCAGGAAGATCCCTCATGTTCACTTACAGGTAATCCCATTTCCACTTTCAATCCCCAGGCCACCAGTAATCTACCTTCTGTCTCTACACATTTGCCTGTTCCGGACATTTCATAAAAATGGAAACATACGTGGTCTTCTATGTCTGGCTTGTTTCACCTAGCACAATGTTTTTAGGTTTATCTGTGTTATGGTATACATGGGTATTTCATTCCTTTTCATTGCCAAATAGTATTCCATTGTATGGCTATGCCACATGGTTTATCCATTCATTGGCTGATAGACCACCAGGGGATGTTTCCACTTTTTGGTTATTATGACTAATGCTATTATGAACATTTATGAGCAAGTCTCTGCGTGGACATATGTTTTCATTTCTCTTAAGTAGATACCTATAGCAGAATTGGGTTACATGATAGATTTATGTTTACCTTTTTAAGAAACTGCCAAACTGCCCTCCAAAGTGACTCCATCATTTTACATTCTCACCAGCCATGTATGAGGATTCCCATTTCTCCACATCCTCACCAACACTTGGTATTATCTGATTTTTTTTTTTTTTTTTTTTTTTTTTGCTTATAGCCATTCTAGTGGGTGTATGAAATGGTATCTCATTGCACTCCATAAATATTTGAATGAATAAGTAAATACTCTCTGAAGCTGGACAGATGTTTGAACCCTGGTGGCAATACTTAACAAACTGTATTACCTGGAGTGAATCACTTCCCCACTGTGAGGATTTCAAGACATAAGGTGATACCCTGAGACGCAGTGGGTCTGCTATGGATTATGTGCCCACTAAAAGGTAGCTGTCATCATCATTGCCACCAACGTTCATATTATTACTATCAGCCCAGAGACAAGCCCACACGAGTGACTGGCAGCCGGCATCTGTCAAGGGCTCACCACACTTACCGCTTAACTTAGCCTTTGACACGTATTAATGCTTTAATGTACACAAGCCTATGAGATTGGTTATGATTATCCCTGTTTTATAGATGAGAAAGCAGAGATACGGAGGGCTTAAGTCACTTGCCCCAAATCACAGAGTTAGTAAGTGACAGGACGAGCATTGAACCCAAGCCCCGGCTCCAGAGCCCAAGCTCTACATCACTGTATCACACTTCCTGCCCTTACAACGAGGCAAACTGGATGAGTGCCATTCTAGAGGAGCAGATGAAATTCAAGTAGAGGATCAGAGAGAAGAAGACGCAGTCTGCTTATCCCATCTGAGGCTGCTGGGGAGAAAGGCACGCAGGCAGTCATGGAATTTGCCCCTCATTTTGTGTACTGGGCCGGCACTGCTAACAGAGCTAAAGGCATCTTTTGGGCTGTTGCTCAGCAGCGAGTGACATCATGGGCACTGCCAGGTTTTTATCAGTTCTGCCAGATAATAGCTCACTGGACTTGTTCTGGAGGAGCCAGCAAGTTGCTGAGCGGCAGAGAACTTGGGTTCCCAAACCAGCAGGTAAGCACGGGACCCTGAGGGGCTCTGTGGAGTGCACCTTGGTGCTTAGAGAAAGGAGACAGGAGACAGGGTGTGACCAGGAAGACAGGCAGGCTGACCCCGCTGGGGAAAGCACTGAGGGCATGAGGGAATGAGGCTGGAGATGATGTTCCCTTCTGATAGCTGAGAAGCGGATGGTGCAAGATGCCCACCCAGACTGCCATCTCTGTCCCTCTCTTGCTAGTGGCCATGACCATGAACACCAGCTCAGACCGGTCCTTCTTCCCCGGCAATCACTGCCTCTACTTCTCCGTGTACCTCTTCACCTTCCTCATGGGGCTTCCCCTCCACCTGGTGGCCCTGGTGATCTTCGTGGGCAAGCTGCAGCGCTGTCCGGTGGCCGTGCACGTGCTCTCGCTGAACCTGACCCTATCGGACCCGATCCTGTTGCCCTTCCTGCCATTCCGCGTGGTGCAGGCAGCGAGCGGCACGTGCTGGTCCCTGCCCTTCATCTTCTGCCCCTTCTCCAGATTCCTCTTCTTCACCACCATCTATCTCACGTCCCTCTTCCTGGCAGCTGTGAGCGATGAGCGCTTCCTGAGCGTGGCCTACCCAGTTTGGTACAAGACCCGGTCAAGGCCGGGACAGGCTCGCCTGGTCAGCGGGGCCTGCTGGCTCCTGGCCGCTGCTCACTGCACTGTGGTCCATGCCACTGAATTCTCGGGGTGCTCCTCCCCCACCCAGGGTATCAACGGGACCTGCTACCTGGAATTCTGGAAGGATCAGCTGGTGGGACATGCTACCTGGAATTCCGGAAGGCTCAGCCGGCCTTTCTCCTGCCTGTCCAGCTGGAGATGGCTGCGGTCCTTTTTGGGGTGCCCCTGCTCATCACCAGCTACTGCTGTAGCCGCCTGGTGTGCGTACTCGGTAAGGGAGCCAGCCAGCGCCGGCGGAAGAGGCTGGCGGGCTCGCAGCGGCCATGCTGCTCAACTTCCTCGTCTGCTTTGGGCCCTACAATGTGTCCCATGTTGTGGGCTACATCCAGGGTGAAAGCCCCAAGTGGAGAAGTTACGTGCTGCCCCTCAACACCCTGAATTCCTGTGTCGACCCCCTTGCCTACTATCTCTCATCATCTGGGTACCAAGCTGACTTCCAGGGGCTGCTGGGGAGGCTGACTGGAGCCTGTGGCCCTTGGTGGCAGGAAGGCAGCGTGACACCGAAGAGTGAAGGAGAGGGGCTGCCGCAGGAGCTATCTAACATAGAGGTCAGGTAGTGGACTCTAGGGGGGCTCTGCAGCGGGTGGCCAGGAGGCCTGGCCTGCAAAGCGGATCATCGCTGGGGCAGGTCCAAGCTCAAGTCAGGCAGAACCTTGGAGAGGCAGGCTGGGGATTGGCACTGTTTGGGTCAGAGCAGGTACCCAGCCTTCCTCAGGATGTGCCCACAAGAGCCCAGCTCTTGATCTCGCCATACTGCCCTCCCTTCTCGTGCCCCAACATGCTCAGGGAGCAGTCAAGGTGAGAGAGAACTCTGGAGAAGAAGGCGCTCTCCAGGGCAGCATGCGAGCTCCTGTGCTTTGCTGAAGGTGAAGGAGGAGCTGAGAGCAGTGTCCAGGGTCTGAGGGAGCTGCCCAATGACTTGGGACAGAAGAGAGGAGGAATCTGTCCTTCAGAACTACTGACTCAGCTGGGCAGGAATGGGGACACAGGACTCCAGGAATGAGGGAGCATACTGCTGTCACATGCGCTCTTCCAGAAAGTTTCCACTCTTCAATAAATTCAGACTTTCAGGGACACTTATGAAAAATGACAGAAGAAAAATCACCTAAATAAATTTGGTAGCAAGCAAAAGAGAATGGTTTTTTCTTAATCTTTTTTTTTTTTATGGTGTGTGTGGGTGGTGTATGTGAGTGTATCTTAGGTGGTGTTGATGGATGGAAGGATAAAACACGCAGACTCTGAAGGAAAAGTGTTAAACTATAAGATGCCTAGTTGCTGGGAGAGGATTTGGATTGGAAGAATAAAAATAAGAGCTAACCTATCTTAAGGGCTTAGCCTGACATTGTCTTCAATCTTCTCAGTAGCCGCGAGGCAGGTACTATTACTATTCCCATTTTACAGGTGAGGGAATGGGCCCGGCGAGGTGAAGTCTCTCACCTGAGATCCCATAGCCAATAAGTGACTGAAGCAGGGCTGGAAGCTGAAATCAGCTGACTCCGAAACTCAGGTCCCTAAGCCACTCTGCCACCAGCTGTGTGTCATCTGCCGTGACTGGGTCCAGTCAAACGTCCGGAGTCGGCTGAGGCAGTCTGACCAGGACAAATGTAAACAGGCCACAATGAGAAACAGAACTAGGTGCAAAGCAGATCGACTATTTGTGTGGATACATCCTCTTCCCAGTAAAGAAGCCCTCTTGGAAAAAAAAGAAATGAAGAGAATTAGTAACCCCAGTTGACTTCGGGTTACTACAAAGACAAATGTGTGTTCTTAAGAGCTATTTTTATCAAACTGCGATCACTTAGTAATTTTTCGTTTTCCACTGAGGGGTGGTGCATGAGAAAGAGTTGGTCAGGGCCTCCTCCCCTGGGAGAGCAACCAGAGAAATGCTGGCACCTGTTTGCACTGTCAGCTTTATTATTTCTTTTTTTAATTTGTTGTTGTTGTTGTTGTTTTTTAATGACAAACCAAGAAGTCTCTTACTTTATTTTTTTATTTTGGCCGCACCGCACAGCATGTGGGATCTTAGTTCCCTGACCAGGGATCGAACCCGCGCCCCCTGCAGTGGAAGCTCGGAGTCTTAACCACTGGACCGCCAAGGAAGTCCCGGTCAGCTTTAGTTCGAAAACATTTATGGTGCACTTACTGTGTGCAGATGGCTGCGCTCGGAAATTCCGGGATTTCAATACTAACATCTTTAGCATCTGTTTTCTTCCTGACGTTAAGGTCGCTGGGGAATGAGGACTGGCTGTGGATGGGGACTGGGTCTCAGGGGGAGGGAGAGAGACATCGTCTCTGTACAGAGATGAAGGCATGAGCTGTCCCTCTGTCCCATGGCTCATCTGTCTGTCCCAAGGCACTCAGACCTTGATGTGAACATGGGTCTGCGTGGTTCAGAAAGGGCACAGCGGTGACGTGGAGTCTTGCAGCTCCAGGAGTGGTAGCCAGGACCCATGAGCGAGGACAAAGAGGAGTTGGAAACCCCGCTTTCCAGAGAGAGCCACGAAGAACAGGAGTCTGACTCCTCTCCCAGAGTTTACACCGAGGAAGAAGAGGCAGCTTAGCTAGCTGTGCTGCCCCCAGCCATCACCCAGGACCCCACCCCTACCCCAGTCTGTGTAAACTGAAGGCTGACGGGTGGGGAGGATGAAAAGTCATCAGAGGCTGGGTGGTGGTGAGGGCAGAGCTGTAGTGTTCTCCATATCTCTCGGAAGTCAAGGGAAAGGGGTGCTCAAGGAGTAGAGCACGTGTTCTGGGGCTGCTGCCCTGTGCCCATCTAAGCAGAGGAGGGAGATGGGCAGAGAGGTGGTGTGGGCATGTACGTGTGAATGACGGGTCACCAGGCACTCTCCCCATCTGGCAGAGCAAGCAGGTATGAGGCTCCCATGGATGAGGGCATCGCAGGCACAGGGCTGAGTGGGGGAGTTCTGGGGTGCTGGGAGAGGTCAAACCAGGTTGGGTCTCCCAAGACCGAGGTCAGAAGAACTCAATTCTAGCTGCCAAAGAGAGCCAGCACCCGGGCACCTGCCTCACGGCAGACACCAGAAGCTATTCAGTGTTAGCTAAAGCACTGTTTCTCAAACTTTTGTATCATTGTTCTCTCAAGGAGCCTTTTTGGATCTTTTCCTCCTACTCAGTACCTTCCCCTGCCTGCCCATGAAATTTTAATACAACAGACATACTATGTATCTGTTTATGTGTGTGCGTTTTGGAAGGCCACAAACCACTGTAAGACTTTTTGGCTCCCCCAGAACTAATTTTCACATCTTTGGGATTAATAGTGCCTGTGTTGAGAACGCATGAGCTAGATAACAGGTCTCCTCACTCACAGAGTGATGAAGCCTGTCTCACACAACTGTAGCCCAACAAAGTCAGGTTCATCATCTTGCTGGAGCAAAGGAGACCACATTCCAGAGGAAGCGTGGGGCATCTCACGAAAGAAGAGATGGGGTTATTAGAGGTTTGGGGTAAGGGTGACGTTTAGGTGATGCTTTGATGAAGTAGTATTTGATAGGCTCAAAGCACAGCAGGCCTGGGTGGAAAGAGGTCAATTTCAGGCCTGGGCTGAGAAGCAGACCTGGGGTCCGATTCTTTGGAAAATACAAAATAAAGATAAAGGTAGAATTTCGTGCCTGAAAACTCCTTATCTGAAGCTCTGGGGGCTGAAAAGCAAGGCTGCTTCTCTGTGTCACAGGCTCCTGCCCAGAGCCTGCAAGCAGCAGAGGAATGTTCCATTCTCACTGATGGGATTTCAAACAGCCACGTTTCGGACAGTCTGTGATTTTATTTTATTTATTTATTTTAAATTTGGCCATGCCACACGGCTTGTGGGATCTTAGTTCCCCGACCAGGGACTGAAGCCAGGTCCCGGCAGTGAAAGTGCGCAGTCCTAACCACTGGACCACCAGGGAGTTCCCAGTCTGTGATTTTTAGAAAACTAGGTTTCTTAGCAGTCAATTAACAAAACAAGTTTTTAAAGGTTTATAAAAGGGAGTCATTGATGGCCATTGGAGTAGGAACCTTTCCCTCTTAGAAGGAAGGGTCCACCCCCAAAACCTAGGGCAGTGTAACCCAGAAGGATGGGAGGAAGTGTAGACTAGATTCATCTCTGCCATAGGTTCCCTGGGCCACAGGTCAAGTCTCAGCTCACAGGAGAATGGTGAGGAGGCTAGGAGTTTTAAGTCACCAAGCGTGACCAGAAACCTAGGGAAGCCACTCAAGAAGTCATTAAGAAATTGGCAAAGATGGTCCACTGCAGCCTGACTGAAGGCAGTGAGTGTTGAAACCACTGCAGCTCAGAATATCCATGAACCAGTGTCAGTCAGAGTAGGGCAGAGGGGCAGGCAGGAAGCAGGGAGGCACAGGGAGTTGGCTGGCTTGATAACTTTTCCTGAGCTGAATACATCACCTGTGACCAGAATCTTAGGATAGTTTAGCAAGTCTGTGTATGTGCCTGGTGGGGCAAAGGGAAGCTGTGATGCAAAGCAGGAGAAGTAAATCTGCTTCACTTGGACCCTGGGAAGGGGCAAACCAGGCCAGGTTAGGGTTGGGGGAGAGGGGGTGGGAGGTGAAGAACAGATGGGGGTAGGTAGGAACAAGAAGACTGGGAGTCTGCAAAATTAGTTGCAAGAATCATCCAAAAGGAAGAAGCAGAGCAGCAATAAGAAGTAGAAAGAGACGTGGTGGAGAAGTCAGGCCCTAGATTCTGGGAGAGGAGAATCAGAGGTGAAAGACAGAGGCTAGGGTGGGGGAACAAATAGAGTAACCTAGTGTGAGAAAGTGTTCAACTTTTTACCTTCCCCTCTCTGATGTGACCCCTCTGGTTGAAAAAAAAAAAAAAGGCCAAAGCAATACAGGTAGTTGTGGCCCCTAAAACTCCGCAAAGAGAAGTGAGAAGCTTGCTGACTTCCCTTTAAGGCCAGTTCTGAAAAATCATATGGAGGGAGATCAAGGCATCAAGATGGTGGCCCAAGTTCTGGGAAAAGGATGCTGGGGTCACATACCAGAAGAAGAATGGGCTAGAATGAATGAAATCTGGTAAACACTGTTGGAAGTGGGAAGGTGCATGGAGTTGATCCCCACGGAGGCGTGGAACTAGGGGAGAGAAAATGTTACAGAAGAGGAAATGGGGTAGAGAAATATTTTTGGAAGAGAGTGATTTTACTGAATTCATACTAGAAGGGTACAGTGAGACAACTAAATCAATCATCCCCTGTTGCAGATCCCCCAGCTCCAGGGGTTGAATCGTAATTGGAACTAGTCATGACAATCTTGTTCCCCTTTATAGGTGACTGGTCTCAGGAAGGACACATGACCCAATTTTAGCCAAAATATGGTAAGAAGTCTGCTGAGGGTCTCTGGGAAAGGTTTTCCTTCTTACTAGAAGAGATAGATGTGTGAGGAGCTTCCCTCTCCCTTCCTGGTTTGGAAGATTTTACATGAGGATATGATACTTGGAGCTATAGCAGCCGTTTGGGGGCCATAAGACCACATACTTGAAGAAGAAAGGTAACAAGCTAAAGGTGGCAGAGAAGAAGGATGGAAAGGGCCTGGGCCCTTGATGAGCTTGTTGGGCTGGGATTACCACCTCCAATCATCCCTATGGCTGACTCACTGTTGGCCAGGTATTCTCTAACTTGCAGCCTAATGCATCTTAACTCTAATGGATAAGATGCTGTACCTCAGTATCCTATACCCTACTGGAAACTACCCAGTGATGCCTTCTTTTATTTTAAATTGTTTTATGATCCTGGAATTGCTAAACTCTATTTACTTTGTAGGGGTTATGAAATCTTAGTGTTTATCCTACCTATTATGGCTGTACTTAGGGGAGAATTCTTATGACTCCAGTTAGTAGTTCTGGCATCAAAATATTGGGACACCCTATCATTCAGAATTTTGAGAGCTGGCTGGCTGGGGCTACGTGGACATAGCACTATAAGACAAAGAACAGGCTACTGGATGGGCACTTTCTAAGGTCGAGTATCATCTGACTGATAGTCTCCACTGCAAGCTCTCCTCCTTTTATTGATAAAGATTCCCATGCTTGTTATCGGATTTTTAAAAATTTTCTATTGAAGTACAGTTGATTGACAATGTTGTGTTAGTTTCAGGTGTACAGCAAAGTGATTCAGCTATACATATACATATATCTATTCTTTTTCAAATTCTTTTCCCATTTAGGTTATTACAGAGTACTAAGCAGAGTTCCCTGTGCTATACAGTAGGTCCTTGTTTGTTATCTACTTTAAATATAGCACTATGTACCTGTCAGTCCCAAACTCCCAATCTCTCTCTCCACCCCCCTTTCCCCCCTGATAACCATAAATTCATTCTCTAAATCTGTGAGTCTGTCTCTGTTTTGCAAATAAGTTTGTTTGTATCATTTTTTTTAGATTCCGCATATAAACGATTTCATATGATATTTGTCTTTCTCTGTCTGACTTACTTCACTTAGTATGATAATCTCTAGGCCCATCCATGTTGCTGCAAATGGCATTATTTCAGTCTTTTTAATGGCTGAGTAATATTCCATTGTATATATGTACCTCATCTTCTTTTCCCATTCATCTGTCGATGGACATTTAGGTTGCTTCTATATCTTGGCTACTATAAACAGCACTGCAATGAACATTGGGGTGCATGTATCCTTTCAAACCATGTTTTTCTCTGGATATATGCCCAGGAGTGGGATTGCTGGATCATATGGTAGCTCCAGTTTTAGTTTCTTAAGGAACCTCCATACTGTTCTCCAATACGGGATCTGGATTGCCATGGAAACAAGAGAGGATTGAATGAGTGGGGAGGAGATCATGAACGATGCTGCCCTGTGGAAGGGTACTTAGCCCTGCACGGGGTACTTAGCCCTGTGCAGGGTACTTGGCCCTGCGCAGTGTTCTTGGAAACAGGAGAGTAACCCAGTCTTCGTAACCGTGGAGTCACCATCACACATGCCCTGCCCATATGAAGATGAGGAGATGTGTTCCTGGATGCCTAATTTACTACTTGTAATTTATGCACAATCATGGGCTTGCAACTCACTGATTCCCTTGTCCCCTCCCCCCTTCCTAATAATTGTTTTCTAGCGGTTCTCTATGCTTAGAGCACAACCCACTCTTCTAGGGTGTTCCCTAAAAGCCTCCACTAAAATAACTCCTTGTTTGCTTATCCTTTGGAAAACAATCAAATTATTTGCTGTAAATCAAGAGGTCAGCCAGAAAAAAAAAAAATGTAAACAGGAAAGTTCACTGCAAAGTGAACTGAACAAACAGGCCAGCAAGCTTCGGCACCGATTGCCGGTACCGGCAGCACTCCTGCTGCTGCATGCCGACCACATGCCAAGCAGCCTGGTGAGGAATCGCCCAGCTCAAAAGCACAGGAGGGCTTTGGAAGCATCACTTCTGAGGTTACAAGCAGCAGGGTCCTCCTAGGTATTACTCAGGAGGATGAGAGCCTCCCTATATACACAAAGTCTGCAGGCAAATATTCAGGGCAGCTTTAATCATAATAGCCCCAAACTGGAAACAGCCCAGGTGTCCATCAAAAGAGAATGGATTTTAAATCTGTGATGTAGCCATGCAACGGAACACTACTTGGCAATAAAAAGTAACAATCGGCCCATATAGATAACAGTATAGCCTCTGACTGTGATATTGTGATTTATAATGAATACGTATTTGGTCTTCATCCCCATTTCTGGCACAGAACTCTTAAAATCCTTAGAATTTCCTAAGTGATGAGAGCAACAAAGGTGTCTTTTGTTATGCTAATAAGGTGACTTTTGGATCCCCACCTAAGGATGAGGGCTGATTGCCAGTGGGACCAACTATGTGATTGGAGGGTTGGAACTTTCAGTCCTACCACCCCTCACCTCCAGGGATGGGAGAGGGGCTGGAGGTTGAATCAGTCACCAACGGCCAATGATTTAATCCATCTTACCTTTGTAAATGAAGCCACCATAAAAACCAGAAAGGATGGATTTTGGAGAGCTTCTGGGTGGCAACTTGGGGAAAGCGGCGTGCTGTGAAAGGACATGGAAGCGACTCACTCTCTCTGGGTAGACAGTGTCAGAATTGAGTTGAATCGTAGGACCCTCAGCTGGTATCGGGGGAAGTGCTTGGTGGTGTGGGGGAAATGACACCCCAGGTTGGAATTGGTACCAGAACCCCTTTAAGTGACAGAAAGCATATCAGTGGTTGTTAGGGGTTGGGGATGGGACAGGGAGGGAATTGGGTGGGAGGATACCAGAGGGACATTTTAGGGTGATGGAAATCTTCTATAACTTGATTGGGGTAGGAGTCACACAGATTTGTCAAAACTTAGTGTACTCTAAGCTTAAAATGGATGCTAAAATGCAAATTAAGTCTCAGTAAAAAGAAGTTGATTAAAAATGTGGTGACACCTCACCTCTGGGCCTATATGATAGGTGTACATACCATCATCAAAAAAATCTTCCCAAGTTTCAATAAGCCAAGCAGGTCTCTGCTTTTACTGTGCCACTCTGCAGAAGTTCGGATGGCTGTGGAACAACCCAGGTTACACAAAAGGGCAGAAACCATGGTGCAAACAGGTGATAAATGGCAACCAGCTCTTGATGCTGGAGATCCACAGGGAGTGGTAAGGACTATGGCCGCCTGGAGAGTGCATGGCCCATCTGAATTCAACTCCTGTCTTCTTACCACGTAGGGCTGTGGACTCCATGTTGCCAGACCTTCCAGTTTTTCAAGTTGGATATCCAGCTGTTGCTGCTGTTTTTGAAATTTTATATTCTTTTAAGCTGATAACCAATTCAAAATGTGAAAGGATTATATGTGGTGAAAACAAACCAGAACTGAGGGCTGTGGACGGCTCCTAGGCTCCCAGTTTGTGGCCTCTGCAGCAGTGGAGATTGAGGTGGGTTCAGATGTTGAGGATGGATGGGTAGGGAAGGAAGCAGGAGGAAGTGTCATTTTGCCACAAGCGCGGCTCAGAGAAAAATTTTCCCGGATCTGATGGCAAACAGCCGCAAAGACCTGCTGACTTTCTAAAATCATTCTTATGAGTTCCTCGTTCTCATTTAGAAGTCCCTATCTACCTCAACAGCCCTCCTCACAGGGAAGGTCCCTGGAGGACAGTCAGTCAAAGGAGACACACTCCTAATACCCCATGATCCCCGGATCCCTCCATCTCGACCCTGGCTCCTCCTCCTGCCCCCACTCTCTGGAAGGCATTGTTCATTGCTCTGGAAGGTTCTCCCTTTTTGTTCTTGCCCTACACCCTCTCCCCAGGTGTTCTTCTTCTTCTTTTTTTTTTTTTTTGGTCGCGCTGGGTCTTAGTTGTGGCTCACTGCCTCCTTAGTTGCAGCTCACAGACTCCTTAGTTGTGGCATGCATATGGGATCTAGTTCCCTGACCAGGGATCGAACCCAGCCCCCCTGCATTGGGAGCGTGGAGTCTTAGCCACTGGACCACCAGGGAAGTCTTCCCCAGGTGTTCTAATTCACTACCATGGCTTTAATCATTGATGACTCCCAAATCTCTATCTCCGGCCCCAGACTCCTGTGTATCCAACTGTGTCCAGGGAGCACCCCAACTTCACAAGTCCAAACTGAACTTTTCATTCCATCCCCCAAATCTGGTCCCACCGCCCAGCCTATTCCACCTCTGTAAATGGTGGAATCTACCTTTCTGCCCACGCCAGAAACCCGGGAGTCATTTTTTTTTTAACAATTTAATTTTCTTATTTTTAAAATAATCATACTATAAAAAGGAACTTTTTTCAGGGAGAACTGTACAGTTCTGTGAATTTTAACACACATAGATTCCTATAACTACCACCATGATCAAGATAAAAAGGGGGCGGAGTCGCATCTTCCCCTCACCCCTAACCACTGATCTACTCCCTATCATCATGATTTCACCTTTCCAAGGATGTCACGTAAACGAAATCCTATAATTTTAACCTTTTGAGACTGGCTTCTTTCACTCAGCATAAGGTCTTTGAAATTCATCCCAGCTGATCCTATCACAGTTTGTTTCCTTTTATTGCTGAGTACTTTGTCCCACTGTATGACTGCACCACAATTTGCTTATTCATACACCCACTGAAGCACACTTGGGTTGTTTCAGTTTAGGGCAATCATGGACAGAGCTGCTCTAAACATTCATGCACAGGTTTCTGTGTGGATATAAGTTTCCATTTCTCTAGGTCAAATATCCAGGAGAAGGATGGCTGAGTCATACGGTAATTGTATGTTTAACTTTTTACGATACCTTCAGTCTGTTGGCCAGAGAGGCTGTACCATTCTGCATTCCCTCTGGCAATCTATGAGAGATGCACTTGCTCCACATCCTTGTCAGCACTTGGGGGTGTCTTAGCATTTTTATTTTAGCCCTCCCAATAGGCGTAGAGTGGTCAGGAAGCCATTTTGGATGTCCTCTCCCTTACCACCCACATACAATTCACCATCAAGTCCTCCTGGTTCTGTCTCCAGAATATATCTTGTATGAATCTACTTCTCTCCAACTCCACGGCAGCCATTACCTCTCACCTGGCCTGCTGCAAAAGCTTCTAACCCAATCTTTCCTTTTGTCCTCATCCCGATCAGTTCACACCACGCCAGAGGAACCTTTGAAGAACATAAACTAGATCATGTCATTGCCCTGAATAAAACCTTTCACTGGTTTCCTATTCCCATCCCCTCTTCCTGGCCTACCAGGCCCTGGGCCCATCTGGCCCTGACTCTCTCTCCAGGCTCCTGGGACGCCTTCGCTGATATCACTCTGCTGGCCTGGCCTCAAGCTCTTAATCTCTGCACGCAGTTTCCTTCACACTTTGCTTGGCTGGCTCAGCCCCTTCTTTCAGGTTTTCTCTCCAATGTCATTCTTTAGAGAGACGTTCCCTGATCACCCAATTTCAAGTAGCCCTCACCCCCCTTGAGGTGCTGTGACAGTTTGACTTACACACTTGTCTGTTCATTTGTTTCATATGTGATTCCTCCCTCTAGACCGAGAAGCCCTTGACAGCAGTCATCATGTCTGCTTTACTCATTACGGTATAGCCAGGTGCCTAAAACTGAACCTAGCACAGAGCAGGCATTTGGTATTTGATAAATAAATGAATGAATAATAAAAAGAATCTCTGATTTTCCACTATTATAAATAATGTTACCAGGAACATCCTTTTACATAAATGCTGTGCATTTGTACATTTCCTGAAAGTGGTACTGCTGTATTAAATAGTATATACATTTGAAATTTTTATAAATATTGACAAATTACCTTCCCTGGCTGAATCCACCTTCTCTCTCCTAAATAGTCTATAAGAGACTCCATAATCCTGCCAACAAGGAAAAATATCACATTTTAATTTTTTTTTAAAAATTAACATTTAAAATTTAATAAATCAGTGTATTAGTCAGGGCCTTCCAGAGAAATGGAGCCAAAGTGTATATACATCGAAAGAGATTTATTTAAGGAGTTGGCTCGTATGATTGTGGTGGTTTGGTGAGTCTAGAATCTGATGGAGGAGGCCAGTAGGCTGGAGACTCAGGAAGAAGTTGCTGTTCAACCCAAAGGCTGTCTGCTGGGAAACTAGGAAGAGCTGATGATGCAGATGCGGTCTGGTGGAGAATTCCCTCTTGCTCAGGGGAGGTCAGCTTTTTATTCTATTCACGCCTTCGAGTGATTGGAAGAGACCCACCCACATTAATGAAAGGGAATCTGCTTTACTCAAAGTCTGTCAATTTAAACATAAATCTCACCCGAGAAACATCCTCACAGAAGCATCTAGAACAATGTTTGATCAAATATATGGGCACTGTGGCCCAGCAAAGTGGAAAACATAAAATCAAACTCAGTACTATTTTAATTTCTTGGATGAAAATTGAGGTAGAAAATATTTGTATATTGTATATAATAATTTATGTTTCTTTTTTAAAAATAAATTTATTTATTTTATTTATTTATTTTTGGCTGCGTTGGGTCTTTGTTGCTGAGCGTGGGCTTTCTCTAGTTGCGGCGAGCGGGGGCTACTCTTCATTGCAGTGTGTGTGCTTCTCATTGCGGTGGCTTCTCTTGTTGTGGAACGTGGGCTCTAGGCGTGTGGGCTTCAGTAGTTGTGGCACGTGGGCTCAGTAGTTGTGGCGCACAGGCTCTAGAGCGCAGGCTTAGTAGTTGTGGCACATGGGCTTAGTTACTCTGCGGTATGTGGGATCTCCCTGGACCAGGGCTCGAACCTGTGTCCCCTGCGTTGGCAGGCGGATTCTTAACCACTGCGCCACCAGGGAAGTCCAGTAATTTATGTTTCTATACTTGTTTTTTTTAAATTTGATTTGCAGAAGTTCTTTGAATGTTAGTATATAAACCCTTTATCAGTTACATATGTAGAAAAACAGTGGTCTTATTTTGTGAATAATTTTTCCATAGCTTTATATTTTTAATGTGCTCATGTTTGTCATTTCTTTGATGACTTCTATGTTTATATCACACTAGGAAAAAGCCTTCTCATTTCCAAAGCTTAAGAAATTATATAATGTCTATACAACTTCTATATTTTTGAAAAATATATTCAATCTTTAAAACACTTGAATTTACTTTTGCTGTCTATTTGTAACTTTTCCAAATAGACAGTCAACTACCCCAGTATTATTTACTGAATACTCCATCATTTCCCATATTTATATGAAATGGACTTGGATCACCTAAGTTGAAAGAATCCTCAAAATGTAAACTGAAACAACAAGATACCATCATTTTTACCCATCCTATGAGCAAAAATGTTAAAGATTCAAAATATCTAGTGTTGGACTTCCCTGGCGGTCCAGTGGTTAAGACTCTGTGATTCCACTGCAGGGGGCACGGGTTCGATCCCTGGTCAGGGAACTAAGATCTCACATGCCGCACAGTTCGGCCAAAAAAAAAAAAAAAAAAATCCAGTATTGGAGAAGGTGCACGGAAATGGGTACTCTCATACACAGTCGGTGGGAATGTATATTACTGAACATGTTCATGAAGGTAATATGAAAATATCTATCAAAAAATTTAAAGAAGTGCCTCTCTTTGACCCAGGAATTATATCAATTACATTTCTAAAAATTCCACCTAACCAAAATACTCACACGGGTCTAGATAGATAGATAGATTGATCGATAGATAGATATTCACCAAAGCACTGTCTGTTATAACAAAGGAACTGAAAAGTGAAAATGGACCCTGAATGACTGCATACATTATAGGATGGTCCTAAAATAAAATACCATGTAACTATCAGAAAGAATACAGTAGATCTATGTGTACTGACATGGAAAGATTACTAAGGCATATTACATGGTGAAACATGAAGTTTCAGAACGTTACATATAGCATGATTCCATTTATGCACTTTTTAGAACTATATATTTATATATGTACACATATGGGTATAAATAAAAGAGAGGTTACTAGGAAGGGAAAAGTGTCAGGGGGAAGTGAAGCTGCCTTTCACATTTTACTTCTGTATTGTTGGATTCTTTTACAGTAAGAATATATTCATGTATTATTATGCAATTTTTTAAAATAAAGAAATAATACTGGAAGAACATTCATCACATTGATTCTGACCAAGCTAGAACAGGGAATAGGGCGCAGAGATTCAAGCTGCCTGAAAACTCACAAGGGCCACTGTGAGGTCAGCTGGGATTATGGGGATGAATCATTTCACCCACTCAGGCCTCCAAGGGTCCACCCCTGGAGCTGAGGAGGGGTGAAGTGGCTACGCTGCTCTCAAATCTCAAGCAGGGAAGGCGGAAGTGTTTTCTCTAAGAAAAATGGGTGTGGTGTCACTGGGAGAATGTGAGCAGGGCAGGCCATTAAAAAATCCGACCACCAGGGCAGATGCACAGGAGATGTGTGTTGGGAGGGTCATTACCTCCTGTGCGGGGAGGGGCCAGCACATGCCCTTGGGCACCACCATTTCTCCCACTGATATAATATAGAAAATGCACGCCTAGGGTGAGTATCAGGATAATCACACCCAGACAGAGCCCTGTCTGCCTTGTCTCCTGTGAACAGTCACACAGAATCATCAGCAATGAGTTCAAAAGAACCCTCTTGCACTGTTGGTGGGAATGTAAATTGATACAGCCACTATGGAGAACAGTATGGAGTTCCTTAAAAAACTAAAAATAGAACTACCATATGACCCAGCAATCCTACTACTGGGCATATACCCTGAGAAAACCATAATTCATAAAGAGTCATGTACCAAAATGTTCATTGCAGCTCTATTTACAATAGGCAGGACATGGAAACAACCTAAGTGTCCATCATCGGATGAATGGATAAAGAAGATGTGGCACATATATACAACGGAATATTACTCAGCCATAAAAAGGAACGAAACTGAGTTATTTGTAGTGAGGTGGATGGACCTAGAGTCTGTCATACAGAGTGAAGTAAGTCAGAAAGAGAAAAACAAATACCGTATGCTAACGCATATATATGGAATCTAAGAAAAAAAAAAAAAAGGTCATGAAGAACCTAGGGGTAAGATGGGAATAAAGACACTGACCTACTAGAGAATGGACTTGAGGATATGGGGAGGGGGAAGGGGAAGCTGGGACGAGGTGATAGAGTGGCGTGGACATATATACACTACCAAATGTAAAATAGATAGCTAGTGGGAAGCAGCCGCATAGCATAGGGAGATCAGCTCGGTGCTTTGTGACCACCTAGAGGGGTGGGATAAGGAGGGTGGGAGGGAGGGAGACGCAAGAGGGAAGAGATATGGGAACATATGTATATGTATAACTGATTCACTTTGTTATAAAGCAGAAACTAACACACCACTGTAAAGCAATTATACTCCAATAAAGACGTTAAAAAAAAAAAAAGGCAATCAGGCTTCTGGCATGCTCTATCAGTCCCTTCCCAGACTGGTCTCTGGGCGCCCCCAGAGAGCAGGCACAGGATTTCCCCCAAATTAAAGGGCTCCTGTGAACCCTTGAGATGCATGGCAAAAGCCTCTGAGGTACAGTGTCGTGCTTTTGGGAGAGGAGCCTCCTATCACAACAGCTAGATAGTGGAATTTTAAAATGGTAACTTAGAAAAAAAAAAAACCGCACAGAGCCAAGGCTGTCCCGGTAAGTGCCGAGTGTCTGGCTCATTCTTCAGTGAGCGAGAAGAGGTGAAGTTATAACTGGTGCACTAGGGATTGCTCAAAACTGTTCTCCCTGAAGGCGGGTGTTACATACACATGGGAGCGTCATTCCTCCTGCATAGTGTGGCCGAAAAAGATGGAGAGCATTGCCCCAGCCTGTGAGGCTGTCCGGCAAAGAAGCACAACAGCAGAGCAGGTGGAGTGCTTCACAGTTTGGTAAAGCTTTCCCCCAGGGATGATCTCTTTAACTTGTAAAATAATCTTGAGGGGTTGGCATCATTCTGCTTTCTTTACAGACGACAGAATGGAGGATCACATCTATGAGTTGAATACAGGGCATAAAAAGGAGGACCTATGCTGTTTCAGTTTCAGCCAAAGTCAATCAACAGATACCAAGTATCGCCACAGCCCGATGGTGCAGACTCTGGAACCTGGTTTTGTGAGCGGTAGCTCAAGACTCACCCCTGGCCGAATACCAGGAGCTGGGAAGTGGAAGAGGCAGACGGGGAGGACTGTTTGGGAGAGCTGTGAGTGCGCCGTGTTCTGACCCCAGTGGGAGGAAGAGGGGGAGCTTCCTACCCACCGATGAAATAACAATAGAGGGACTTCAAGACAGCCACTGGCAGAGCTGGATATGCCCCTGAAGTTTAGGGGGTACAAGGGCTAGTGCCAGATGCTTGCTGGGAGAAATCAAAACCTAAGAGGCTCGCCGGGTCTGGCAGAGCAAAACGGGAGAGTGGGCTACACTGGAGTGAGCTGCTGTTGTACCAACAATGGGACCTTTCAATGTGTGTGGCTCCCTTGGACCAGACAAAGGCCCTTTGCTGAGAAACCAGCCTAAAGTCATTTTATAAATGATCCTATCCAAGGGTCAGCCTAGAGGAGCAATGCAATCCTACAGAGGGGGTACCCAGGGGCTGAGAATGGGTCAAATGTGGCCAAGGGGGGGAAGCACCGCCCCATCCAAGGTGCCGACCAGGGAGGTCCAAGAACCTGCGAAAGGTCCCTATGGGAGAATGAGTTGGCACTAGATGTCTGTCCCATCCGGAGGGCATCGCTCCAGGTCATAACTGTACCAGGCCAGCCAGACATTTGCCGCCCCTAGCGCCTCCTCTCTGCCCACAGGGCGGGACCCTAAGTGGATCTGAAGCAGAGCTAACAAGCAGGAGAGAAGATGAGAGAAGGTGGAGTGAAGGAAGAGAAACAGGACTGTGTCTGGCCCTCCTCTGCAGGCTGTGAGCCCCAGGCACTGCAGAGCTGGGGGGAGAAGCACTACTTAGAATAGAATTGGAAGGGCTTCCGTGGAGGCGCAGTGGTTAAGAATCCGCCTGCCAATGCAGGGGGACACGGGTTCGAACCCTGGTCCGGGAAGAGCCCACATGCCGCGGTGCAACTAAGCTTGCGAGCCACAGCTACTGAGCCTGTGCTCTAGAGCGCGCGAGACACAACTACTGAAGCCTGCGTGCCTAGAGCCCGTGCTCTGCAACAAGAGAAGCCACCGCAATGAGAAGCCCACGCATCACAACGAAGAGTAGCCCCTGCTCGCCACAACTAGAGAAAGCCCGCACGCAGCAACAAAGACCCAACGCAGCCATAAATAAATAAATAAATAACATAACATAACATAAATCTGTTAAAAAATAGGATTGGGAATTTTGATGTTACACTGGCCTGTAGCTATGAGATTATTTAACTGGACTGGACTTTTCATTGTCTAAGAGTGTCTGAAGAAGCCATGGCACCCAAGGAGCCATGCTAGCCATAGGAGGAAGGGGTGCAGGGGAAGAATAAAGTTAAGGTTTACTTGAGCTTGTCAAGCCCAGCTCATTGAATAACATGGTTATATTCATTTTAGATGGCCTCAGGATGCAGTAATTTGCGTCTTTGGTATGTAGCATCTGCACAACGTCTAGGGCAGCTCTTGTCTGAGGCCGGCACGACCAGATTGCCCTTGTAGGCAGGAGCTGCTACCCGGGAGCAGATCTTGTACTTGGAGCACAGCAGCTCTGGACCACCTGCCCGCACCAGTGCCTGCGGAAGTGCCGGCCTGGAGGGCATCTGGCCCAGGCCTCATACTTACTCTTCTGATGTGAACACTTAATAAGGATAAATACACAGTTGCAGGAGTATCTTGACAGGACCCATCTTTAAACCTGTGGCCCACTTCTGGCTCTATACTGTAAAGAATTCCGTCAACAAACCAAAATCCTAAACCTATTTCGTGAATGGTACAATTATATTTCTTATTTCTTGTTAGGAATGCTGCCCCACTATTAAATCCCATTTGGGCATTTTGCCACTTTTTTTTCATATACTGGGAACCTCTAAATATGGAAGTGGTCTGGACCATCCTGACCTCTGAGAGGCTCTGCTGTAAGCCTCTGGTCATCCTTTGGTTGCCTAGCATCTGAAACCCTTCCCGTGTTTAGGAAACTGCCCACATATAAATCTCGAATCTTGGTGAGAAGCAGCGCCCGGCTCCCACTGGAGAAGCTGATAGTTTTGGGCCCTTATTTTCTGAGCAGCCCTGCTATGTTTAGCCCAGATTCTGAATCTGAGGCTACAAAGTGGTACAGAAAAGGAGGGCAGTAGTGGTGTGAACATTATGTGGCTCTGGGGCCCAAGGTTCAGTGTGTGCGTGTGTGTGTGTGTGTGTGTGTGTTTGGGGGAAGGGCTCCTGTATCCTCATTGGACTGGGTCAGAGGCATGAATTTTAACATGGTCCTGGCTGCACAGCTTCATTTATTCTCCAAGCCTGGTTCTCCAGCCTTGCTGACAAGTCTCTAAGCTATCCAACATCTTATCAGATGATCCCTAAATTAGGTAGACTTGGCCTCTGTTGCTTCAGTTAAGACCCATCACTGAGATACTGTCCAGCACAATGATTATGAGCTAAGAAAGCCTGCATTCTATTGAGATATGCTCAACCCATTAGTAATCAGAAAAACGGGACTGCATTAAAACAGCAAAGAGGACACTGCTTGAAATCCATTCACCTGGCAAAAATGCAGAAACTGGATAAAGCAAAGTCTGGTTGGGGATGTGATTCAGAGATCCAACGGCTGTGAGGCTGGTAGCTCTGCCCTTTTTGTTTTCTATGCCTACTTTGGGCCTCTCCACTCTCCCACCTGGGGCAGCTCAACAGAAGAAAAGGCTGTGGCTGGGTGGTGTGGGCCGCACTGCTGGCCACTTACATGGACTGGCTCACCTTAATTAATCATAAGAGTTCACTGTGACAGGCAGCATAGCTCATAATAAATGCCCAATAAATATTAGCTATGAATATTTTTTCTTGCTTTTGATTTATTTTTTGAGTAAGATTACACACACACACTCAGAAAAAAACATTTTTTTTTTTTACAATACAAAGGCTACATGGAGATAGGTAAGTTTCCCTTCTACCCCGATACCCAGTTCCCCTTCCCAGAGACACACGGCTGTGAACAGTTCCATGGATATCACTTCCCCCAATCTACTCCTCACCCGGCATCCAGAAAAATCCTTTGGAAATGTGAAACAGGTTACATCACACCTCTGCCCATCATACCCCGGATGTCAATCTACATCCTGACCCCGGCCGCAAGGTCCCACACACTCTGAGCCCTGCCCACTGCCCTGACTTTATTCCCACGACTCTCCCTCTCTCAGGCCCCTTGCAGCCGCTCTGGCCTCCCTGACCTCCTCTGACACGCTGGCGCTCATCTCGGGGCTTGCCTGGAACAACCCCCGATGTTCTTACACCTCATACTCTTCTTTCTTGCAGGGCTCTGCTCAACTATCACTTCCTCTGAGAGCCCTTCTCAGACTGCCCTAGCTCTCTGTCCCCTTACTCTGCTTTTCCAGTCTCTGTCTTCCTTCTTAGCGCCAGCCTGGCCCCCAGCTTGAGGTTACGTTATCTGTTTACCAATCTGCTGCCTGTCTTGCCTCGATGGAACGTCAGCTCCAGGAAGTAAGGCTTGTTCGCAGCTGATTCCCTAACATCAGCAAGTGCTGTTACCTGGGGGGTCTCAGGAAGGACTCACTGAGTGAGTGTGTGGGTGTGCATCCCTTCTCTCTTACGGCTCACTATTCCCACACCTTGCTTTTTCTCATCTAACCATACACCGGGGAGTCGGATCTACATTGGCATATGTAGACCTGCCTCGTTATTTGTAACACATGCTGAGTATTTCAACTGATTGGATGCCCCATAGTTTTTATTTAACCAGACTCTTTGCTGATGGACATAGGTTGTTCCTAGTCTTTTATTATCACAGAACAAACAAAAAACACTGTGATGAATATACTTCTTTGGACACATGAAAAAGTATATCCATATAATAAACTCATGAATGTCAACTCATTGGATCAGATGGTATTGGATTTTTAAGTTTGAGAGATGTCATTAAGTTGCACCCCCCAGAGAAGTGTCCCAAGTAACAGGGGGAGAGAGAGGTGTAAGAGATGAGGTCAGAGAGTGACGGGTGCAGGAAGCCAACGCAGTTGAACGTGGAGGCTACTGTAAGGGCTAGGGCTTTGATGAGTAAGATGGGGAGACTGTGGGATTTTGAGTAGAGGAGGGACAGACCTACTCATGTTTTAAAATGATCATTCTGGCTACTGTGTGGAAAGCACACTGAAGGGGACAACAGAAGCAAAGGGACCAGACAGGAGATAATGAAGGAACACAGGTGAGGGATGGTGATGACAGCCTGACTGGGGTGGTACAGTAAATGCGGTGAGAAGTGGTTGGATTTGGGATACCTTTTGAAGATAGAGTGGAAAGGACTTGCTGATGGAGTCGTCAAAGCCTGAGAGTTATCTCTGAAGAGTCAAAGGTATCTCTCGGGATTTGGGCCTGAGCAACCGGAATGATGGGCGGCAAGGTCTAGGCAACCTGGGGTCCCGCTCCTGAGGTGCTGGAAGTGAGGGCCTGGACAGGCAGCAGCTGGGCAGGCGGAGGCGTCTGGGGAAACTCAATTTCCTAACAGATGAGGTTTCCTGATCTTAGACTGTTTCTGCGGTTTCAAAGGAGTTACATTGAACTGCAGTGAGCTAAGCTGTCCCGGGGCCCAGCTCGAATGAAAGCAGTGACTAACTCGAGCCCAGTTCCCTGGTTGGGCCCATATTCCTCATTCCTCTTTGCTTCCCCTGTTGGTACGTGCTGGGCTGCACACTTCTGTTCCCTATCATCTTAAAACGTTTCCCAGTCACTCCATTTTTAGCATCCCCTCATCTGACTGTCACCCCACCTGTTGTCACGGGATGCTGAAGAGGACAGTGGTGGCTCTGTGTTGTCAAGGTGTCAGGGGGGCTCTGAACCAGAAGGGAGCTGTCAGATTCTGACTGGCTGCGGAAGCTTATCGGACATATCAAAGTCCCGACGAGGAAGGTAAGATCAACAGATGAGACACCGTCATCCAAGGTCCAACAGCTCCAGATGATGCAGCATTCTCAGGCTCAACCCTGCGTCCTCTTACACAGCCCAGCGACCAAGCAGCCTGACCTGTCTTCCAGGCTCAGCCACGCCGGCCCCTGACACAGCGAGCTTGTTCCCATCGCAGGGCTTTGGTACTTGCTGTCCCCTCTAGCTGGAATGCCCTCCACACGGCTGGCTCCTTCTCACCAGTTCAAATATCCCTCCTCAGCCCAAGCCTGTCCTAAAGAAAACCCTAGGCCAGACTCTCTCTCTAGGTTTCCTTGTTTGCTTCCTTCCTTTACTTGAAATCCCCTGGTTTGTGCGTTTACCTGTTTAACTCTGTGTCTTGTTCACTCATGTCCCCAGCACCCGTGCACAGGGTAAGGGCTCAGGACCTTTGATGACTGGGAAGCGGAGCGCTGGTGAAAGGTATGGCCTCGTGGAGAGGAAGCTCACGTGCATACATTTGTGTGAATCACTCTGAGGTGTACTTGGTTGAGCTGGACTTGACATGCTGCACTGCCCACTCCCACGATGCAGCTGTGTGGGGTCACTGAAGCTTTGTGATTCTGTAAAACAACTTAGTCTGAATTCCCCTAAGGCTCCAGCACCAGTGAGGTCCCAGTACTGGTGACTTGGGCGACAGAATGGAGATAAAAGAGAGAAGGCAAAAAGCACAGGTTCTGACCTATTCTTTGCTTGTATCATCAGCTAATAAGCTCTTACGGGCACATCCAACTTCCATCCTTTCACTCCGCAAGTATTTAAGTGCCTACTATTTGCAAGGGACTATGCTAGGTTTTTTCCTAAGGACAGACTTCAAAATAGTCATTTCCAGAAGAGCTCATCTTACCTAGACTCAATACTAACACCCCGTGAGAAGGGGTGGGGTCACCCCAGGAGGCACTGCCCTTTTCTAAGCTGAAAGGGGGTTTCCCGAGAGATTCCTGACCTGGGAATCAGCTATGCATGGCTGGGGATGCGGATGGAGAAAAGAGGCCCCTCCCTTAGCATTTCAAGATAATGAGAGCAGCCCTATCCGGCAATCTTCACCTTTCCAGTAAGTTTCTGTTGCCAATCAAATGCAGATAGTAAAACGGCACAAATTACTTTGGTAGAGAACGAAAGATAATTATGTTGCCTTCGTCTCCTGTGTATCAAGAGTCTGTCATACAGAGTGAAGTAAGTCAGAAAGAGAAAAATAAATACCGTATGCTAACCCATATATATGGAATCTAAAAAAAAAAAAAAAGGTTCTGAAGAACCTAGGGGCAGGACAAGAATAAAGACACAGACGTAGAGAATGGACTTGAGGACATGGGGAGGGGGAAGGGTAAGCTGGGACGAAGTGAGAGAGTGGCATGGACATATATACACTACCAAATGTAAAGTAGATAGCTAGTGGGAAGCAGCCGCATAGCACAGGGAGATCAGCTCGGTGGTCTGTGACCACCTAGAGGGGTGGGATAGGGAGGGTGGGAGGGAGACGCAAGAGGGAGGGGATATGGGGATATATGTATACGTATAGCTGATTCACTTTTTTATACAGCAGAAACTAACACAACATTGTAAAACAATTATATTCCAATAAAGATGTTAAAAAAAAAAAAAACACTTCCTGGGTGCCCATTCTAGGATATATACCGTGTGGGTTAGGGAAGGAAGCCTGCAGTAATGTAAAGAAACCACTTGGGTACCAAGGTGAGGAGTGATGAGCTAAGTGAGAAGAGATCCTTTCTGGAGCGGAAAGTTGTCTGAGGGTCATGCTTCCTGGGTCATGGGGAGAGAACCAGAGCCTCTGTTGGGAGGGTCAGGCAGCCAGTGGCAAGAGAACCACATTCCTTGAGGAGAGACAAAGCATCCCCTATGTGTCCACTTCTATGTGTCCATAGCTGATGAGTGTCCACATCTTCTATGTCTGCCTCAGGATGCCAGCAGGGAGCTATGTGAACCCTACACAGGTTGGCGAGAGAACAGTGAGAAAAGAGGGTGGTCCAGGCAGAACAAAGATCACGAGGAGAGGGGAATGAGTGGGGAGAAGAGCCAGAAACAGACTGCCTGGCAGCAACATGGACTCAGGATAGTCTGAGTCCGAGGGAAAACATTTGTAAGAAGGGACCTAATGGCATTTGCAGAGACACGGATGGACCTAGAGACTGTCATACAGGGTGAAGTAAGTCAGAAAGAGAAAAACAAATATCGTATATTAGCGCATACTTGTGGAATCTGAAAAAATTGGTATAGATGATCTTATTTACAAAGCAGAAATAGAGACACAGACGTAGACAACAAACGTATGGACGCCAAGGGGGAAGGGGGGTGTGTGGGTTGAATTGGGAGACTGGGATTGACATATATACACTATTGATACTATGCATAAAATAGATAACTAGTGAGAACCTACTGTATAGCACAGGGAACTCTACTCAGTGCTCTGTGGTGACCTCAACGAGAAGGAAATCCAAAAAAGAGGGGATGTATGAATACGTATAGCTGATTCACTTTGCTGTACAGTATAAACTAACACAATATTATAAAGCAACTATACTCCAATTAAAAAAAAATTTTTTTAATAAAAACATAATTAAATTAAAAAAAACAAAAGGGACCTAATGGGCCGGAGGAAGTCAGGCAATGCTCAAGATACTAACCAGATTCAGCCAGAGCTTCCTGGAAAGAGAACAGGAAATTGAGCAGGTCAGGGATCTTGAGAGAAAAGAAGAAGAGGGAACAGGTGAAGGTAGAGTAGCGGGGGCAGAAAGTGGAGGCGTGTGCAAAATTGTTTGGGAAAATAGCCCACAGGAAGGAAAAAGAATAGATTGCTTGGAACGCAGAAGGAGGAGAAAGCGCAAAAGAACAATTGCAATTTGGATTCTGGAAGAAATATGTTTGGTGGGGACAGAATTTTGTAGGGGATCCAGGCCAAGCTGCCTTGGAAAGAGCTCAACTATTGAGCTACCTCTTTTTGACCATGTGACTCTTCCAGGTATAAAAGACTATCATTTGTGGGGGAAAATAAAGTGGCTCAGTTAGACAAGGTTCCACCTGCTTCTGAGACCTGATATATTTGCAAAGCCATCCATCTTCCTCCAGGAGAAGGCAAGGCACCCGACTTTGCTTGTGCTCAGGGAAGAGGCTGTTGGGATCACAACCCTAGGAGGAAATGGGATGGAAGGAGCGTGTGTAGCTAAACTTATGAAAAGGGAGCAGAGTATGGGGTTTACTCTCAAAGGAGGGGAGGGAAGAGGACACAGAAACGAAAAGGGGGCCAGGATAAGTCAAGGGAGAGTGGGTGCTGGTGAGGGCCAGGGCATGGGTGAGGGCAAGAGGAAGAGAAAGGTGAGCTCCGTCCCAACTAGGTGGGGAATCTCCCTGTTCACAGGGCCCACTACTTCTGAGATTTTCCAAGTTGGGAGTGAGATAGACAGATGGGCCAACAGCAATATGTTACCAGTAATAGGTTAAAGACTCAAGTTTAATTTTAAATGTATACTTTTTAATTAAAGGAGATTAAAGGTTACTCTTGATTGACATAAATCTCACGGATATGTGCTTTCTTCAAGGGGAGAGAAGGTGAATCGGCAGGCAGTATATGGGAATTGTGGCAGTTCTGGTGAAATCACTGGTTATATGTGGTGCAGAGGAAAACAAGCTGATGCTGAGAGGACTTAGAATGGTTTTCCCAGAGTCACGTGACTGATCTGAGGCATGGCCTGGACAGCAATCCTGGTTACCTGGTCCAGGTCAGTTCCCTTCTGTTACCCCACCCAAACCTACAGGTTGTCTTTGACTGGCTCCACATGGAATCAAGAAGCTGGGCATCTGGGACTCACTTTGGGCTTTAGCTGCTTTTCCCTCAGGCTTAACCACACTCCCATTTTCAGCCGTGAAGCTGAGAATCTTGTATTCAAGCTCTGTGACCTGGGGAGAGGAAAGAAAAAGAAAAAAGACAAAGATAAGGAGATAAAAAAGCCACAAGCAGGCCGAGTAGAATTTGGAGAAGCTCAGAGACAGTCTTGGGATTACTCCATCCCTGTGATGAAGCACAGTTCACACAGCCATTCATTTATTGACAGATGTTAGTTCAGCACCTACTATGTGTCGGGCACAGTTCTATGTACTGGGGACAAAATGGTGAACAAGACAGACGATGGCACTGCTCTCACGAAGTGCCCTTTCTAGTGGGGACTTGGAGACCTCAGAACTTTTCCTGTGGGAGCTTCTGAGACATCAAAACTCTTAGGTCTCTCTCTCTCTCTCTCTCTCTCTCTCTCTCTATTTGTAGAGTGGAAATGGAGAGGGGGAGGGTTCTAAAGAAGTAATTTGGTTGTGAAGCAAGGAGGACTTCTTTCTCCCTGACACACAGGAAGCAGATAGCACTCCGTCTGCAGGGTTAGGAATAATCAAGCGGTGAAGCACGGAGGGGAGATGCAAAGAATCTGATTCTCCTTGGTTTGGGGCTGGGAAACCCAAAGTCAGAGAGGATTCTGACACCATCTTTTGTCTCTTCAGGAAGGATGGCCTCAAGTCTCCGAAACCAGGTACTTTTCTTCATCTACTTCATATCTTTTCTCTTTGGTCTCCCTGCCAACCTCCTGGCGCTGCGGGCCTTCGTGGGGCGCGTCCGCAAGCCCAACCCGGCACCCATCCACATCCTCCTGCTCAGCCTGACGCTGGCGGACCTCCTGCTGCTGCTGCTGCTGCCCTTCAAGATGGTTGAGGCGGCGAATAATTTCTTCTGGCCCTTGGGGGACATGCTCTGTGCCCTCACTAGCTATGGCTTCTACAGCGGCATCTACTGCAGCACGTGGCTGCTGGTGGGCATCAGCGTCGAGCGCTACCGCAGTGTGGCTTTCCCCGTGCAGTACAAGCTGTCCCGCCGGCCCGTGTACGGAGTGTTGGCTGCTGTGGCCATCTGGATCTTGTCCTTCGGACACTGTAGCGTCGTGATCATTGTACAATACTTACCAACCAACAAGCCGACCAGTGATGCCCAAAACCTCTCTTTTTGCTATGACAACTTCACCCCAGAGCAGCTGAAGGTGGTGCTTCCTGTGCGGCTGGAGCTGTTCCTCGTCCTCTTCTTCATCCCCATGGTGGTCACCATCTTCTGCTACTGGCATTTTGTGCGAATCATTCTCTCCCAGACCCAAGTGGGGACCCGGAAGCGCTGGAGAGCCGTGGGGCTGGTGGTTGCGACCCTGTTCAATTTCCTGGTGTGTTTTGGACCCTACAATGTGTCTCACGTGGTGGGGTACTTTCATAACACAAGCGAAAAGTGGCGGGTGTGCACAGTGTTGCTCAGCGCCCTCAATGCTTGCATGGACCCTTTGATTTTCTATTTCTCCTCCTCAGCTGTGCGCAAAGCCTTTGACAAAAAGCTACAGACGCTGCAGAGCTGGGGTGCCTCACTGTCAGGGTACTGCAAGAGAAGAGCTGCGTAGCTGGCTGCAGAGAGAGGAAACGGGAGCTTAGGTGCGGCCAATGTCACCTTCACAGGAGACTAAATTTGTCAGCTTGGTGTTATGTTTCTACGAGGGAAGGAGCTCAAAAAGGGGAACAATGAAACAGAACCAGGGCGAGTTCTCCTGTGCCTAGCTTAAGGGGCAAAGAAAAGCAGTGGGCCTCGCAAATCCAACTCATCCACTGGGAGAGTGTTTTCATTTTGTTCCCTGTGGTCTATGACATTTCCTCATTTGTGGCTAATACTGCTTCATGGTAAGCCACAGGCCCTTTTATCCTGGAATATCGGAGTCTTGGAATTCCTTGCCTTCCCCACTCAGCGTCTATCAGATGGTCGTATTCATTTACAGGCATACCTCGTTATATTGCGTTTCACAGACATTACGCTTTTCACAATTTGAAGGTTTGTGGCAATCCTGTATTGTCAGATGATGGTTAGCATTTTTTAGCAACAAAGTATTTGTAAATTAAGGTATGTACGTTGTTTTTTCGGACATAGTGCTATTGTTCAGTTAACAGTCTACAGTACAGTATACGCTTTTACATGCACTGGGAAACCGAAAAATACGTGACACTTTATTGTGACATTCACTTTATTGCAGTGGTCTGGAAACAAACCCGCAATGTCTCCGAGGTATGCCTGTATGTACTACAGAATTCTTAGCTCTATCCTTTGCCCTGAATCCGAAGCGGGCGGGGGTTCCACGTATTGGGTCTAAGCATCCAGCACAGGCAGGTGTCTGGAGAACAAGACGAGGTCCTTGCATGTGAGCCCAGAGGACAAGTATCCTGATCAAAGCAGTTTCTGGCTCAGGTTCACAAAATGGGCAAGAAAAAAGTCCTTCAGAGAAAAGTCAGTGGTGGTGTGAAGAAACTTGGGTCAGGATACTTCTTAGTAGTTATGTCTTATTTTCAATCCCCAACATTGTGTATTTATATGCTTTTTTTCCTTGATCAATCTTGCCAGAGGTCTGTTAATTTGTCTTTTCAAAAAACCTAGCTCTGGGGCTTCCCTGGTGGCGCAGTGGTTGAGAGTCTGCCTGCTAATGCAGGGGACACGGGTTCGAGCCCTGGTCTGGGAAGATCCCACATGCCGCAGAGCGGCTGGGCCCGTGAGCCACAATTACTGAGCCTGCGTGTCTGGAGCCTGCGCTCCGCAACAAGAGGGGCCGCGATGGTGAGAGGCCCGCGCACCGTGATGAAGAGTGGCCCCCACTTGCCACAACTAGAGAAAGCCCTAGCACAGAAACGAAGACCCAACATAGCAATCAATCAATCAATCAATTAATCAATAAAAAAAAAAAAAAAAAAAAAAAAAAAAACCTAGCTCTTCTCTGGCATTTATCCTGTTTTCTATTTCATTGATGTCTAATTTTGTCTTTATCGTTTCCTTCCTTCTACTTTATTGAGTCTTTTCAGTTGCTCCTTTTCCTACTTTTTAAGGTTGGATACTCATTAATTTTAGCCTTTCTTCTTTGCTAATGTAAGTATATAAGGCTATTAATTTCCCTCTAAGAGCAGCTTTAGTGGGATGCCACAATTTTGAATTGCAGAATTTTCATTATTTTGAGTTCTAAATAGGCTCTAAGTTTCATATGATTTTTTTCTTTGACCCTTGGGTTTAGAAATGGTTCTTAATTTTCAAGCATATGGATTTTTTCTTCATCTTTTTGTTTTTCATTTCTAACTAAGTTGCACTGCCATCAGAGAATACTGTTTGAATAGTACCATGTCTTTGAAATTTGTTGAGAATCGCTTTTTGGCCTAGAATATAGTCCATCTAATGTTCCAGGTGTAAAAAGAATATAGGTTCTGCAATTGTTGAGTGCTGGGTTCTCTCTTTATGTTTTACATCAAACTTGTTAATTTGTAATGTTCAAATTAAATATCGTAAAACCTTTATTCACTTTTGTCTGTTTGATCTATCAGTTGCTTGGGGAGGTGGGTTACAGGCTCCTTCTATGATGGTGAATTTGTCTATTTCTCCTTATAGTTCTGTCTTCTAAGATTGTTGAATGTCTTTCAACATTAATTTGCCTTAAAATCTATTTTGTCTGATATTAATATAGCCACATCAACTTGTTTTTTTTTTTATTAGTATTTGCCTAGTACATTCTTGTCCATCCTTTCACTTTCAAACTTTCAATATCCTTATGTTTTAGATGTGTCTTTTATAAGCAATATATGCAGTGATTGGATTTTCCTGTAGTCTGGTCCTACAATTCAAAAGTATATGTCTTTTAACTACGTGATTTCATTCATTTATATTTATATGATAATAATTTCCAATAAATTTGGATTTATTTCTGTCATCTATTTTTAAACACTTTCATTGAAGTGTACATACATACTGAAATGTACACACATATCATGCATGGCCTAATAATAAGTGTACTGGTCAGATGAATTACCACAGTGAACACATTCATTTAAATAAATTTTAAAGAAAAGAAACATTTACCATCTTATTTTGTGCTTTCTATTTTCCTCACCTTTTAATATTTCTTTTTTTTACTTCCCTTGCCATCCTTTGGGATTAAGTTGTTTTATTTCTTGTCATTTCTCATATCATTCTCATATTGATTTCTCATATCACTGACTTGGATATTTTATGCCCTGTTTTATTACTTTAGTGGTTATTTTAGATATTTTAATATATTAGGAGTGCCTTAGTTGGTTCCTCCCTTTCTTTCTTCTTCCCTTTAAATAGCACAAATTGAGGAAAAACCAATCCAGATGGCATCTAACTATGTGAATCTAGTAGAGCACCTCTCAAAATGTGGTTTGGAGACCCCTTGGGGGGCCCAGAGATCCTTTCAGTGATCTGTGGTATTAAAACTATTTTCATAATGATATTAAGATACTAATTCCTTTTTTTTAATCTCATTCTCTCACAAATGAATGTACAGTGGAGTTTTTCAGAGGCTACCTGACGTGATATAACAATGGACTGAATGCAGAACAGATATGAGAATACAGCTGCCTTCTACTAAGCTAGACATTAAAGAGATCTGCAAAAATGTAA
This sequence comes from Balaenoptera acutorostrata, assembly GCF_949987535.1. NCBI lineage: Eukaryota > Metazoa > Chordata > Mammalia > Artiodactyla > Balaenopteridae > Balaenoptera > Balaenoptera acutorostrata. Next base: position 49,826,267 of record NC_080082.1, read on the forward strand.
AACAATGCCACTCTTCTCAGTAGGTTTTTTTTGAAAACAAAGTTATTTTCATAGAGATATGTTATTTATATTAACATATAATGGTCTTATGATTACTATTTTTAAATAAATTAATACAAATTTTAAAAATAAAAGTCTTAATTTCTAATATGGTAAATGTCAATAGCTTTCATAAATGTCAACATCTAAAATCTATATAAATGTGAAAAATCTCTTTGGGGTCCTCAGTAATTTTTAAGAGTATGAAAGGGTCCTGAGATCAACAAGTCTGAGAACTGTTGGTCCAGTTAGATGACAAACATGCTTGTTCTGATGAATGCAATTGCACATACATAAAACATCATGCTACTTGGTGTTTAAGCATCTAATGATTCAAAATTTCATAGTTAAAGTTTAATGCCACTTAAACTTTCATAGATGTGAGTTTAAAGTCTGCCTCGTAAAATGCAAAGCTTTTTGATGTATTAAGTGAGATGTAAAAACCAGAACAATTCTATCATGAGATAGAAAGTAACAAAACCGGTTTAGATAAATAATATATAATTGCTCTGCACAGGCCAATATGTTCATCACTTTATGCTAGTCAAGAATCTTGTTCTAAAGATTTTTTGCACTGGAGTTTTTCTTTTTGTTTTATGGGACAGGATTACTTCATCTTCATTTAGGTGGTGATATGCTGTTCTAAAATATAGATAGAATTTCTGATCTTAGAAGTTATATTAACTGGAGGAAGGGGAAGTCTCAATACTGATTATACTTGCCAGTGTCATCCTGAAAAAAACTGTACATTTGATTTTTTTTGTCAGCAAAGATTAAAGAAAGGGGACTTTCCTGGTGGTCCAGCGGTTAAGACTTCACCTTCCAATGCAGGGGGTGCGGGTTCAATCCCTGGTCGTGGAGCTAAGATTCCACATGCCTTGTGGCCAAAAAAACCAAAAACAAAAAAACAAAAAACCCATAAAACAGAAGCAATACTGTAACAAATTCAATAAACACTTTAAAAATGGTCCATATCGAAAAAAACCTTTAAAAAAGTATCCTTAAAAAATAACGATTAAGGAAAGCTCATCAGGGTAAAATTTATGAACATACTTAGTGTGCTTTATGTGTGGCGGGTTTGCAAAGCCACAGTGAAAGCCCCTATTTTGCAGTTAGAGTACTTGTTAACATCTAGTTCGTATAATCTAGTGCAATGCAACTACTGTTGCACCTGCTGATAAAATAAATAATTCCTGGAGCATTGTGCAGTGTATTATTGTTTGGCAAATATAAAATTATGTTAAACATGTATTTTCAAGCCACCCACTCCATCCTACTTGCATAATATCCCTCTGAGATCGTCACCAGCTCACTTGGCAGAGGCTATATGCCCCCATCCCCACTTAGCTGGAGAACTGATGGCTTACGGGGAGTCTACTAAGAGCCCAACTCTAGCATTTACAATATCACCCCCATGAGGAAGCCCTGCTACAGGGGCAGGGTGCAGAGTGATAAGAGGAAGGCGGGGAAGAGTGAAATGATTTGTGGACTTGAAGATTTTCCACCAGCATAACAATGCTGCTTCGAACATCCTTGTACATGTCTTTTCATACACTTGTGGGAAAATTCCTCAAAGGAAGGAAATACTGGGATCACTGGCATCTGCATTTTCAGTTTCAGCAGAAACTGCCAAACTACTCTCCAAAGTGATAGCATAAATCCAGCTCTTTCTGAAAAGCAAAAAAAAAAAGACTCATAGTACAGAAACCCCACTACCACTACCACCTTCCTTCCCATGAGCTCTTCTTCCAACTCTGGCCTTGTAGTCAACATAAGGTCATGACCGGGTGGGTACAGACCAGGCATGCACTACCTGCCAACAGGAAAAGGAGTTCAAATGAGGCCTGAGACCCTCAAAGTAACCCAGTGGATTGGCATATGCGCCAGACAAACACATGGCATGTACATGTATATAGACTATGTGTGTATGTCCATATACATATATACACATGGGCAAAGTGGGGCAGAGAACCTCTCCAGGCCCCTGGGGTAAAGGAGAGTGGTCCTTCTCCCCATTCCTCATCTTTCCTAACCAAATCCAGATTGTTAGGAACATTCAAGGAGAGCATAAAGGTAGAATGATACAATTAAATGTAGCAGAGAGGGGTTTCTCCCTCCATTCTGTTGTTTATATGGGAAGTGCACATGTGCTGGGGAGAAATGGTGACCGGAAGAAAGTCTGGGTCCTGGAGGACAGCTCAGATTGACAATGGAGTAAAAGGAAAATAAGGTGCTGGGATTCTGAGGGAGGATCTAGGGAGTGGCGGTGTCAAGTGTCCTGGTTCGTGGGGATGAGAACGTAACCTCTGTTGGTTCTGGGCCATATAACATGGGCCAAGACAAGACACAGTTTCTGTGGAACCACGAAGCATAATCTGTCATGTATTTATGTGTTTTTGTCAAATGGCTTCCAAGGAAACTGGAGTCATCTTGGATCGATGTGGTTTAAGCAGAGCTGAGGTGGGGAAAAGGCAGAGGTGATGCAGAGTCAGGGGACGGGACACTGGGAGACAGAATCAGAGGCCCTGCCTGCACACAGTGACGGGCTGTGTCAGGACCCCAGCCCTCTGCGGACAGTTGAACACGTGGCCCCACTTTCTTCTTACGTACTCATGTGTCTAGGGATTCTAGAGTGGTTTTGTGAGACAGGGCTGAGGAATAGCCAATTCAATTGGATTCTGACTAGGGAAGACAGACCAAACAAGGAGTGAGGGCAGGGGCAGGGACAGGAGTACATGAGCAAACTCATATGCACGTTCGTTTGGTTAGCCCAGGAAAAGATGTAAAACAGGATACCTGAATTATGAAAGCAGAACCACACGTGAAAGAGTAATCATGGCTTGAGATATAGAGAAGATAAATTAGATTTGTGGAAACAGAGTTTTTGGGGAAACAGAGAGGGCTGAGTGGCCTGAGAAAGAGCTCAACTCTTGACCTTCCACTTCCTGACACATTGCAAGTTCAAGTGTAAATGTTCTTGGCTCCTGGGAGACCCTGAGATGGCAGAAAGTACCTGTGTCTCTGCACCTTGTTCCACAAGTTGGTAAATGTCCATTCAGGGCTGAACTCTGAGAGCCATCCGCTCGGGAATGGGAGGAGGCTAGTCATCCAAAACACAGAGCGAGTGCCTGGGAGAAGGCACCTTAAAATCTGACCCAGAAAAGGAAAAGGATGAGAGGCCCAAGTGACCACAGGGTCATCCAGTTGGGGAACGAGGTGAGGAGTTCACTGCCAGTGGACGGGTGAAGTCAGAAGAGTAAAGGTCAAGAAAACTGAGTGAGGACTTGAGATTAACCGGTGGAGGGATTACATAAGCTGAGGTGGGGAGGCACCAAGCAGAACTGGTCTTCCTCGGCAGAGTAGGGAAACGCCCTGGCATTCAGCTGGCCTATGATCTAACAGTCCTTACCTCTGTCCTGAGCCTGTTTGCTGTGTGGTGACCTGCTGTGAGTGGATACCTGGAGTTTTGCCTGCCAAGCATCCTTTCCTCCTTCTTCTGGTAACAGCATCCCACTTTTCCTTTAGTCAATCACTCCTTCTCTACTCTCAGTCCATGTGGCATGGGGTGGGGGGTTGGGAGGAAAAGGCTGGCTCCAGACCAGCAGCAGGGGAGGGCATGCCACCCAGACTTGGGTTCATGCCCAAGCCAATCCATCCAGAGTCAACCAATTCTAGATTCTTCTGGAATGATTTGGAAAGAGGCACACTCTTTCCACAGGGTGGTCAGGCTGGTAAAATGTAATCTTGGAACTTTGGGGAGCCATCTTTGCCACTACTTGGAAAGGGCCTGAGAATGAAGCTGGCATAAGAAAACAGAGCTAAGACACGGAGACACATGACCAGCAGCTTCGTTTAAGCACCTGGATCGGGCCATTCCTGAAGCAGCTTTGCCCCAGACTCTTCAATTACATAGCCAAAACTTCCCATTTTTCCTTAATCAGCCTGGACGAGTTTCCGTCACTTAGAACCAAGATATTAATACAAACAGTTGGTAAATAATTTGTCACCAATAATAAAGAATGGGGGCTTCCCTGGTGGCGCAGTGGTTAAGAATCCGCCTGCCAATGCAGGGGACACGGGTTCGAGCCCTGGTCCGGGAAGATCCCACATGCCGCAGAGCAACTAAGCTCGTGCGCCACAACTACTGAGCCTGCGCTCTAGAGCCTGTGAGCCACAACTACTGAGCCCAAGTGCCACAATTACTGAAGCCCATGCGCCTAGAGCCCGTGCTCCACAATAAGAGAAGCCACCGCAATGAGAAGCCTGCGCACCGCAATGAAGAGTAGCCCCCGCTCGCCGCAACTAGAGAAAGCCCGCACACAGCAACGAAGACCCAACACAGCCAAAAATAAATAAATAAAATAAATAAATTAAAAAAAAAATAATAATAATAATAAAGAATGGGGGTTTCTGAAATATATCTTTTATGATATTTTACAAATAAATTAGAGCAGATTTGAAGCTATCTTTCTCATAATTTCACCAACTCATTTGCATTTTGACATGCAAGGGTTAGAGGCAAAGCCCATGGACAAGGAATGGCACATGGTTCTGGGCATGCTGGGGACTGCCTTCGCTGTCTAATAGATCAGACGCTTGGTTAACAACAATAACTTAAATCAGAAGAAGTGTGTTCTGCAGGTTTTTGAATTAATTAATTAATTTATTTATTTATTTATTATTTTTGGCTGCGTTGGGTCTTCGTTGCTGCACGCAGGCTTTCTCTAGTTGCAGCGAGCGGGGGCTACTCTTTGTTGTGGTACGCGAGCTTCTCGTTGCGGTGGCTTCTCTTGTTGCAGAGCACAGGCTCTAGGTGTTTGAGCTTCAGTAGTTGTGGCACACGGGCTCAGTAGCTGTGGCTTGCAGGCTCTAGAGTGCAGGCTCAGTAGTTGTGGCGCACGGGCTTAGCTGCTCCACGGCATGTGGGATCTTCCCAGACCAGGGCTCGAACCCTTGTCCCTTGCATTGGCAGGCGGATTCTTAACCACTGTGCCACCAGGGAAGTTCCTGTTCTGCAGTTTTAAAAGTGTTTCCACACATATAATCACAACTGAGTCATAAGATAATCACTGAAGCTGGTTTCTTATGCATTCTTCATCAGCGAGGGCTCCAAGGTCCAGAGAAGCTAAGTAGCTTCCTCGAAAATATACAGCCAGGCAATGTTCACACCTGAACCAGAATCTATGTTGATCCTCCAGGTCCAGTGCTCCTTTTATTCCACCAGCTTCCTGAAAAGTCAGGAGCCAGTGGGTGGGACTCAGAGACAGCAGTACAGAATTTTGTCCAACATCCACTGGGTGTGCTGCAAGGAACACTAAAGGGCTAAATGTTAGGATCCTGGGAGGGGAAATGAGTCTGCTGGGGCCTCTGCCTGGGTCGCGGAGAACAGGGAACATTATAGAGAACTTCCTGTGGACTTGGCACTGTTCTAAATGTTTCACATGCTCTAAACCATGATGCTAGCTCTCCCAAAAGGCTCTCGCTGCAAGGCGTCAGGAAGACAAAGGCCCACTCCCTTCTCCAGAGATGGAGACACCAGCCCGCATCCTTATTTGTCTTTCATTCCTTCATTCAGCTGTATTTACAGAGTACCTGCTCCACGTCAGGCCTTGCTCAAGGTGCGGGGAATACTATGGTCAACGAGACAGAGAAGCTACCAGCTTGCACGAGGTTTACGTTATGGAAGTGCTCTGGAGTTGGAGGATACTGGTGCATCCTTTCAGGTCTAGCATTTAGACTCTCCAGGAATGAGATGCACTTTAGACGATTACTATGTGACCAAACTGATAAAAGACTCCAGGGACTTCCCTGGCGGTCCAGTGGTTAAGACTCGGCGTTTCCGTTGCAGGGGTCTCAGGGTCGATCCCTGGTTGGGGAACTAAGATCCTGCATGCTGCACAGTGCGGCCAAAAAAATAAAAATAATAATAATAATAATAAGGACTCCAGATAGTTAACAATGTTGTTTTGATAATATAAGTGTGGCTTCCTCCTCCTCGTTTCTGGGCCAAGGGGTGGTGAGAGGCAGCAAATAAAAAATGCTTGTTTGCTTAACCTGAAAGTATGCCTATGTGTGTGTTTCTAATTATTAGGCACAACAAAGAGCTTTTACCGGAGCATTATAAAACCAAACCTGTGACCTGAGTAGCACTTCTCAGTCACCAAGAAGTGTTGACAAACAAAACGATTTCAGATCTTGGTAAAACACGATGAAGAAAACAAAACGGAGTATTGTTTTCCATTAAAGGAGGAGAGGACTCCTTTAGATGGAGTTGCCAAGACAGGGCTTTCTGAGGAAAGACAGAGAAGTAATCAACTATTGACTTTCTGCCAATGACACGGCCGTCTTGGTAAAAGCCTGACCCTGGAGCAGAGCCAGGTGAGGAGAGGCAGCTCCAACTCTGCCACCTCGCTAGGAGCCTGAAGACTTCCTTCTGGAGGCTGCCACCCTCTTGCTCAATAAAAAATCAGAGTAAAGCGAAGTTCTTAGATGGCGGCTTGTGCTCTGGGAAAGGGCCTTTGATGGCATGGAGTAGAAGGACTCAGGAGAGGGCCACGCTGTTGGGGACAAGGCAAGGGCTTCACTTCCAAGAGGTGGACAGAACCAGGGAGGGGGAAGGGAGGAGGGTTAGAGAGATGCCAATGGGAATACTGCACAGTGCTGAATGGGGCTAGCGTGGGGCAGAGGGAACTGACAAGGTCATGGCCACGAGGCAGAGAGACATCGTTTCTGCCCCTTGGAACTTCTGACTCAAGCTGTCAACATTCTCTCTGCTGAGCAAGAGAGGAACGGGAGAAGTTGCAGTTGGAATGCTCTGGGAGTTCGTCCAGCATGTGAGCATAATCTGTCCCACGTGTGGCCACTGGAAAAAAGTTGAGGATCACTCCGGGAAAGAGTTTACTTGTCTGGTTACAATTTACAATAGAGAACTATTTTCAGTCTTGCAGAGTGTTTTTGCAAATGTTACCTCACTTATTCCCCCAAACAATCCTGCCCTATTCACACAGGGCTACAACCCACAAGGAAGCCCAGAGAGGTTAAGGGACTCCCCAAAACCTCACAGCTGATCAAGACAGAGCCCACACGGGAATCTAGACCGTCTCCCCGACTGCCTGGCTGACATCCCTGAGCTCTGCCTTTGGAAGGTTCAGGAGGGAACCAGGCTAAAAGGCATTCAGAGGGGCCAGCTGGCTCCCTTTCGACCTCCCCTTCTGCCTCTGGTCCCTGTGTTTCACAGCTGAGACTTACAGTTTCACATGAGCACCAGGTGTCCAGAACAGGACTGTGAACTTGAACAACATCACAAAGCCACTGGACCTACTCTTCCTCTGTGACAGTGTCTCTCAAACCTTAGTGTGCACCAAAATCTCCTGAAGGGCTGGTTGAAAGACAAATCGCAATGCTCCGCCCCCAGAGTTTTTGATTCAGCAGGTCTAGGGTGAGGGGTCAAGAATGTCCATTTCCAGCAAGTTCCCAGGTGATGCCAACGCTGCCAGCCCAGAGGCCACCCTTTGAGAACTGCTGATCTGTGACACGATAGGCGTCTTCGCCTCTCGGAGGGGAGAGTGGTTATGGGACTCTGGAATCCTCATGAGAATAATTCTTCAGGTGGAGGAGTAGGAAGGATGAGAGGGCTAGAAGAATTCAATAGAGACCTAAGGAGGCTGGTCTTCCGTAAGCTACGATAGAAAAATCCAGTAAAGAAAAGAAGTAGCAGGAAAAGATCGAGAAGTCAGCGGGAAGCAGTGAGATGTGAAGGAGAGGATAGAACGCTGTGGTCCAGCCTCGCGTTGCACTTCAGTTATCAAACAGCAGTATCACAACTTCTGTGTCCCCATACCACCTGCAATATGATTCACTTATGGAGTTTTAAAAAAATCGACTTATTTTTCTCACATACAATTTAGCCTTATCCTAAACAAAGATAAAATAATAATAGTAACAGCCAGTACTATACGTGCCTGCTATGCCCCAGGCACCCGCTTACATACACACATTTATACATATATGTACACGTGTATACACACACACATACGTGCACACATACATATACACATTCACTTCAATCCTCACAGCAACCCTACAAGGTAGGTGTATTATTATTCCCATTCCACAAATGAGGAAACGGAGGGAGGCCTGGAGATGAGTCACCTGCCCAAGGTTACACAGCCAACAAGTAGCAGAACCAGAACTCCAAGCCACACAGCTGGCTCCAGAGTCCATGCTCTCAACTCCGGAAACTAGAGGTTTAGTGGGTTAACTATAGGTTAGGTAACTTGCCAAAGAACACATGGCCAGAAATGGGTTGGGAACCGAGATTTGAATATAACTTGATGACTCTAAAACTTGAGTGTTTCACTCCTGCATACATCTCCCTATGGGTTATGTGTGGTGATGGCAATGAAGGGGGTGCTGAGCTGGGATAGAATCTGGAGAGGAGATTGGAGCTTTGCCTAAATTAGCCCTGGACACAGCTCCCTCCATTGACTTGGGCTTGGGATGCCATCTTGCCTTCTCAGTACCTCTTGACCTTTAGTAAAAATAAACCAGAAGCTGAGTTTCATTGGTCCACATCATAAAACAACTGTTTTTGTTTTTGAAATATAAAATTATATCAAATATGCTTTTTCAAAGTGGTTATCGCATGCCATACCCTCTCTCCCCAAATACCCCCACCACCCTCTGTTCCTCAGAGACTAAAGGATATGCATCAGTCAGGCCTGGGAAACAAACGCTGGCCTATAGAAAAGTCTCTTGATACTCTGCAGGCCAGAGTAGGGCCTGCTTTCAGTACGAATCTCTGTTGACCTCAGGAAAGCACTGGACAGGGGTGGGGTGTGACATGCAGTGTAGCATTTCTCATTCCATATCAGCCTAGAGGGTTGTAAAAGGGGGAGGAGGTGAGGCCAGCGACCTCCCGGGTTGGTCCTTCTCTCCCTCCCTGCTTATCCAGCCTTAACACCTGGACAGGAGCAGAACAGACCGTCCCCAGGCAACCATGGGTGGAAAGAGGTAACAGCAGGGGTCTAAGGATCCTGGGAACCACCTGTGACTTGACTTCTGCTCCAGAATGAGATTCCTCAGTAATATTCATAGTCAGCAAGGGTGGCAAGAAAAGACTCAAGGAGAAAAGCCACTCTCCTCCTTCCCGACATTTCCTTGCCCATGAGTCTGTGTCATTCACTTAAAATCAGAATGTCACGAACATCTGTAGAAAATAATAACAGTAAAACGATGCAAGTAAAGTTAGTCAAGAGACACAAAGGACAGTGTCTTCTCTATGTTCCTACTAGTCTGGAAAGTGGGCCTGTGCAGGAGGCCAGTGAAGCGGGGAGACAGAGAGAGATGGAGGGGTGAATGACAGACGCCAGGTCCCCGTGGGGGTCCGTACATCGTTAGGCCTCCCCAGTGCCTGGGGGCAATCAAAGCCCCGACAGACAGCAGAGCAAAACACTCTTGTACTCCAATAGGTAACCAGAGGGGCCTTCAAAAACCACACATCAGATCATTCCATTTCTCTGAGGAAAGCCCTTCCATGGGTTCCTGTAACTTTGGGGATGAAACCCGAATCCTCCCCTTGCACTACGTGATGAGCCTTCCCTCCCCGCTGTCGCCTCTCCGACCTCATTTCCCATCAGCCTCCCTCAGGTGCATTCTGCCCCAACCACGCTGGCCTCCTTTCAGTTCCTCCATCACTCTGAGCTTTGTGTTGCCTCAGGGTCTTTGCACAAACTGTCAGCTCTTCCACAGCCCCAGCAGGGTTCCTTCAAGTCTCTGCTCAAGTGCCACCCCTTCAGGGGACACTTCCCCACCACTCAGATAAAGCACTCTCCCTCCCCGCACGCACCCCGTAACTCTGTTGCACCATCCAATTTTCCTTCATAGAATGTGCCACGCAAAATATATATATATATATCCTCTATATTCATGTAGATACTGTTGTATTCTCCCCCTATCCCCACCAGCTGGAATGTAAATTCCATGAAGGCAAGAACGATGTCTGTCTTGTTTGATGCTCCGGCCCCTTTCGTTCACGGAGAGGTGAAACGCAGGATCTGGTTGTCACCTTGCCCTCGGCTTCCTGATCCAAGAGACTTGTGGCAGCATCTGGGGAGGCTACGGCTGTCCGGGGCGCATGACGCTCAGGAAGAGGACACTGGGGAGAAGGGAGGAAGTGGCACAGAACCTGGGAGAGAGAGGAGGCCTGAGAGCAAGTGCGGAGTCTCACGCCCCAGACAGCAATGGGCTTAGTGGGCCTGCCTGGACTCGGAACACCTTTCTGGGCCGGCTGGAGCCCCTGGACTTGAAAGCCAGCACCCCAATTTCTAAGATATATACTCTGCTGGCCAAAGAATGCCGTGTGATACAAAACTGGAGAGATTAACCTGCTTTGACTGGATCATGCTGGGAAAGGAACAGGAACTTGGTGAATTCGACGTAGCTCTGGGTTGGGGTGGAGAGGAAGGGAGGTGAAGAAAGAACAGAAGGAAGGGGTAAGACACAGTAAACAGAAGTGACCTGAAAGAATCCTGGGAAGAAAATCTGGGTTATGTGAATGACGGATGTAAAGAGAGGTCTGGGAGAACAGTCAGAACTTGGATTCTGAGAGATCGATTCTCAGGGGCAGAGACTTCAGGGAAGGCCGAGTTCCAGCTGCAGAGGAGCCCACCAAGTGCTCTTCCTCTCTGACCAGTGACTCTGGTGGATGGGAAAACTCTGTGGCCCTAGAAGAGAACAGCCAGCAAGGGGCTTACACACCTACACCCCCTCCCAGAAGCCTGGCGACTTTCCCTGGGAGCACTTTGGGAAGCACCCCGATCGCTGTTGGTGTTCGGGGAAGTGGGGTGCAGAGCACACACCAGATAAGCACTGAGACTTCTGGAGGACTAAGTGGAAGGTGCCACTCTGAGCGACAACCTGACGGGTGGCAGCAGTGAAGAAAAGTAGATGGAGTCTGAATACGAATGCAGGCAGATGCTTACACGGGTGCCGGGCCAGACTGGAGCCCCAGGCAGAGTGGTCCATCCCCAGCCAGGCCGGTATGTCTTCCTCCTCATCTGGTCCTTTAACTCAGCATTTCTCAAAAGATATGTTGAGACACACTGGTATGTGGCAACCAGAGGCAAGAAACACAAGTCAGTGGTTCCTGGTAAAATTGAAAGGACCAGGGTTTGTGAGTTTAAGTAAACAAAGAAATGAGCAGATACAAAGTGAGCTGTTACAAGGTCATTGCCAGCTATGGGTATTCTGTTACAATTCTAGAGAGGGCAAGAAGGGGGACCATCACAGTGCAGACTGGGGATTGCACAGGACCTGAGCGTAGCACGTCCTGACATAGAACTCCTTCCTTTGGTGCTTTGGGAACTTGCCTTTTCCCACTCTCACTTCTGTGGTTCAAGCAGGGCTGACCCCAGCCTTCAGCTACGTGCTGCAGGCACGTGCAGCGGCTAAACCGCTCTCAGCCGGCAGGGCCAGCCTTGAGATCCCGGCTGGGACCTCAGGACAAGAGGCACTCCGTCTGCACAGGCTGTAATCCTGAACTGCCAAAGAACACTACTTGGAACAATCTTACTGAGAAAAGGGCCATCAAACTCCTCTTTTCCCTCAAACCAAGTTCACCCTTCTAGAGAGAGCCCAAGAGGCATCTGGGAGAGTCAGACAGAATTCGACACCGGTACGACTTGCAGACAGTCATGTCTGTTATCACCTTACCTTCGTGTGGCAGGAGGGCACTTTTGAAACTTCCAAATCCTTGTAGGAACACTTCTGGTCCAGGAAAGGTAGAAGCAGCAAGTCTGAGGTGTCAGGATGAGGTAGGAGGCAGATGGGCCCCTGGGCAGAGCAGCTGGAGCTTGTCAAGCAGGGTAAATTGGAGCTTTGTTTTCCCTGGACACTCCAAGGGCAAAGTTAGTGGCAGGAGCTGAGCCCTGCTGAGTAAAGAGATAAGACGGCCACGTCTATCACTCCTGAGGTCAGGGAAACCTCCCCAGTGGCACATGCACAGGAAGGCTCCTCGGGGGTCAAAAAGGGAGGGGGTGCCACCCCATAATAAGTGTTGTCAAACCTCCCACAGGCCTCTGTGTTGGAATCCATCTTGGCAAAAAGATGCGCATGCATATTGGGAGGGTCCTAGGGCAGGTCAGGTGTGGAAAAGAAACGAGATAATTGGTCAAAGGTAAACAATGACGTGGAAGAACTGCCCTGTATAAATGATTTAACTGCCTCTTTGCTGCACTCCTCCTCGTTAGGGAGGACGCCCACACTCTTTCTCTCTAGGTGTGTATCTCTGCTTCTGTCTTAAATAAACTGTTTCTCTGTGTGCTCTCCCACTTGTTGTTCTGCGTCTTCAATAATAAACTTTGTACCGGATTTTACAGTTATTGCCTCTTTGAGAAATTCATTTTTCAAACGGGGCAAGAGCCAGGGGAACTTTGCTTCTAGCCTCTTGTCCCGGGTGCTCTAGCGGCTAGGATTCCTGGTTTTCATCCAGGCTACCCAGGTCCAATTCCTGGGCAGGGAACTAAGGTTTCACTTCAAGCCACCACTCACTGCTGTCTCTCCCAGAACAAGGAGAGGAATCAGGGCAAGTAAGTAGTCAGCCCTTCCCTGAGACACAGGATGGGATTTCTGACAAGTAGACTCTTTACTGCATCGAGGATGTCACTAACCCTTGTATGAGGGAGAGGGAAAGGAAGCACTGACAGATGTTTCAAAGAAGCAAATGGTAGAAGCTCAGTCAGTCAAGCGTGGGGAAAAGGCACATAAAATCAGGGAGGTACTTTATCCTGATTTTTCTCAACTCAAGCAGAGCATGCTCAGAGAGCCACACTTGATTCCACAATTCTCTGCATCTATGACCAGCCTGGCAGCCTCATCCATGTCCTTAGCCAAATGCTGCCGGGACCTGCCACTTCCACCGCTTCACGGCCCAATCCAGATGCGTCTGCGTTCGCCTTTACCTAGTCTCACCTCTGCTTCCACAGCAGCATACTCTGCGGCCCACGGTTCTCAGCTGAACTGGCACTGAGGATACGGCAGCGTGGCTTTCCTGGACAACCGGGGCTCTCCCTCCACCAACCATGTGGGACGGCTGCTGCTTCAGCGGCCATGCTCCTGGCTCCTATCCTACAGTGCTGTGCTTGGATTATTTCACCGAGAAACAGATGACACCTGTGTCAAAAAAAATACAAATAAATTTTGCCCAGTGACAGCTGGCTGGGGTGCTAACAGACTGTTTACATCTAACCTTGTGTCCCTAAGACAAAACTGACTGCCGCTATCAGAACATGGTTTGAATTATATTCATCCAATCCTAGGAGGGACTCCAGGGGCCGTAGAACCTGACAATAGTGTGGCTGGTTGCAATGCTCTGTGTAGGACATTCTTTCCCATCTGCTGAGGTTTTTTTCCCTGAGAAGGCCAGATCTGATGGTATAGGTTGAGCTGGGTTCTTCCTTGGGCACACAATAGGCCCCCGGGGATGCAATGCAAAGGTGGCAGAATTGCGGGAAGAGGAGGCTCACCTGCAAAAGTTGCAGAAGTGCAATTTGGAAGAGACTACCAGTTTTTCCACTTATTAAAAAGTCTGGGGCTTCCCTGGTGGCGTAGCAGTTAAGAATCCACCCGCCAATGCAGCGGACACGGGTTCGAGCCCTGGTCCGGGAAGACCCCACATACCGTGGAGCAACTAAGCCCGTGCGCCACAGCTACTGAGCCTGCGCTCTAGAGCCCACGAGCCACAACTACTGAGCCCATGTGCCACAACTACTGAAGCCTGCGCGCCTAGAGCCCGTGCTCCACCACATGAGAAGTCACGACAGTGAGAAGCCCGCACACCGCAACGAAGACCCAACGCAGCCAAAAATAAATAAATAAATCATTTATTAAAAAAAAAAAAAAAAGTCTGATTTTTAACAGCACATTGCACCCAGCTAAAAGACCACTTTCCCAGCCCTCTTTGCAGGTAGGTGTGGTCATGTGACTAAGTTCCTGTCAGTGAGTTATTAGCAGAAGTGTTGTGTGGGCCTTCTAAGAAGTCTGTTAAATTGAGAAGGAGTGAACGCTTCTTCTTCCCTTCCTCTATTCTGTTGCCAGGAACATAGATGTGATGGCTGGAGTTCCAGGTTTCATATTTGACCACGAGGACTCAGGTCACCTAGGACTGGAAGAACAGATGGCTAGAGTGCTCCAAAGTATTCCTGGGGCTGCTAAGCACAATCCTCGATTACATACCTTCAGGATGCTTTTATGTGACAGAGAAATATAATTCTATCTTATTTACACCACTATTAATTACCTAGGGTTGTTACATTATGTGCAATAGAATCCAGTCCTAACTGATTGAAGTCTCAGCATATATCAACTTTACAGCAAACTAAAATTTTGATCTTCAGTTTTTGATGACTTTTTTTGATGACATTTAAAATTCCATTTTCAAAATGGAATTAGAATAATTTAGGAGGCAAAGGAGAGCAGCAATATCACAAAAGCAACCATTTATTTGGCCTTATTCCTCCCTTTTGTTCTTCTCCATCCATCATCTGTTTTCCTTCCAACATTTATGTTGGTTAATATCCCTCTCTAAGTGGTAGAAGTTGGAATAGTGGGTATCTCGGGGGTGGGAGGGTTGCTGACTGAGGTGGGCATGAGGGGACTTGTAAAGGTGCTGAAAATGGTCTCTATCTTCATCCAGTCAAGTGGTCACGCAAATGTATATATATGTTAAAAGTCACCAGCTTACCCCTAAGATTAGTACTCTTTATTGTGTATATGTTACCCTTCAATCAAAACAATTTCTAAAAACCCTCCCTAAAATTCCACACCTCTTTTTTTTTTTAAATTAATTTATTTATTTATTTACGGCTGTGTTGGGTCTTCGTTTCTGTGCAAGGGCTTTCTCTAGTTGCGGCGAGCGGGGGCCACTCTTCATCGCGGTGCGCGGGCCTCTCAACTATCGCGGACTCTCTTGTTGTGGAGCACAGGCTCCAGACGCGCAGGCTCAGTAATTGTGGCTCACGGGCCTAGTTGCTCTGCGGCATGTGGGATCTTCCCAGACCAGGGCTTGAACCCGTGTTCCCTGCATTGGCAGGCAGATTCTCAACCACTGCACAACCAGGGAAGCCCAGATTCCACACCTTTTTATGGCCATGATAGATATTATAGTCTTTGAAGTATTCTTCCTCTCCATATTTGCTATTCCAGATTTATATAATTTTGGTACTCTCACCTTCTTCCTAACCCAATTTTGTCAGATTGGGAAAGTGCTCAGTTAATAATCATTTTCCCAGATGCCCTTGTAGCCAGGAGTTGTCATGAGATACAGTGCTAGCCAATGAGAACTAGGCAGAAATTGGGCGGGTGGGGCTTCTAGAAAAGCTATAGAGGTCGGAGAGAAGATGGCGGAAGACTAAGACGCGGAGATCACCTTCCTTCCCACAGATACAGTAGAAATACATCTACATGTGGAACTGCTCCTACAGAACACCCATGGAACGCTGGCAGAAAACGTCAGACCTCCCAAAAGCCGTGTGGACGAAAGGCTCTTGGTGCTCCAGCCAGGCATCAGGGCCGTACCTCTGAGGTGGGAGAGCCAACTTCAGGACACTGGTCCACAAGAGACCTCCCAGCTCCACGTAATACCAAGTGGCAAAAATCTCTCAGAGATCTCCATCTCAACATCAAGACCCAGCATCACTCAACGACCAGCAAGCTACAGTGCTGAACACCCTATGCCAAACAACTAGCAAGACAGGAACACAGCCCCATCCATTAGCAGAGAGGCTGCCTAAAATCATAATAAGTTCACAGACACCCCAAGATACACCACCAGACGTGGGCGTGCCCACCAGAAAGACAAGTTCCAGCCTCATCCACCAGAACTCAGGCACTAGTTCCCTCCACCAGGAAGCCTACACAACCCACTGAACCAACCTTAGCCACTGGGGACAGATACCAAAAACAACGGGAACTACGAACCTGCAGCCTGTGAAAAGGAGACCCCAAACACAGTAAGATAAGCAAAATGAGACGACAGAAAAACACACAGCAGATGAAGGAGCAGGGTCAAAACACACCAGACTTAACAAATGAAGAGGAAATAGGTAGTCTACCTGAAAAAGAATTCAGAATAATGATAGTAAGGATGATCCAAAATCTTGGAAACAGAATAGACAAAATGCGAGAAACATTTAACAAGGACGTAGAAGAACTAAAGAGGAACCAAGCAATGATGAAAAACACAATAAATGAAATTAAAAATACTCTAGATGGGATCAATAGCAGAATAACTGAGGCAGAAGAAAGGATAAGTGACCTGGAAGATAAAATGGTGGAAATAACTACTGCAGAGCAGGATAAAGAAAAAAGAATGAAAAGAACTGAGGACAGTCTCAGAGACCTCTGGGACAACATTAAATGCACCAACATTCGAATTATAGGGGTCCCAGAAGAAGAAGAGAAAAAGAAAGGGACTGAGAAAATATTTGAAGAGATTATAGTTGAAAACTTCCCTAATATGGGAAAAGAAATAGTTAATCAAGTCCTGGAAGCACAGAGAGTCCCATATAGGATAAACCCAAGGAGAAACACGCCAAGACACATATTAATCAAACTGTCAAAAATTAAATATAAGGAAAACATATTAAAGGCAGCAAGGGAAAAACAACAAATAACACACAAGGGAATCCCCATAAGGTTAACAGCTGATCTTTCAGCAGAAACTCTGCAAGCCAGAAGGGAGTGGCAGGATATACTTAAAGTGATGAAGGAGAAAAACCTACAACCAAGATTACTCTACCCAGCAAGGATCTCATTCAGATGTGATGGAGAAATTAAAATCTTTACAGACAAGCAAAAGCTGAGAGAGTTCAGCACCACCAAACCAGCTTTACAACAAATGCTAAAGGAACTTCTCTAGGCAAGAAACACAAGAGAAGGAAAACACCTACAATAACAAACCCAAAACATTTAAGAAAATGGGAATAGGAACATACATATCAATAATTACCTTGAATGTAAATGGATTAAATGCTCCCACCAAAAGACACGGACTGGCTGAATGGATACAAAAACAAGACCCATATATATGCTGTCTACAAGAGACCCACTTCAGACCTAGAGACACATACAGACTGAAAGTGAGGGGAGGGAAAAAGATATTCCATGCAAATGGAAATCAAAAGAAAACTGGAGTAGCAATTCTCATATCAGACAAAATAGACTTTAAAATAAAGACTATTACAAGAGACAAAGAAGGACACTATATAATGATCAAGGGATCGATCCAAGAGGAAGGTATAACAATTGTAAATATTTATGCACCCAACATAGGAGCACCTCAATACATAAGGCAAATACTAACAGCCATAAAAGGGGAAATCGACAGCAACACAATCATAGTAGGGGACTTTAACACCCCACTTTCACCAATGGACAGATCATCCAAAATGAAAATAAATAAGGAAACACAAGCTTTAAATGATACATTAAACAAGATGGACTTAATTGATATTTATAGGACATTCCACCCAAAAACAACAGAATACACATTTTTCTCAAGTGCTCATGGAACATTCTCCAGGATAGATCATCTCTTGGGTCACAAATCAAGCCTTGGTAAATTTAAGGAAATTGAAATCGTATCAAGTATCTTTTCCGACCACAATGCTATGAGACTAGATATCAATTACAGGAAAAGATCTGTAAAAAATACAAACACATGGAGGCTACACAATACACTACTTAATAACGAAGTGATCACTGAAGAAATCAAAGGGGAAATCAAAAAATACCTAGAAACAAATGACAATGGAGATACGACGACCCAAAACCTATGGGACGCAGCAAAAGCAGTGCTAAGAGGGAAGTTTATAGCAATACAAGCCTACCTCAAGAAACAGGAAACATCTCGAATAAACAACCTAACCTTGCACCTAAAGCAATTAGAGAAAGAAGAACAAAAAAACCCCAAAGCCAGCAGAAGTAAAGAAATCATAAAGATTAGGTCAGAAATAAATGAAAAAGAAATGAAGGAAACAATAGCAAAAATCAATGAAACTAAAAGCTGGTTCTTTGAGAAGATAAACAAAATTGATAAACCATTAGCCAGACTCATCAAGAGAAAAAGGGAGAAGACTCAAATCAATAGAATTAGAAATGAAAAAGGAGAAGTAACCACTGACACTGCAGAAATACAAAAGATCATGAGAGATTACTACAAGCAACTCTATGCCAATAAAATGGACAACCTGGAAGAAATGGACAGATTCTTAGAAATGCACAAACTGCCGAGACTGAACCAGGAAGAAATAGAAAATATGAACTGACCAATCACAAGCACTGAAATTGAAACTGTGATTAAAAACCTTCCAACAAACAAAAGCCCAGGACCAGATGGCTTCACAGGCGAATTCTATGAAACATTTAGAGAAGAGCTAACACCTATCCTTCTCAAACTCTTCCAAAATATTGCAGAGGGAGGAACACTCCCAAACTCATTCTACGAGGCCACCATCACCCTGATACCAAAACCAGACAAAGATGTCACAAAGAAAGAAAACTACAGGCCAATATCACTGATGAACATAGATGCAAAAATCCTCAACAAAATACTAGTAAACAGAATCCAACAGCACATTAAAAGGATCATACACCATGATCAAGTGGGGTTTATCCCAGGAATGCAAGGATTCTTCAACATACGCAAATCAATCAATGTGATACACCATATTAACAAATTGAAGGAGAAAAACCATATGATCATCTCAATAGATACAGAGAAAGCTTTCGACAAAATTCAACACCCATTTATGATAAAAGCCCTGCAGAAAGTAGGCATAGAGGGAACTTTCCTCAACATAATAAAGGCCATATATGACAAACCCACAGCCAACATTGTCCTCAATGGTGAAAAGCTGAAACCATTTCCACTAAGATCAGGAACAAGACAAGGTTGCCCACTCTCACCACTATTATTCAACATAGTTTTGGAAGTGTTAGCCACAGCAATCAGAGAAGACAAAGAAATAAAAGGAATCCAAATCGGAAAAGAAGAAGTAAAGCTGTCACTATTTGCAGATGACATGATACTATACATAGAGAATCCTAAAGATGCTACCAGAAAACTCCTAGAGCTAATCAATGAATTTGGTAAAGTAGCAGGATACAAAATTAATGCACATAAATCTCTTGCATTTCTATACACTAATGACGAAAAATCTGAAAGTGAAATTAAGAAAACACTCCCATTTACCATTGCAACAAAAAGAATAAAATATCTAGGAATAAACCTACCTAAGGAGACAAAAGACCTGTATGCAGAAAATTATAAGACACTGACGAAAGAAATTAAAGATGATACAAATAGATGGAGAGATATACCATGTTCTTGGATTGGAAGAATCAACATTGTGAAAATGACTCTACTACCCAAAGCAATCTACAGATTCAATGCAATCCCTATCAAACTACCACTGGCATTTTTCACAGAACTAGAACAAAAAATTTCACAATTTGTATGGAAACACAAAAGACCCCAAATAGCCAAAGCAATCTTGAGAACAAAAAATGGAGCTGGGGGAATCAGGCTCCCTGACTTCAGACTGTACTACAAAGCTACAGTAATCAAGACAGTTTGGTACTGGCACAAAAACAGAAATATAGATCAATGGAACAGGATAGAAAGCCCAGAGATAAACCCACACACATATGGTCACCTTATCTTTGATAAAGGAGGCAAGCATATACAGTGGAGAAAAGACAGCCTCTTCAATAAGTGGTGCTGGGAAAATTGGACAGATACATGTAAAAGTATGAAATTAGAACACTCCCTGACACCATGCACAAAAATAAACTCAAAATGGATTAAAGACCTAAGTGTAAGGGCAGACACTATCAAACTCTTAGAGGAAAACATAGGCAGAACACTCTATGACATACATCACAGCAAGATTCTTTTTGACCCAGCTCCCAGAGAAATGGAAATAAGAACACAAATAAACAAATGGGACCTAATGAAACTTAAAAGCTTTTGCACAGCAAAGGAAACCATAAACAAGACCAAAAGACAACCATCAGAATGGAAGAAAATATTTGCAAATGAAGCAACTGACAAAGGATTAATCTCCAAGATTTACAAGCAGCTCATGCAGCTCAATAACAAAAAAACGAACAACCCAATCCAAAAATGGGCAGAAGACCTAAATAGACATTTCTCCAAAGAAGATATACAGATGGCCTACAGACACATGAAAGAATGCTCAACATCATTAATCATTAGAGAAATGCAAATCAAAACTACAATGAGATATCATCTCACACCGGTCAGAATGGCCATCATCAAAAAATCTAGAAACAATAAATGCTGGAGAGGGTGTGGAGGAAAGGGAACACTCTTGCACTGTTGGTGGGAATGTAAATTGATACAGCCACTATGGAGAACAGTATGGAAGTTCCTTAAAAAACTACAAATAGAACTACCATACGACCCAGCAATCCCACTACTGGGCATATACCCTGAGAAAACCATAGGTCAAAAAGAGTCATGTACCAAAATGTTCATTGCAGCTCTATTTACAATAGCCAGGACATGGAAGCAACCTAAATGTCCATCGACAGATGAATGGATAAAGAAGATGTGGCACATATATACAATGGAATATTACTCAGCCATAAAAAGAAATGAAATGGAGGTATTTGTAATGAGGTGGATGGAGTTAGAGTCTGTCATACAGAGTGAAGTAAGTCAGAAAGAGAAAAACAAATACAGTATGCTAACACATATATACGGAATCTAAGGAAAAAAAAAAAAAAGGCCATGAAGAACCTAGTGGCAAGACGGGAATAAAGACACAGACCTACTAGAGAATGGACTTGAGGATATGGGGAGGGGGTGGGGTGAGATGTGACAGGGTAAGAGAGTGTCATGGACATATATACACTACCAAATGTAAAATAGATAACTAGTGGGAAGCAGCCGCATAGTACAGGGAGATCAGCTCGGTGCTTTGTGACCACCTAGAGGGGTGGGATGGGGAGGGTGGGAGGGAGGGAGATGCAAGAGGGAAGAGAAATGGGAACATATTGTATATGTATAACTGATTCACTTTGGTATAAAGCAGAAGCTAACACACCATTGTAAGGCAATTATACTTCAATAAAGATGTTTAAAAAAAAAAAAAAGCTATAATTTTCCTGATTCAAAAAGGGGTAGATTGGGTGATCATGATGTGCAGGTTCGTTAGCTGTAACAAACGTACCACTCTGGTGGGGAATGTCGACAGCGGGGGAAACTATGCGTGTGCGGGGCATGTGGGAAATCTCTGTACCCTCTGCTCAATTTTGCTGTGAACCTAAAACTATTGTACAAAATAAAGTCTATTTAAAAATAAGTTTTGAGAGGGATAGATCTGGCTCTCGTGTGTCTTTTGCCCTCTGTCCCGTCCCCCGCCTTGTTTTTCTGCTCGGAATATAGATGCTTCTGAAGATTATGAAGCAGAAAGCCAAAATCTAGGGATGGTGGAACAGAAAAGCTAGAAGGAGCGTGTGTATCTGAGGGCTGCTCCTGAGCAGCTGCGCCAGCCTTGATTCCCTATTTCCTTCGTGTCACATGAGAAAAAGAAAGCTCTATGTGTTTAAGTCTCTGTTATTTGGCATTCCGGGCACATCTGACAGTCCCCAACTAAGATACAAGCTTTTTAGCTTTATGCACGGTGGCAAAGACTTCTTGAGACAGAAGGGGACTCTCAGGTGCTAATTCACTGTGGCTTCGTGCCGTGGTATCACAAGGGCCCAAGGCAAAAAAAAAAAAAAAAAAAAAAAGGAGGACCCTGAAGATGCCTGCTAAACTAAGAAGACTTCATTTGCATGGTCCCTTCCTACCTTCTCTTGATAAGTATTCACTGCTCACTATGGGACCTGAATTCTTCTAACGATGAAAGGAGCTGGCAGAGGATGACTCAACACGCAGAGGACCTTGGTTCATATAAACTTTTCTGAGAGCCAGTAGGAAAGTACTATATCAACTACATCGCTGTTTCTCAATCTGTTTTTAACCAACTCCCACTTTTGATCAACACAAACTGTACTATCTATAGACTGCATTAAGAAAACCAGGGCTTTCCCCTCTCCTGGGAAATGCCACATGTCCTATCATTCCCCCTGCCCGCCCCCAAGGGTTCCTGCTACTTTCCCCACCCCCCTTGAGAATCAGCAGTCTAACTTAAGTTTCCTAAGATTCTGCAAACTGGAGTCACCCTGGTAAACTCCAGTGATGCCACAACTAGTAGAGGAAGATGACTTGCATATGTGACAGAAGCAGGTTAAGGGAAGAAAGCAGAGGGAAGGTTGGGCTGAGAAAAGAAACACAGAGCATTCAGTTTTGCCCTGAGTTGGCTCAGCTTTTGCAGGATCAGCCAGCAACTGACTGCAAGCACTTCTAGCTTTACTAAGAGAATCTGTCCCACTTCTACTTCCAAAGACTCTCCTGCCTCTCCTTTTTTACTCAGGGTCAACACTGAAGGGCAATCCAAGGCCAGAGACCTTCTGCTCTTTTCCAAGGGTAGCATGAGCCCATGAAAGCTACCCAGTGGTCTGGGCTGGAAGCTGTGGGTGGCCAAGGGGACCGGGAGTGGGAGACTTGCTCTGAAGGTCAGCTTTTCAGGGACAGCAGTGGAGAAGAGGGATCAGGCAGGAAAGAAAAGGTCAAACAACCTCTTCAAGATGCCAGGAATAAAGGAACAGCCTTTTCCCAAGTTCTTATTTCTATTTCACAATTTAAATCCAGGACCTTGCTCATAAATGCTAAATGACACAGCAAATTTAGTAGAGAGCAACAGTAAATGGTGTCTCCCCTCTATTCCCTGTGTACCCAAAATATTTAGAGACAGGGAGGGACCAATGAAAGATCACGACATCTGGGATCTGAGGTTACAGCAGGAACGAGAACATGTGAAAGGCTGAGAGATGCCTGTGGACCCTAGGAAACTAGGGATGAAGGTCATTCCTTCATGGTTTCAGGGAAAGAGCGAGGGCCACTGGCAGGAAGGCTGGAGACCATGCAGACATTCCCTGTTGGATGCAGATGACACGACCTTACACCCTTGCCTGCGCCCTTGTGTCCTCCTGTGTGGGATTTACAGGACTCCTGGGGGATGCCAGGGAAATTGGTTCTAACCTGGATCCTCCCAGTACAGTGCGGAGTACAGCGCAGTGGTGACCACTGTGGACCCCAGGGCCAGACTGCCCGGGTCCCAAGTTTAGAATTCAGCTCTTCTTTTTACCAGCTGTGTGACTTCAGGCAAATTACTGAACTTCTTTATATCTCAGTTTTCTCATCTGTAAAATGGGGATGAGTATGCCAACCTCACAGAAGCGTTGAAAGGTTAAATGAGTTCATCTTTGCAAAACTCTTAGCGCAGTGCCTGGTACATAGTATCATTTGAATGGGCAGTAAATGTTGGCTCGTGTACTGGTTTCCTATGTCTGCTGTAACAGATTGTCACAAACTGGGTGGCTTAACAGAAATTTATTCTCTCACAGTTCTGGAGGCTAAAAGTCCAAAACGAGTATCACTGGGTTGAGGAAAACATATTCTCCGCCCCCTCCAGCTCCTGGGGGCTGCTGACATTCCTTGGCTTATGGCCACATTGCTCCAATCTCTACCTCTGTGATCACACTGCCTTCTCCTTTTCTGTCTGAAATCTCCTTGTGCCTCCTTCTTATAAGAACATTGGTGATGTTTAAGGCCCACCCAGGTAATCTAGGATAATCTCTCTGTCATAATACTCTTAATCACACCTGTAAAATCCTTTTTTTTTTTTTTTTTGCCATGTAATGTAACATTCACAGGTTCCAGGGATTAGGATGTGGTTATCTCTTGAAGGGACCATTATTCCACCACCACAGCTGGTATAATTATTAGCCAAGAGTCCAGTCTGATAACAGTAAGCAGGTGGACAGAAAGTGAAGGAGGGAGAGGTCTCTGCAGAGGAAGGTTGGGGTATGGTTACCAGCAGTGCATGGCAAAAACCCATGATGCCCACAACAGAGGCCAACAGAGACAGGGTCTGAAGGGTACTCCTAAGATGCTAGTCCTGACCTGCTCCTTCTTATTTCTCTTCTTCAGTACTGCACCAGCACTGGAGATGGCTGCAGAGTTAGAAGACACCACTATTGGGATGACAGAGAAAGCCTGGACAAGTGGTGGCTAAAACAAGAGAATGCAAGTGGGGAAGGGCATAAACTGTCACCTTCATACTATCATAAGGCCACTTCAGGGGCTCAAAAAGCGTAATACGCACATGCAAGTAGGCTGAACTGCACTGGCATAAGGGAGCAACAAAATCTAAAGTCCATTTGGATGTACTGGTCTAGAATCATCTTCCTTCTAATTCCCCAGGAGAGTTCCACTCTCTCTGACATTCTGAAGTTCTTCATTTACTGTTATTTATTTAAAGTTATGTACCCCAAATCCCAACAGATCCTCTCTACCTCCACGGCTACATTCTCCTGAATCCATGCCGTCATCAACCATCCCTAGATGACTGCAGCGTACGTCTATTTGATCGCTCCGCTTCCAACTTCATTCCCCTGAAGGCCATTCTTCACACAGAGCTGGCGTGAGCTTCTCAACTCTCAACCCGTCCCTCTCCTCTTATGGCCCGTAAGTGACTTCCCACAGCTTATGAATGGAATCTCAGCTCCTTTCTGTGATCAGTAAGGCCCTGCGTGGTCTCGCCCTGGCTCACCATGCTCCAGTCACACTGGCATTTCTGTTTCCCCCACGTGCAAAGGTACTTGCTGCCTGGCACTTGCTGCTTCTTCCACCCAGACCACTCTTCTTCCGGAACCTGACACAGTCCCTTCACCAAATTCAGCTCAACCTCTCAGATGTCAGTTCAGCTCAACAGTACCTCTCTGACCCCTGCCACGCCATGGCCACTCTCCCTGTCATCACTCTGCTTCATTTCCTTCATAATGTCTGTCACTGCGTAATCACTCCTCTGTTCCTATTTGCTTGTGATTGTTTATCTCCCTCCACTAGAACGTAACCGCCCTCTATGAGGGTGAGGCCACGCCTATTTTTTTGACCCCAATATCCCTGGTGCTTGTCACAGATCCCACCACATCCTAGGGAGTAGATACATGTTTGTTGAATGAATGCGTGAAACGACAGCCCTTTACTTATTGTTAGTGCTGCTACTGGTGAAATCCTGCATTCCCTTTAACTTTTGAATATTTTATATCTACATCTTCCTCATCTTTCCTAAGCAAGATCTATATAATAAAGTACACTAACCTGAATTATCAATATTGACCATGAGGAAGGATCCCTGTGGCTTCCAGCAAAAGTACTGGGAGTGCCTTAATCTACAAGAGAGTGCCCAAGTGATTACTGGCTGGGATTTCTTACCATGGTCCCAGAAAAAGATAAATTGAGGCATCTGAGGACAAATATCTCTGAGCTTTTGAAAATGACTTCTCTCTATTCCAGTTCTTCCACTTACCCACTCATCCACACCTCAACCAGCAAATAATTATCAAGTGTCTAATATGTGCCAGGCTCTACGCCAGGCCCTGGGGACACAATGGTGAGCATAACAGCCATGTTCCCTGCCATCATGGATAGTCTTGTAAGGGAGGCGGACATTAAGTAAATCCTCACACAAATAAACGTATCATAATCAGCTGAGATATGTGCTATGAAGAAATAGTAAATGGTGGGCTTCCCTGGTGGCGCAGTGGTTGAGAATCTGCCTGCCAATGCAGGGGACACGGGTTCGAGCCCTGGTCTGGGAAGATCCCACATGCCACAGAGCAACTAGGCCCGTGAGCCACAACTACTGAGCCTGCGCGTCTGGAGCCTGTGCTCCGCAACAAGAGAGGCCGTGATAGTGAGAGGCCCGTGCACCGCGATGAAGAGTGGCCCCCACTTGCCGCAACTAGAGAAAGCCCTCGCACAGAAACGGAGACCCAACACAGCCATAAATAAATAAATAAATAAATAAATAAATAAATAAATAATTTTTTTAAAAAAAGAAATAGTAAATGGTGCTGTGAGAGCAGAAAATAATGAGAAAACAACATTTTTAAAAAAATGAAATCTGCAACAGCACCAAAAATACTTAGGAATCAATTTAAGAAAAGATATGCAAAACCTCTATGGTGAACTCTGGAAAGCACTGCTGAGAGAAATGAAACACCTAAACAAATGGAGAGATACGTCATCTTCATAGATTGGAAGGCTCAATATTGTTCCACTGTCAATGGTCCCAAATTGATCTATGGATTTGACACAATCCCAATCAAAATCCCAGCAGACTTTTTTGTAGAAATTGATTTATATGGAAATGGAAATTACCTAGAAAAGCCAAAGCAATTTCAGAAAAGAAGAACAAAGTTGGAAGACTTTTACCACCCAATTTCAGGACTTATTATAAAACTACGGTAATTAAGACTGTGTGGAAATGGTGGACGGAAAGACATAAAGATCACCAGAGCAGAAAAAAGATTCAAGAAAATAGATCCACTCATATACATACAATCAATTCATTTTCAGTAAAGGTGCTCAGGCAGTTCAACAGGGAAAGGAAGTCTGGAATTTGGTAGGTAGGTAAAGATTTCTTAGGACATAAAAGCACAAACCATAAAAGAAAAACTAGATAAATTAGACTTTATCAAAATGCAAAAATTTGTTCTTCAAGAGACAATTAAGAAAACAAAAGGACAAGGCATAGAGTGAGAGAAAATATTTATAATATATATATCTAACGGATGACTAGTATCCAGATAATAAAGAACTCTCAGGACTCATTATTAAAATAATCCATTTTTTAAAAAAAATGAGCAAAAGATTTGAACAGACACTTCACAAAAGAAGATACACAAATGTCTGAGAAGTACTTGAAAAGATGTTCCACATCAATGGCTGGCAGAGAAATGCAAATTAAAACCACAATGAGATACCACGACACACTAATCAATATGCCTAAAACTTAAGACTAACCAACACCAAGTGTTGGTGAGGATGTGGATCAACTGGAATGCTCATACATTGCTGATAGGAATAAAAATGGTACAGCCAGCTTGGAAAACTGGCAGGTTCTTCAAAAGTCAGACAAAAAGTTTACCATACCACCTTGCCAATACACTCCCAGGTATTTGCCCAAAAGAACTGAAAACATATTCATACAAAGACCTGAACGACAAAGTACACAGCAGCTTCATTTACACGAGTCAGAAACTGAAAAATCCCAAATGTCTATCAACAGGTGAATGGATAAATAAAATATAAAATATCTTAAACAGACTACTATTCAGCAATAGAAAAGATGCTACAAGAACATGTAATAAGGGAATCTAACTCAATCTAGGAGGTCAGGGAGAGCTTTCTGAAAGAAGAAGTGGATACCAGAAAGACTAGGGATTAACTGGGGAGGCTGGAGTGGGTAATGAGAAGTAAAGAGCATTTCAGGCAGAGGCTTCCAGGGCCCCTGGCAGAAGGAAAGGTGGCACATTCACAGACGTGAAAGATGGTCTTGCTTAGAGAGCAAGGAGAGAGATGAGTGATGTGAGTTAAGGCTGGAAGTTGGCAAGGGCCATGCCAGGTGGGCGTTATAGGCCTTGTTAAGGATTTTGATATTTATCCTAAAAGCAATAAGAAGCCTCTGAAAGGATTTTAAACAGGAGGATGGTATAATTGGCTTGACATTTTAAGAGAGATCCCACTAAGTGCATTATGACTGAAACTGACTTTCTGGAGAGTGAGTTGCTGTGAGGGAGCTGCTAGTCATGGCCTCTGCTGAAATCCTGGTAACAGGTGGTGGTGGCTTACACTGAGATGGGATGACAGAGATGGAGAGAGACGAACAGATTTGTTAGGCATCTGAGAAGTATGTTGAGCTGCATCTGGAGCACAAGGAAGAAGACGGTGTTAAGATTGACTCTAGGGACTTCCCTGGTGGCACAGTGGTTATGAATCCGCCTGCCAATGCTGAGGACACGGGCGCGAGCCCTGGTCCGGGAAGATCTCACATGCTTCGGAGCAACTAAGCCCGTGCGCCACAACTACTGAGCCTGCGCTCTAGAGCCTGCAAGCCACAGCTACTGAGTCCATGCGCCACAACTACTGAAGCCCGTGCACCTAGAACCCGTGCTCCACAACAAGAGAAGCCACCACAATGAGAAGCCCACGCACCGCAACGAAGAGTAGCCTCCACTCACCACAACTAGAGAAAGCCTGCGCAGCAACGAAGACCCAACACAGCCAAAAATAAATAAATTAAATAAATAAATTTTTTAAAAAAGAACTGAGGACTTAAAAAATAATAATAATAATCTAAGATTATGGCTCAGGGATGAAATGGGAAGAGATCCCATTCCCAACATAGAGATGACAGAAAAATGTTTAGTTTGGTGGAGAATGGCTAAAGTTAGTTCCAGACCCAATGAATTCGAGGTGTCAGGGAGACATCCAAGTAACAATGCCTACTAGGTAGTTACACATGTGGATGTGAAAGCTCACAGAAGTCCAGGATAGAGAGTCAAAATTGGGTGTTATGAAGATGGTAAATGATGCTGTAGAAATGGATGCAATAGACTAGAAAGAGAGCATCAGACGAGGATAGGAAAGAACCTAGAACCACGTCTTAAGGAACTCTAATCTTTAGAGGATGTGTAGGAAAAGGTGAGCTAGCAAAGGAAATTAAGAAGCAACCAAAGAAAAGGCAGGGAAACCGGAAGAGCACAGCATATAGGAATTCATGGAAAGAGAATGTTTCAGGAAGGGTGTGGAAAATGTGTTGGACGCTAATCAAATAGGAAGACAATGTCCACTGAATTTAGTAACAGAGAGTCACTACTTACCTTAGGAAGAGCAGATCCTATGGAAAAATAGGGATGTAACCCAAATTAGAGTGGACAGAGGGATGACTAAGGAAAAAGGAAGTGGAGAAAGTGATTCTACGTAACTTTAGATAATGGGTCCAACTTCCTATTATAATAAGCTTGGTGATGACAGAAAACTGAACTTGGGAGAGATTGCGAAAGATGTGTCTTTTGTGAAAGCTCACCCACCCCTTGAATTCAGCTGAGAGGTTGCATTTCTTTTTCCTGTGACATAGGTGGGCATCATGAATCAAGAAGTTTCTATTATTATGCTACCTTCATAACTACCATGAACACAGAGAAGGGAGTTTATGGGGGACCATCAACATAGGTGACACACAACAGTGATATGAGAAAGGCATGATGTTGGGGGAAGGAGAGGCAGAGATAAAGAAGCCCTCCTGGGGCTTCCCTGGTGGCGCAGTGGTTGAGAATCTGCCTGCTAATGCAGGGGACACGGGTTCGAGCCCTGGTCTGGGAAGATCCCACATGCCACGGAGCGACTGGGCCCGTGAGCCACAATTGCTGAGCCTGCGCGTCTGGAGCCTGTGCCCCGCGACGGGAGGGGCCGCGATAGAGAAAGGCCCGCACACCGCGATGAAGAGCGGTCCCCGCACCGCGATGAAGAGTGGCCCCCGCTTGCCGCAACTGGAGAAAGCCCTCGCACGAACCGAAGACCCAACACAGCCAAAAATAAATAAATAAATAAATAAATAAGAAAATCCTTTAAAAAAAAAAAAAAAAAAAGAAGCCCTCCTAACTCCTCAACACCTGCTTTCCAGTAAGTTTCCACTTTGCAATTAAACCCAGATCCTTGTGAATATTTATAGAAAATCATAAAAGCAAAACAACACAAATAAATCTGGTAGCAAGCAACAGAGAATGGTCTGTTCCTTAGTTCCCTGGTTAATCTGAGAAGTGCATGTGTATGCTAGGGGAAGGAAATAAATGAAAAGACAGAACTCCTCTGTTGTAGAGGAGTGGAGAGCTGAAGGGAAAGAAAAGCTAAATATTAAGATACCTGGACCCTGGGGCTCTAGGCCACAAAACTAATGGCTGAATGAATGAATGAATGAATGAGCAAACAATAAGGAGTAAGTGTAAGTCCTAGGGAAAGAATGGAGAGTCTCTGAGCAGGGATCAGGCCACAGATGGCAAACCAGAGACCTATTCCCTAGGTCAAGAGAAAACATATTCTGATTATCTTTGTTTCCTCAGGTGTGTGTTTCAAAAGGACTTTGAGGAGCTTCTAAGCTGGAGCTATATAAGTCAGAGAGGGAGAAATAGTGAGAAAAGAACAAGGGTGGCTAGGAGGTTGGGCCCAGCTCTCCTGAATCCCTGCCGCTTTCCCAAGTTAGATGGCATTCCTGTGCCCTGAGCCTCTTCTACCAGGTGGCTCGCCCTCTACGAAGCTGTCCAGCAGGCTCGGGTGGAGGGACCACTTCTACTTATGTGCATGCATTACGTGTGAAGCACTGGCTTGTACGCTTTCCATACACTATCTCAGGGAATCCTCACAGAAGTGTTGAGATGTAAGTATTCCCATCCTCACTTGACTGAGAAAGAAACTAAAGTTCAGAAAATTGATCTGCCTCAAGGTCACAAGGGAGGGATTTGTATTTGAGCCCACATCTGCATGACTCCGAATCCCACGCTATTTCCACCCCAACAAGACGTAGGCTAGGAGGAAGCGATCTGTTTCAACTGGGAGGGCAAAAGACATCTGTTGGGGGCAGAGGGCAGGAAACTATACAGAAAGAGGAAAATTGAAGAATAAAAGGAAGCATAAAACCTCTTTTCTGAGATTGAGTAGAATTACAGAAGAAATCACCTAGAAAAGAGAAGAAGACGAGATAATCTGACTTGGGAAATGGAAAAAAAAAATGCTTGGGATTGAAAAAAAAATTCAGAAACTAAGGACAGAAAATCTGAGTTTGGAAATCAGAGTGGGGATCCCTGGGGGCGGGGGGGGGGCGGGGAGAACACAGATGCTGGCACTCTTTCCTTTGGGTTCGAGAGGAGACAGCGCTGAATTACTGACCTTCTCCTCTCTGGTCACATGACTAGTGCTGGTATAAAAGCTTTCTACCAGCCAGGTTCCTTACAATTTTTTCCTGTGTGAAATGGGCGGTAGCAGTGGCTAAAGCTCTGTTCCTCTTTTCCAGAAGCTTTCAGACTTTCCTTCAGGACTAATCCCAAGAAGCCCACTCTCCGGAACAAAGACAAGGCAAGGCAGCTGGCTTAGTACTTGCGCTCTGGGAAGCGATGCCGGGATCCGAACTGGAGGGAAACGGGCTGGGGCTGGGGGACAGGGGTGGGGCTGG
This sequence comes from Balaenoptera acutorostrata, assembly GCF_949987535.1. Classification (NCBI taxonomy): domain Eukaryota; kingdom Metazoa; phylum Chordata; class Mammalia; order Artiodactyla; family Balaenopteridae; genus Balaenoptera; species Balaenoptera acutorostrata. Next base: position 49,857,511 of record NC_080082.1, read on the forward strand.
CGCTGGATGAAGTCTGTCGGAAACTGAAGGCACGGATCACATCCAGAAACGGGAGCCGGCGGGGGGGCAAGGAATCGCGGACCAGGCCCTAAGACCGGAGAGAGGATGGAGGGCCCAGACTGCGTGCGGGTAGTGAGCGCTACGAACCAAACAGAAAACTCTTACCCCATTAAGAGGAGTTCCTCTGTTTATTGTCAAAACACCCAGCTCCTGAGCCAGTTACTGCCCATGCGCTTTTCTGAATATTCTCTAAAGTCTTTGGGGGGGCAAGCCCCAGAGGACAGTGCTGGCTCACCCTTCCTCCCCGCCGCCCCTCCCTACGCTTCTCCAGCTTCCTCTTTTCAGTATAGCCCCAGAATTGGACAGGGGAGGGAAAGATGGAGGAGAATTTGTGTTCTGCACAAAGGAGAAGGAAAACAGGTAGGGAGATGGATTGGGGGCTGGGCACCTGCTTCCTGGGCGTGTGGCAGGGTCCTGAGGAGGAACCAGCACTGGGTCTCGGGACCTGGGTTTTCACAGCCCGAGTTCTCCCGAGAGACATCGCCCAGCTCCCTCCTTGCTGTAGTGAGGGTTGCCTTTTCTCTCTGCAGGTCTCTGACTGAGGAAAGGACTTAAGGAGAGTTGGAAACTGATTAACAGTAACTTCCTGTATCTGTGACAAGAGAAGGAGAAAGGCTGGGAAAACCAGAGGGGGAATTCCCTTGGGAAGCCAAGGGTTGGCCTCCCCAAGAGACACACGATGGCAAACGTAATAACTACTGCTTAATATCCCGCCCCAGGCAAAGTCAACAATTGCTCTGAGCAGTTCTGGCAGGTGGTGTGTGAGCAAAGCCGTGGTGGGAGCAGAAAGCCCCGGCCTGGGAAAGGGAGAGAGTGCCTGGGAGGATGTCCACAGACTGAACCCGACCAGGGTCTGCAGGCTGTGAGTTGGTCCTCCTGACCCTGTCCTTTTTCATCCTCTTCCAGAACAGTCATGCCCAACTTGGAAAACTCCTTGATCCTCTCAGCCTACATCATCATCTTCCTCACTGGTCTCCCTGCCAACCTCCTGGCGCTGCGGGCCTTCGTGGGGCGCGTCCGCCAGCCCAACCCGGCACCCATCCACATCCTCCTGCTCAGCCTGACGCTGGCGGACCTCCTGCTGCTGCTGCTGCTGCCCTTCAAGATGACGGAGGCCGCGTCTGACTTCCTCTGGTACCTGCCTGAGCTAGTCTGTGCCCTCACGGGTTTTGGCTTCTACAGTAGCATCTACTGCAGCACGTGGCTCCTGGCGGGCATCAGCATCGAGCGCTACCTGGGAGTGGCTTTCCCCGTGAAGTACAAGCTGTCCCGCCGGCCTGTGTATGGAGTGATTGCTGCCCTGATCTCCTGGATCGTGTCCTTTGGTCATTGCACCCTGGTGATCATCATTCAGTACTCGAACTCAACCCAGAGGGCCACAAATGAGAGTAGCATAACCTGCTATGAGAACTTCACCGCAGAGCAGCTGAAAGTGGTGCTTCCCATGCGGCTGGAGCTGTTCCTCGTCCTCTTCTTCATCCCCATGGTGGTCACCGTCTTCTGCTACTGGCGCTTTGTGTGGATCATGCTCACGCAGCCCCATGTGCAGGCCCAGAGGCGGCGCCGAGCTGTGGGGCTGGCTGTGGTGACCCTCCTTAATTTCCTGGTGTGCTTTGGGCCATATAACATATCCCACCTGGTGGGGTTCCACATGAAGGCAAGCCCCAGGTGGCGGGCAGAAGCTGTGGTATTGAGTTCCCTCAATGCCAGTCTGGACCCCTTGCTTTTCTATTTCTCTTCTTCAGTCGTGCGCAGGGCCTTTGGAAAAGGGTTGCAGGCACTGCGGCATCAGGGCTCCTCCCTGCTGGGACGCAGAGGCAAAGAGACAGCAGAAGTGGCGAATGTGGACAGGGGTGTGAGTCAAGCAGAGGGAGCGCCGAGTTCTGACTTCACCACGGACTAAGGATGTCCCTGGACCTTTGGAGGCACTCTGGGTTTTGTATGAGTTGAGCAGGCTGGGAGAGGGAGAACACGGGTTCCTGGCCCAGACTCAGGAATCCTCAGACCCAAACCACGACTGGGACTCTAAAAAATCTCTCTCACCAGCTCTGTATCCTTTCCTGACTGAATTTTCCTTCCCAAAGGAGCAGAGCTCCAGGACGAAAGAAGAAACGGTTGGGCATAGGAGAACTATCAGACCAGAGTTTCTGAAGCAATGTAGAGAATACAAATTCCAGTCATCCGTGTGAGGTGGTTGGTAGCTGAAGCAGAGAGCCCTAAAACAACCTTGCTACCAGCTTTGAAACAACACCTACACACTGGTCTAGCTGTTGGTGCTAGAATGAAGCCACTGGGAAAGAGATGGGAGAGAAATTCTAAATGAGGTCAAAGAAGATGCAGGAAGGTTCTGAACCAAGGGGATTAGGAGGGAAGACTGGGGCTTAGAGCTATAATGACCTAGGTGTGGGCAATATCCATGTGACTTGCTGCTCTTTAAGTATGATCCAGTCGTCTTCATGTGTGTACCTGTCTCCCCCAATAAACTGGGAGCCACCTGAGGTCTGGGTCTTGTCTTCTCCCTCCATGGCGCCCCCCACAGGTCAGAACCCAGCTTGGCAACCATCAGTTAGAGCTCAACACTGATGAGCACAGGAAAAAACCTGGTCTGGCCGATTGAAAATAAAGATTAGGGACTTCCCTGGCGGTCCAGTGGTTAAGACTCCGTGCTTCCACTGCAGGGGGCATGGGTTCCATCCTTGGTTGGGGAACTAAGATCTTGCATGCTGTGTGGCATGACCAAGGGAAAAAAAAAAAGAATGAAAATAAAGGTTATAAAACTCTGAAGAGAGTGTCCACAATTTTTGTAACATTTCTGCAAGCACAAGGAGAGCAAAAATGGGATGGAGAACTAGACTCAGCAGCGAAGGGGGAGGATGGTACATCTGAAACCACAGAAATATGTTAAAGGTGCAATAAGAGTGGAGGGATGGATTCCTGTTTAGATTGATGAATAGAGATTGGACTCAGAAAGAGGACTGAGGCGAGTCCCAGCTCAAAGTTATCAGTGTATCACAGAGGCTTAAAACATGTTATCCTCCAGCTTAGAAACCTGCAGGGTTTTCCTTTCATCAGAAGTTTTCCTCTCAGGAACTCATATCTCATCATCCCATTGCCTGCTCTGCATCCTCTCTCCCTTCCCAATTCCACCTGCCTAACATTTCTCTGCAAGAAGAACCCCTAGACTGCTCTCCAGCACCTAATTGTTTGCAACAGAGGCTATACATCAGAATAACATGTAGAGGTATAAAAATAATACAAATAGCCACCTCAGATCTACTGACTTGGAATCTCTGGGGGTGGGGCTACAGCAGGTGAGATTTAAAAAGCTTCCCAGGTGATTATGAAGGGCAGCTCAGGTCAGGAACCACTGGCCTAGCTCAGGGGCCCAAGAAATTATCCTTCAGAGACCTTTTCCTGCTTATAAGTCCCCCTCACCTCAACCCCGTTCTGCCTCATCTTCAGATTGTTTGCTTTTTCCCCTCTTATGAAACCCTACTCAACAGTCACTTTCTTCAGAAAGACTTTCCTTATTACTCCCACTGAACTGGGAGCTCATTTTCTGTTTTTCTTCCTCAAGACAACACCTGACTGGTGTCATAAGAGCTCTGATTTCGACGTTAATTCTGCTTACCAGTGGGATGACCTTGAGCAAGTCACAACCTCCAAGCCACCATTTCCAAAGCATAGTAATGAGGGTACCATATGCCTCTCAGGGTTATTCTGAGAAGTCAAATGAGACTGCATAGATAAAACTGCTGAGAAACTATACAGTGTTATTTAGCTCTAAGATACCAACCTGTGTGAAACAAAGATGTTCTCCCACTTAAAAGAGACATAGCAAGTAGAACATTTAAAATGATGGAAATAATATATAGTCAACTATATAGGATGATTTGATAGTAACGTGTAAGAAAAAAATCTGGGATTTTCAGCTGACTGTAGGCTTACTATGCATATGTGATATATTACACCTTCCAAAAAAAAAAAAAAAAGAGCGGATTTGATTTTGGGTGGCGTTAAAAGAAACTGAGTCTAAACAAGTTGATGACAACCACTCCACTGATATCTAATCAGTAGCATATTGAGTACTAAGCAGCACATTTTTAAAAAGGAAATTAACCCAAGGAATCAAGGCCAGAAAAATGAACCAAAATGCTTTGGAGATTCAAAACATAATAATAATAATAATACGCATTAAATGCCAGGCACTGTTCTAAAGAAGGAGCCTGAGACAATTAAGGGAACTTTCCAAGGTCAATAGTGAGAAGAAATTTGAATCCAGGCCCTCCAGACTCCAAAGTGCCTGCTTTTTTCACCAACATATGAGAAACAAGTAAGAGAATGCTGAATATGTGGCTGGAACAAGATTAGGTTCATTTTATAGAAGATGTATTCTCTGTAGCCCCACAAAGAACAAAGATCACGGGCAAAAGATGCAGGGAGTTACGTCTTAAACAGTCAGGGTAATCACTTAAACAAGGTAATCACTCCCCAGTATCCGGGAATTTTGAAGTAGAAGACACTCATCTTAGAACATGGAGGAAACTCACACATCTGATAAGGGCTGAACCAGTTAACTGCCAGACTCCTTCCAACTCAGAGATTCCCAGGGTTTTAGGGACATGGCCACTCTTGCTAAAAAGTACAAGAAAATTTCTGGACCTGGTCTGAGACTTTCAGGGTGAAGTTTTAGCTACTCACTAACAAGTATTTGATATCCATCAAGTCATTTGATACATAGCCCATCTCTTTACTGGGAAATTAGTAATTCATTTGTTCACCAAATATGTACTGATTTTTATCTACTTGTATATTTACTATAAGCCAGATAGTTTTCTAGGGGCTGGGGTTGCAGAGCATATAAGAGACAAGGTACCTGCCCTCTTGGGGCTTCCATTCCAGTGGGAAAAAATAGTTAATAAGCAAGTAAACAAGCAACAAGGTAATTTCAGAATGTGGCAAATGGTTTTTACAAATGGACCAAAATAGGGATATGGGAGAAAGTATAATGAGGGATTGAGAGGGTTTAGAAGATTCTCCAGAGTCAGTGATGGTCAGCTGAGACCTGAACAATGAGAAGGAGTTGCCATACAAAGGCCCATGCGAAGAGCATTCTAGAAACAGGAACCACAGGTGCAAAAGCCCTAAGGAGGCAGAAAACCTTAGCATCTCAGGGGCAGAGAGATGCTGCCCCCATCTCAGTGTGGGGACAGAGCAGTGGTCTGCAAACTCAGGCATCTACTAGAACCACAGGGAGGGTTTGCTGAAGCATAGATTACGGTCTTCCCTCCCCACAGTTTCAGAATCAGTAGGTCTGGGACAGGGCCCAAGAGTCTGTATTTCTAACAATCTCAGGTGAAGCTGATGCTGGGATATTGTGAAATGGGGAGAGAGTGAAAGAGGAAGTCGAGGAAGTCAGGGGCGACCAGACGACACTAAGTGTTTTAGGCCCCAGATAGAAGTATGAGTTTATTGCCAGAGCTTTTGAAGCTATTCAAGGGTTTTAAGCAAGACAGTGAAATAATCTGATTTCCATTTTAAGATGATCACTCTGGGATCCGTGCTTACCATTGAAGGGAGATGGTTGTTAGGATCAAGTAGATAATATATACAACAGAGTTAAGAACCATAAAGTATTCTAGCAAACACAGAGGGTTTTCATCAGGCTGGGAGCTCCCTGAAAGTGGGGCTGTTCCCTCTTTCTTTAGAATTGGCCATCCAAGAACCAAGGAGGAAGAGGTCTTTGATAAATAGATGTCCCCAGTGTATACTGGTTCTTCGGATGAGGGTGCAGGGGGCGGGGGGTTGGAGGGTAGCAAAGGCCCTGATGTGCAGTACTTGCCAATATCTGTGGCACACACACTCCTTCCAGGGCCAGTTTCTACCAATGTGAAGACACCGAACGTGGGTTTGGCAAGCGATGCTAATAATCGGCTCTTGCAAGCCAGCTCAAGCACATCACTGGATGCACCGCTCAGCACATATGCTCAAGTGGTACACTGGTCACATCCTACTTGAGAAAACTTTCTCACTCCCTGGCTACATGTCATACAAGGCTCTGGCGCAGGACTTTCAACACGATAAACACTAGCTCAATGTGGCTGACTGGGCCAGATCCAAGAGGATCCGGGTGGCTGCTTAGATTGTGGGACTCCTCTGAATCCCCTGCAGGATGACAGATGGGTAAACAGAAATATTAGTGCCTGGTTAATGAATAACACAGACAGCAGCCTAGAGCCGCTACCAGGAAACAGGGGTAGAGGGAGCTGGCTGAGCCTGACCTGGGGGCCCGACCAGCAGGAAAGGGGAAACTGGCATTGACTATTTCACTTCCCCTTTCTGGAAAAGATGCTGTGTGTCCCTTCCTCAGAAATTCTCAACTGACCACACAGCCAGAGCTCACATGTAGTGTGGTTTTGTGGGGATCACTGCGGTTAGAGAAGGCAGGCATGGGTGGGCCCGGAGACGGTCTGAAGGTCAATACCCGGCCAAGATTCCAACTCCACTCCCTTTAACTTCCCTGCCCCTTACCTTCAGGTTTCTGTTAGTTAGTTCTCTCTCTCTTTTAAGCTTTCTCTACCTCCTGTGGTTAAATACTTTTGCCCCGTTTTTTTTCCGTTTCGTTATTTTTCTCTAGTCACCGGAAATGAGGACATTTCTCATCTACAAGTTGCACATTCAACCAGGAAATTGGGACAAAGATCTCGAAGCTCTCAGATGCAGTAGTCCAGTAACCTACTTGGCGAAGTTTCCAATGTCTGATAAGGGAGAGGATGTGAAGGGGCGGGGAGCCAAGGCAGGCTGCGGTCAGCTGTCTACCAACTGCTTACCCAAGGAGGGGCCAGCCTCGGCTCTATTCTAACCTCAAGCTCCCTTTCCCCAGACGTTGTCCCCTGCTGTCTGTCAGCCCCAGCTGCAATCGGCCTCAAGGAAACAGTGTTAGGAAAGTAAACATACGGCTCCCAAATCCAGATGCTTTAAATAAAAAGCCCACACTCACGTAGAGCAGCCTCGAGTTTCTAAAGGGCCACATCGACATCACGTCATCATACGCAGGCATTCATTCATCCACAAAGGTATATGGAGGCCTACTACGCGTCAGGCCCTGTTCTAGGTGCTAAAGACACGGCAGTGAACAAGGACAAGACCCCTGCTCTCATGCAGCTCACGTTCCAGTGGGAGAGGAAGACAGGGAGGCAATAAACAGACACTGAGAAGATGCTAAGGGCTGTGAAGACAGTAAGACAGAGTCGGGGTAGGGGATGACTTTGAGGAATGAATGAGCGGCTTGGGAAGGCCACTGGAAGGTGCCCTTTGAGCTGCGACCAGAATGAGAAGAAGGAATCATGCAAGCCAAGAACTGGGGGGAAAATGTTCCAAGCAAAGGGTTCAAGGCAAGTGCAAGGCTTGAACAAGATGAATTTGCACAAGGAGCGGAAAGGCCAGGGTGACTGGGCCTGAGTGATGGCTGGAAGATAGGCAAGCATCAGATAATAGGCGGATCTCGAGGTTTCCGATAGGAAGCGCAGCACATTATCTTCTCCCTGCTTAACAACACGGAAAACTGAGGCTCAGAGCTGTCAAGTGACATGCGCCAACCCTCATCAATGCGGTCTTCTGACCCCTGGCGCGGACCCCAGACTCCCTCTCAAAACTAGATAGACGGGCACGCTCGCTCTCTCGATCGGTTACCTCACTGCAGAAGAGAAAGGAGGGAAGGAAACATGATTCATGTGGTGTGCACTAGTTTGGTACAGAACGCTGGGGAGGGAGGTGGAGACTGGCAGCTGAGACTCCGAGGAAAGAAAGGAAGCAGAGGTGGAACAAGACACCTGAGTACCCAGAGCAGAGACCAGCATGGAGAGCCAGGTTCTTGGGAAGGAGTGGTGGCTGGCGAGAGGCAGGATGCCTGGGCTCTGAGACAGCCTGGGTGGGAGGCCGAGGCGGTAACCAGGAGCCATCCCATGCCGCCTGCAACAGAAATGGCGGTGTGAGGACAGAGTGGTGGAACCCTGGGGAACCTTCAAAAGTCTCTAGTCTGAAGATTCTCAACTGCACTGAGATCTGGCTGCACTGAGGAGCTTCTAAAAATGCCAGTGCATTTGGGCACTTTATTTTGTTACAGCTCCCAGGTGTTGGGAAGCTTAGAGGGCTGAGAATCACCATATCTAGACCTTCTCCTCCACTGGACTAACCAGAAGGGTTTCCAGGAGGCAGCAGTCACCGTAACTGGGACTGAATCCTGGCTTACACTGTGCAACTGAAGTTCTCTGTGCTTTAGTTTTCTAACTAAAAAAAAAAAAAAAAGGGCTAACGCATCTTCATGCTATCATGAGGATTAAGTGAGTTTAATATTATACATACAAAACACTTAGAACAGTATCTCACACCCTATAGGTATTCTATACATGACAGTATTTTTAAAATGTAATTCTATTTTCCTGCATAGAGGCCTCCAATTGCTGCTCATGCATGGCTCTCAGAATAAAACTCAAGGTGTCCCCATGGCCAGCAAGGCCCTGCCTCATCTGACACTTGTCCATCTGCCAAAGCTCATCTGCCCCCAACTCCTGCCCGGCACCCCATCCTTCTCTTTATTCTTCCTTTGTGCTTTCAACAACTTGCTAAGATCTTGCCCTCTGATCCTTTGTACTTACTGCCCACTTTTCTTGGACCCTTTTCCTCTAGATTCTCACATGGCTGAGTCCTCATCTTTCAGGCTGCCTGTGACTTAAATTTCATTTGCTCATGGGACTTTCTCCTCAACCCAGTCCAAAACTGCCTCCCTCTGATATACTCACTCACATTATCCTGAGTTACTGACTTTACTGCATTTATCACTATCTGACATCATCTACTTTTTGGTCTTACTGGTTATTTTTATATAAGGAATACATGCACACTGTTTAATGAGTCAAATAGTTTGCTGTGAAAAACAGCATCCCTCACCCTCTTGCCCCACCACAAACATTTACCCCTTCCTGGAGGCAAGTGCTTTCACCTTTTTTCAACTGAATATTTATCCCTCATGTCTGTAAGGAACTTACTTATTTTACTATACTCTCTCATTTTTCAATATAAGGTTTTATCTGTGAACTTACCCCAATGTCAGATGTGGATTTGGCTCTCCCCAATACATAAACACACACGCACCCTTCCCACTCTGTATAATCATAATATACTTACATCATAATTGTGTTAGAATAATACTCAATGTTTACATTATTGTGACTATGTGAATAATGGAGCTCTATAGTAAACTATGATTACTTTTATACCCTGCACAACTTTCCCCCCACCCTAGAATTAATAGTTGCCTTATTTTTCATTTCCTTAGTTTTTTACATACTTATCATTGATTTCACCCAAACTCTTTGCCAATTGTCTTATCTCCTCTCAAGACCTTCAGAGTTACTAGTAGGAGACAGATTCATCTTCTTGAAGAGATCTCTCCGAGAACTTTCTGACCTGTTCCAGGCTTGACTGGTGGTGGGTTATGCCAGGTGTACAGCTGACCCCTGGACGTTTTTAAATTGAGAGGTCTTTTGCTTCTCTGCTCTTGTTTCTCTTCCTTCGTTTATGTCCTCTAACAGCATCTCTAGAAAGTAATAAATGTTTTGAGACTCTGCATGTCAGAAAATGTCTTCATTCTACCTTCATGCTTAATTGATATGGGTTACACGTGGAATTCTAGATGGGAAATCATTTTCCTTCAGAATTTTCAAGACTTTGTCATATTGCCATCTTGCTCCCAGTCTTGTTGAAAATTCCCAAGACATTCTGATTCCTGATTCCTTGTTTATGGCCTATCTTCTTCTTAGTGGAAACTTGTAGGGTCCTTTACCTTTCTCACAAGTATTCTAAAATTTCATCCATTGCACTAGGCACTGGGACTCTTTCAATCTGCAAAATAGTATCCATCAGTTTGGGGACATTCTCTTAAAACATTTTGTGATTATTTCCTCGCCTGCATCTTCTCTCTTTTCTCTTTCTAGAACTCCTATTATTTGGGGGGATATTGGACCTCCTAGCCTGACCCACTAATTTTTCCTTCTCTCCCATATTCCATCACTTCATCTTTTTGCTCTACTTTCTGTGAGATTTCCTCAAGTTTATCTTCCAGCCCTTCTGTTTAATTTTTCCTTTCTGCTATCACTTTTCATATCCACGTACTCTCTTTTATTCTTGACTTTGTTTCATGGTTATAATATCCGCTCTGATCTCTTTAAGGAATTTTCATCTCCCTGTTCCAAGTTACCTTTTTAGGTACTGGCCTCTATCCTTTTTTTTTTTTTCCTTTGGCTGCAGTGGGTCTCCGCCATGGCGCGCAGATTCCTCGCCGCGGCGCGTGGGCTTTTCTCTAGTTGCGGTGCGTGGGCTTAGTTGCCCTGCAGCATGTGGGATCTTACTTCCCCCACCAGGGATCAAACCTTCGTCCCCTGCATTGGAAGGTGGATTTCTAACCACTGGACCACCAGGGAAGTCGCCTGGCCTCTGTCCTTTAGGTCAGAAGTTGTCATCAGACATCTGGGAATCCTTGATTGTCTGCTCATTTTGAAGAGAAGGAAGGAGACTAATACTTTTTTGAGATGTATGCAAAGTATATAAAAATAATATGACATGGTGTCTAGGGTTTGCTTTAAAGTCAGAAAAGGGAAAAAGAGGAATGAAAATATGGCAAAATCTCCATAAATGTTGAATCTGGGTGATGGATAAGATTCTATTGTACTATTCCATCTACTTTTTATCATATTTGAAAACGTTCACATAGAAATGTGGTTGTTGGCAGAATTAAGTTCCTTGAGGGCTTCTGAACTGAGGGCCTCAGTTCCTTGCTGGCTATGGGCTGGAGGCCTCCCTCAGTTCCTTACCATGTGGGCCTCTCCGCAGGGCAGCTGGCTTCCACCAGAGCAAGCAAGCAAGAAAGCAAGAGACGACAAGAAGGAAGGCAGTCTTTTTAAAAACCTAATCTTCAAAGTGATCTTCCATCATTTTTTCGCAGCCCCTTTTTTTTTTTTAATTTTTTTTTTTTTTTTTGGCCACGCCTTGCCACTTGCAGGATCTTAGTTCCCTGACCAGGGGTCAAACTCAGGTCCATGGCAGTGAAAGCGCCAAGTCTTAACCACTGGACCACCAGGGAATTCCCACTCAGCCCATTTTGAAAGGGGGAGTGAATTATACAAGAGGGTGAATACAAGGAGGTGGGATCACTGGGGCTGTCTTGGAGGCTGCCTTCCATAGGTATTAAATAATGAATGGAAGCTGTGAGCACATGAGTTAGGCTTCACTGGAGGGTGATTCAGCTGGGTCATTTATTTGGGGAACCTCCCATGTCAATGCTTAGGAGTTTTCCTCTTGGGCTGATCAAATTTCCCAGAAAAGATTCTTCTAATCTCCTGCCTAGAGGGTGAAAGTTGGACTGCCAGAAATTTAGGAGTCACATGGAAAAGACAGCTGGAAGGTCTCAACATGTAGCATTCCTTTAATCTCTGATGTACATTACATTGCTCCCTCTTCCTACTGTGTCTGGTGTCCCACATTCCAAAAACGCTCTGTGTTCTCCTCTCCAGAGAACAAAACTCCAGTCTTCTCTTGGGTGAGGGGCAGTTGCCTTGCATCAGGAAACTGGGGAAGAGATCTGGGGGTTCTTTTCAAATAAACTTTCAACCACTCTTCCTTATGTTAGCTTGCACTTCACCCCCATTTCCAGAGGTACCTCTTGACACCAGTTAATGAGCTTTCTGTGGGCTCTGTAGTAGAAGCTTGGTTGAGTCTTGGCTTTTCCTACTACTGGCTTGGGATTCAACTTTCATAGGTCTGCCAAGTCAGTTACCAGTTACCACTCATTCATGTGCTTCCAAAATTTTGGTGGCATTGTATCCTCTTTTCTTCTCCCTGTCCTTATGGGCCTAGTGCCTTTCAGAAAGATCTCTTTACTGTCATTATGGTGTGATTTCAGAAGGGACCCAAAAGAGACATGGGTATTCAATCTACCATCATTAGCCTCAAGTATTTCTTCTTTACTATTGTTATTTGTTTGTTTACTTGTTTATTGCCTATCTTCCCCTCTTGAATGTGGGTTCCAGGATAACCTGTCTGTTTTGTTCACCTGTGCATCCCCAGCACCCAGAACCATTCTTGACACAGGTAGGTGTTCAACAAATGACTGAATCAATCAGCTAAAGAAGGAAGCTTGCTCCTCACTCTCAACAAGCTGATAGCAGACCCAGGTCTCTTGACTTTCCATCTTGCGCTCTTCCTGCCACAGCATGGGTGGGATATGGGTGATTTTGTGGACTAATGATACCTAACAGGTTATAAGGTGCTTTACATGTTACAAAGTGGTTTTGGACTCTTATCTCTTTTGATCCTGACAACAGCCCATGGGCCAGATAGGAAACAAATTATTATCAGCCCTAATACAGTTATGACCCTTGCCAGGAACTGTCCTGCACCAAAGAAATCACCAACCTTGTTCCTGACCTTTCATCCCATGTCACTGTCATTTGTCTGACCCCTCCCATGACTTCCTCTGTAAATAAGACTTTAAAGGTTTATCACCTCTCAAGGAAATGGTCCTCAAGAATCCAAGACAAGCTCTCTCACAAAGAGGAAAACTGGTACAGACATGGGTAAGTAATCCAAGGACCTTTGAGCAAAGAGGATGAAAGAGGATGTCTGAGTTTTGTGACATGGATGGAGCAGAAAAAGAAGAAAAGTAGGACTGTTTGAACTGATAGAGCATAGAGAAGAGGTTGGTACTAGGAGGGGGCTTAGATCCTTGAAGGAGAGGGAATAAGTCCCAGAACGAAAGAGCAGTACGTGTACGGTGGGAGAGAGGTGGGACGAAAATAACCATCTACTAAAACCAGTGGACTCTCTCCAAGAAAGGATGGCAGTGGCGGGGGTGGGGGGCGGGGGGGATGAAAAGAAAAAAACATATTACAATCATAAAGCCAGTTACAAAATACTCAAGACAGCAGGTTCTATAAAACAATGACATCAGTATATTGGGATCTAAGACTAGCTTGGTCTCTGGACAGTCTGAAGTCTGCCTGAGGCGCCCCAAGGAAAAGTGAAAGTAGGGGCCGTGACCCCCTTGCAGAAGACAAGGTACAACTTCAGAAGTCACAGCAAGTTGCAAGGGCACAGGCCACAGGGGTGAAAGGCTGTGAGGGCCCCACACTTTCCTTGCGCTACTTGCTGTCCTCTCTTGGACTCTGCCTGCCACCTCCTGGGTAGACAAGGTTATTACCTGCCTCCAAATCCTGGGAGGCCCGGACACTGCAGAGGCTGTGGCCTCTGTTACTCACATGCAGCCAGGAATCTCTCAGAAGCAGAAACTTAGGGATGAGGAGTTGACAAGGGGTCCAACTCCTTAACCCTGCATCGAATCTTGATGAGTCGTGGTGTGGAAAGAGGCTCAAGACATCTTAGCTACAAAAACAGATGCAAGATCAATCACATGGTGATAGATGGTAACTAGACCTTTGGTGGTGATCACTTTGTAGTGCATACAGATGTCAAATTATAATAGTATACACCTGAAATTTGTATACCAATTTTGCCTCAATTAAAAAAAGGGAAATTAAAACTTTCTAAAGTGAGGAAAGGAAGGAAGGAAGGAAGGAAGAAAGAGAGAAAGAAAGAAAGAAAGAAAGAAAGAAAGAAAGGAAGAAAAAAGAAAGAAAGAAAGGAAGGAAGGAAGGAAGGAAGGAAGGAAGACAGACAGAAAGAAAGAAAGAAAGAAAGAAAGAAAGAAAGAAAGAAAGGGAAAGAAAGAAAGGAAGGAAGGAAGGATTGCAAAAGAGCATTAAAAAGATAGGAATTAAAACTTTCTAAAGTGTTAAAAAAAAGGAAAGAAAAAAGAGTTGCATAAAAGCATAAAGAAAACAGTATGATCCGTTATGTATATAATAGTAGCAGCTAAGTGTCCGAGACCTTCATACGCGCAGTCACTGTGCTAATCCCTCTGCACACACTATTCCTTACCAAACCACAACGTCGGTACTGCCACGGCTTTTCTTTTTACAAAAAGGGAAACTGAATCTTAGATTGACTGTTAATCACTTGCCCAATATCTCATGGCAAATAAAGTGGCAGGGGTAAGACTAGAACCTGGGTCTGTGTGACTCTGGAGCCTGAGCTCTCAGCCATCGTTTTATTCTGCCTCCAGAAGAAGAGGGGAACGTGCATGCACACAGGGGTGTGTGTGTGTGTGTGTGTGTGTGAGAGAGAGAGAGAGAAATTGGGAAAGGCTATGCAGCAGCCATAACAGTGGTTACTTACAGAGTTAGGGGAAGGAGAGGTAGGTCAGCTCTCACCTGCTACTTTACTTAATTCTGTACTGTTTGCATTTTCCCAGTGAGCACATATCTTTCATAATAAAAATATAAAGACTTAGGGCTTCCCTGGTGGCGCAGTGGTTAAGGATCCGCCTGTCAGTGCAGGGGACACGGGTTCGAGCCCTGGTCTGGGAAGATCCCACATGCCGTGGAGCAACTAAGCCCACGCGCCACAACTACTGAGCCTGTGCTCTAGAGCCCGTGAGCCACAACTACTGAGCCCGCATGCCACAACTACTGAAGCCTGCACGGCTAGAGCCCATGCTCCGCAACAAGAGAAGCCACCGCAGTGAGAAGCCCGCGCACCACAACGAAGAGTAGCCCCCACTCGCCGCAACTAGAGAAAGCCTGCACGCAACAACGAAGACCCAATGCAGCCAAAAATAAATAAATAAATAAATAAATAAATAAAAATAAAGTTCCCTTAAAATATATATATATACTTATTTTACGAATAAAGATGATTTTTAAAAAAGGCTTATTTTAAGTAATAATTCTGCCCCCAAACACACACAGAAGAAAAGTCAAATTACTCTAGCACTTAGGCCCTGTTTACTGAGCAATTACTATGTACTATGCCCAGTGCTAAGCATTTCATATTCAAGACTCACTGAATCCTCACAACTGGATCTGAAGGGAGGATATTGTCGTTAATCCCCTTTACAGAAGAAGGACCCGAGGCTCAGAGATATGAATTGACCTTGCCAAGGTCACATAACAATGCAGGGACCCAACTGAGGTCTGACTGGTTTCAGAGCCCTTGCTTTTACCTGCTTCAGTGTGCTAATTGTGCAGGAATGATCACGATGATAATAACAGCAGTTTAAGTGCCTACCGTGTGCCAGACCTGTGCTTTCCGTGCATGATCTCATCAAACCTCCATGGCAACCCCCATTATACAGATGAGAAAACTGAGGCTCAGCAGAGAGTAAGTCACTTATCTGCCCAGGGTCCCCCAGCAGAACTGAGACTAGAATCCAAATCACTATTCATGGCACTGGCATCCACCCAGTTGCTTAAACCAAAAACTCAGTAGTTATCCTTGACTCCTTCCTCTCTCTCTCTCCTTTTCCTCTCCATGTCTAATCCATTGGGTCCAGTTGGTTCCAGCTTCCAAAATACATACTCATTTCTCACTAACCAGCTGCAGCATCAGTGGAAGGCACTGCCATCTCTCATCTGAGCCACTGTGGAGGACTCCTCACCGATCGCCATGCTTCCATTCCCGCCTCTTGGCCCCTATGCCCTCCACTCACTACGCTGTAGTCAAAGTGATCTTTTTTCAAATCTCTTGCTAAATATCCTCTCATGCAGCCTTTCTCAGGGTCTTGGGAGAGAACTAAGCCCTGCAGAGAATGGTATGAGTGAGTGTTTACTCAATTTTCCAAAGGATGATACTGGCTAATACCATTCTTTTGCTAACACAATAGGAGATGACCTAATTCATGACATGCAATGGATGCCTTCGAGTGTTAGGGCTTCATTCTCTGCAAGAACTGGGTGGAGATGGCTAAAAAAGTTTCCTGTCACACTTCAAATATCAGTGACCACAGCCTACTGGGCCCTTGTAAGCAGCCTGCCACCACACCTCCACCTCTGCAGGCTCATTTCCTACTAACTTTTTCCTGAGCACAAGAGCTCTTTTCCATTCCTCAATTATAGAAACTTCATTCTTACTTCAAGGCTTTTACAGAGTCTCCTCCCTCTGCCTGGAACTCCTGCCCCCAGGCCTTTTAGGGCCAGCTACTTTGTTAGTCATTCATGTCTCAGCTCAAATGCTACCAGCTCATAGAGACGCTCCCTGATACCTTAATTAAAGAGACCCTGCCAATTCCTGCTGTTCCACTGCCCGTTTTGTTTCGTTTCCAGAGTGTATTTATCATGATCTGAAAGTGCCTTGTTCTGTGTTCACTTACCTATTGTGTGTCTCCCCAGTTAGAGCTGAGCGCCACAGGGCAGTTCAGTTTTTTTCATGGCTGCATCCTCAATAACCAGCAAAAAAACTTTTCACGTGGAAGCAATCTGTAAAAAAATGCGTTTAGAGAATTTATCAGACACTTATTGTGTGTCAGTCACTGGGCTAAGAGCTTTGCATTGTATCCTTCTATCAACCCCGGCACTATCCAATGGAAATACAGTGTAAGCCATTTTTAATTTTTTAATAGCTACATTATAAGAAGTAAAAAGAAACTGATAAAATTAACGTTAATAATATATTTTATTTAACCCAACATGTTCAGAGTATATTATCTCAACATGTAATCAATTTTAAAGGATAGAAATTTTACTTTTTTTTGATACTCCTCTTCCATCCCTCCACTCTGCCTTCTGGGTTCTGAAGAGCTTGGCGCTGCCTCAAAATTTGGGGATTCGAAGGCTCCCACTTCAGGACTGGGCCTCAATGTCCCTCAAACTAGGTCTCAGCTTTCCCGCCTTTTCTGTACCTCTCTCAGTGTGCCTGTGCCCTTCAAGCCCTGCATGGTGAGAAATGGGGTGAAAGTCCTCGAGCGAGACCTGAAAATGCCTTTCCGTGCAGATGCTCAACCAAAACAGGTGTGATGAGTGGCCAGCGGTGCGCTCTGGGGCCAGCGGTGGTCCTAACCGGAAGTGGGCAGAAAAGAGCCGAGGAAGGGGCCCCAGAGCCAGGGAGCATGTGCAGGTTAGCGCCCACCAGAAGTGCCTGAGGAGGGAAGGAAGCACCCAAGTGCAGCCCGTGGGAGCTGGGGTGTCCCTCCTTCAACGCTTGGCATCCTGCACAGGCCACAGGGCTGGGGCAGCCAGAAGAGGAGTTAGCGCTGGCGTTTGGAGCCAAGTCGGAGCTGGAAACTGACTTCTCCGCTGAGAATAATCAGAACTGTAAATTTGGGCCTCAAGGGGAGGAGGATTTATTCCTGGGCGGGGTCTTTGTGGGGAGGGAGCTGGACGGGGCTTCTCTCAGGTCAGGAGAGACCTTGGGAGGTCTCTCTGCGGTATATTGAGAAATGAATCAAAGCCAAAGTAAAATGTGTTACAGAAATCGTGCCATGTCGTAAAGGTTTACACTGAATGAATTATACAAAAATATATCCAGGGCAATATCGTGGTGCAGACGATTTGATTGATAAGAAATAACAAGGTGGCCGGGTAATGGGATACAATTTTTTTTTATTTTTGGCCACGCCACGTGGCTTGTGGGATTATATTAGTTCCCCGACCGGGCCCTCGGCAATGAGAACGCGGAGTCCAAACCACTGGACTGCCAGGGAATTGTCAGGACACGATTTTTAAGTTGTATGGTGAATGAGACCTTGGTTTCTCAATCCAGTGAGCCTGCCTCTGTAACTCTGAATAATGTGATTTGGAGATAATTTAAGGAGTCAAAAGTTAGTTTTCCTGGCTCCTGCTTCCTTAGGGGAGGAGCCCCAGAGGATCTGTTGGGAATCAGTGAGGAGGGCTATCGTGACCATAAGCCATAAGGGGGATCTGTGACCATCAGACGTCTTGAGGGATCTTTTCATCAGGTCACCAATGCTAGATGGACGTTGATTCCTGATGCTACGCTAAGAATGAGTGATGAGGGCGCTGTATGTAGGCAGCGAGGTTTGTCGTGGTGGGGGAGGGTTTCTGGTTGAGGTGATCACAGCGACCCTGTGAGGACACATTGTATCAGGAATGCAGGGAATCACATGAGAGGCGCTGGGGGATTTTAAGGTAGGGTTCCTCGCCTGTAGGAGAGGGAGTGAAAGAACGGTATTTGATTGTGCATGTAAGCTTAGGCATGGACGTGGGCATTGGTCCTTCATTCAATTCACAAGTGTTTATTGAGTGCCTACTGTGTGCTAGGTATACAGTGGGCAGCAAAAGAGTTCCTATCTTCATAGCACTGATCTTCTTCTAGATTAGCTCTATCTAAAATATAGAACGTGAGCCGTATATGTAATTTAAAAGTTTCCAGTAGCCAGATTTCGAAAAAGTAAGAAAAGACCAGTGAAGTAAATTTTAATATATTTTGTGTAACCCAATATATCCAAAATGTTATTCCAACATATAATATAAAAATACTAGTGAGATATTTATACTCTTTTTTCTTTTTCTGTAATGTCTTTAAAATCCGGTGTCCATGTTTTACAGTTGCCCCACATCTCAGTTAGGACTCGTCACATTTCAAGTGCTCCACGGCCACATGCGGACAGTAGATAGCTGCACTGAAGAGTGCAGCTCTTGAGAACTCTGCAGATAACAGGTTAGTAGAGATGTTTCTGGTAGTGATAAATGCTAGAACAAGAAATCAAGCAGAATTAGAAGATCACAAGGGCAGGTGATTCCTTAGGTAGTGTGGTCAGACTGCAAAGGTCTCACAGGGGAGCTGTCATCTCAAGAGAACTGAATGAAGTGGGGCGGCAAGGGCAGCAGGGAATGAGTCATGCAAGGAGGGGGCAAGCTGGGCCTGTGGGAGGAGCCCCAGAGAGGCTGGGGGGCTGGACCAGAGTGAGCAGGGAAGTCGGGGAGGTAGGAGAAGAGGCCCATTGTAAAGCCGGTATGGTTTATTCTGAAAGTAACAGGAAATCATCAGAGAGACAAGAGTGGAAAGATGGCATGATCTGATTTAACATAAAAGAAGGAGGTTTCAGGGCTCCTGAGAGGTGACTGTGTATCCACGGGTGATGGAGGGTCTGGTGGGAGGGAGATGTGAAAGAGGTCAGCTGTAGTAGGAGGCACTGAGGACCAGTACTCCAGTCCCCGGTCTGGGAGACTCAGGTTCCTATGAGGAATGGGAGAGGTCTGTTAGTGGGAGAGGACTGGGGGCTTTTTGTTTGTTTGGGTTGTCATTGGCTTTGGGGAGGAGCGCCCAGGAATTCTGCTGTAGGTTTATCTGTTGGGTGTCAGGAAATGCAGTGGGAGGTCTTAATAGGATGATAGTTGTCAAGGGTGGCACGTTGTGTTCGCTTCTCAGAAGCACCTGAGGACATTTCATCCGTCGAAGTTCTTGGGCTGCCTCCACAGTGCCAGTGTCACGGGCGTTTGTAACGAAGCAAATCAGGCTCTCAGGACCCACTGTACTTAGGAGGTGGCGTGAGGAGTGTGGTGTCAGACACAGAATCCCTTCATGGCTGAAGGGCTTTTGGCAGGTTGAAATTAAGGTGTCTTTATTGTTGTTGCTTTAAAATATTTTGACATGAGATATTTCAAACATACATAAAAATAGGAGAAACCACACTCACAAAGCCTGGCGTACATATCCCTCAGCTTTATCCATCTTAACATTTTTACCTATTTGCTTGAGACTTGTTTTAAGAACTAAAACGTTATAGATAGAGCTGAAGCCTGATTGTACCTTTCTTGAAACTATTTTCTTCCAGGGAACACAATCCTCAAGTTAGTGAAAATCCTTCCCACTGGTATTTACACTTTTACGGCAGGTAAATGTACCTATAAACACATAGTATTGCTTTGCATGTTTTTAGGCTTTGTATTAATGGTTTCACACTGCAGGTATTATTTTCCAACTTGCATTTTTCAATTAACATTTTTTAACCTCAGCCTGGTTGATACATGTAACTCTATCTCATTTTCACTGCTGGATACCTACCATTCCACCCGATGGACATACCACATTTTATGTATCCATTCTTTTGTTGATGGACATATAGGTGGTTTCCACCATTGAGCTATTGCAAGCATTGCTGCTGTGAGAATCCGGATACCTGCCGCTTTGCATATATGTGCAAGTTTCTAGTGTATCCCTTGGATGGCAGTTGCTGGGGTGCACGTATGCACAACTCTGTACTTCAGTCCTGGTTTTATCATTCAGAAGTTTGATGAGAAACTTTATTGACAGCAAGTTAAACCAAGCCATGATTTGCCCCTTTGAGTTTTATTTTCCTTTGTATAAAACAGACTTGATTATAGTACTGACTTCATAAAGTTGTAAGAATTAAATAAGACCACAAATGTAAAGTACTAACACAATATCTTACACATGGTAGGTGTTCTTTTTGTGCCTTATGGACAGGAAATTAGAATTATTAAAAGCTCTAAGGCTTTGGAGTCTAACAGAACCTGGGTTCAAAACCTGGCTCTGCTGCTTCCTCTCTGGATGCCCTTGGGAAAGTCACTTCACCTGTGTGAGCTTCAGTTTCCTCATCTGTTAGGAGAGAGCAAATGCATGCAGTTGTGAATATTAGCTCTCTCAGTGTGAATCTATCTGGGTCATGATCTGACTGGAGTTACAGAGTACTAATAACAGCTACCCTTTGTTAATATGAATGTTTGGTTAACATTTATTGAGTGTTTCTTAACTCCTATGAAGTATTGATATTATTCCCACTTTACAGATGATAAAACTGAGGCCCCAACAGAGTGGCCACCCAGAGGTCACATAGCTAGTAAAGTGGTAGGAACAGAATTTGAAACCGGATCTGACTGATTTTAAAACTTGTGTTCTAACCACCAGGCTATAGTGCCTTAAATGCCTTCAGCAGCTGCCCATCATTCTCAGCAGTGATTTCCAAACTTTTTTATGAAATGGAAGCATTTTGTCCAGTAAAATCTTATATAGAACCCCAGTTTATAAAGCAAATAAATGTTGTACAACTCCAGTTAAAGTGGGGGTAATGTCCTAGGTCCATGCGGGCTTAGTTCTGGCTCTGTTTAGGCTGTGTGAGCCTAAACAAAGTACTTCATCTCTCTGAGATTCAGTTTCTTCACTTGTGAGATGGGGATATTGATGCCAACCTAATAGCGTTGTTACGTGGATCAACTGATATAATACATGCAAAGCACTTGGCATGAAGCCTTGTTTGTGATAAGAACCAAATAAGAGTGGCTATTGTTGCTGTGATTGTTACCACCGGCAGGAATCTCTTCACTGACCACGGGATGGGGTGGAAATTTCTCAGCCTTGTATCCACGGCCCTCCATCATCAGACCCAACCTGCATTTCCAGCCTTCAGCCCCTACCCCGTAGCCAGGCTGAATTACAATGTCTCCAATTCAGTATACTGCACTACCAGTTCTGCATTTATGCTCTGCCTGCTGGGGGGATCTTCCACCGTCCTCCCCCTTGCTCCAAAAGAACAAAAGTACACTTTTTAAAAAAATATTTTTTAAACTTTTATTGTGGAAAATTTCAAAATACACAAAAGTAAAAATCTAGTATATAATGAACCCCCATGTATTTATCCGCTAAGTTTTAGTAATTACCAGCCTTACTTCCTATACATACTCCAATTTATTCACCCCACTAGATTATTTTGAAGGAAATCCCAAACAGTTTAATTATTTCATCTCTAAATTTGTCATTATGTATCTCTAAGATAAAGACTTTTTTTTTTAATTATTAGCACCTTTAATTATTATTTATTTATTTATTTAATTTTGTGGCTGTGTTGGGTCTTCGTTTCTGTGCGAGGGCTTCCTCTATTTGCGGCAAGCGGGGGCCACTCTTCATCGCGGTGCGCGGGCCTCTCACTATCGCGGCCTCTCTTGTTGCGGAGCACAGGCTCCAGACACGCAGGCTCAGTAATTGTGGCTCACGGGCCCAGTTGCTCCGCGACATGTGGGATCTTCCCAGACCAGGGCTCGAACCCGTGTCCCCTGCATTGGCAGGCAGATTCTCAACCACTGCGCCACCAGGCAAGCCCCTAAAGACTCTTTTTTAAAAAACAGAACTATAATACCATTTTCAAATCACCTTAAACAATAAAAAAATTTCTTTGTTCGTTCCCTTTATTTAGCAGTTTTCAAAATAATGAATTGGTTCCCAGCAGCCTCTAAAGGTAACCAATGGGTTTGTTGTTCTTTTTTAGTCCTAATATGAATTCTTCAATGTCCAGCTCAAAAGTTACTTCCCCTAGTTTTTGGAGGGGTTTTGTTTGTTCGTTTGTTTTTGGCCGCGCAACGCAGCATGTGGGATCTTAGTTCGCTGACCAGGGATGAACCCAGGCCCCTGCAGTGGAAGCGCGGAGTCTTAACCACTGGACCGCCAGGAAAGTCCCTCCCCTAGTTTTTTTACCCTGACTCCAAAAGAATTTCTCCCCTCTGCTGAATTTAAATGCATCTTTTCTAGTTGTATCTAGTGCTTTCTACCTATGCACTTCCTTTAACTGCAGCTGGATCAGAAGCTCCGTGAAGGCATTCTGCACAGCACTTAACATAATGCCTCAGGCAGTCAGTATTAATCAAACTTCACTGTTCATTTGAATCCTATGGGGGTGGGCAGTGGGGGGGTCTTGTTAAAATGCATATTCTGATTCATTGGCTCTGGAGTGGGCTGAGATTCTGCTTTCTCACAAGCCCAAGTGGTGCTGATACTTCTGGTCTAAGGACCACAGTTTGAGTAGCAGAAGGGTGTGGTAAATGTATGGGAAATTCACATCATTCACTCAGTAAGAAGTGCCTACTCAGGACCAGTTCACGGGCTAGGCCCTGACACCTTAAAATGTAGAAGGTTTTTTGGTGTTTTTGTTTTATTAGGGTTTTGTTTTTTTTACTTTATCCTTTTGAATATGTACACATGATAAAAAGAATTTTTTTCATAAAATCCAAAAGGGCACAGAGTGCGAGTACATCAGTCCCCAGAGGTGATCACTGTTACTTCTTGAGTTTTATTCTAGAGATACTGTATGCATATAAGAGCATATATTTGTACCATCTTTTTTTCTAACATACTATTCACACTGCTCTGCCCCTTTTTTTTTTTATTCTACTATATCTTCGAGATTGTTCCATATTTCAGCATATATCTCTGCATCCTATTTAATGAGTGGTATAATGTCCACACAGAATGCATTGGTTGTTTTTATAAAGTGTAGAGTGAAATATGGCTACTTCTTGGCTTCTTCCTCATCCTACACATTCCCAAGAGAGAACAGGTATCTTGTCTTCTGTTCTTTGAATCCTCTGAATTATCTCACCCATGTTGGTACATTTTTGTCAGTTTCATTTGATCTAGAGGACATCCATCACCCACTTACACAAGCATGTCTGCACGTTCTTTTCCTCCAGATTCCAGTCTTCCTAGACTCAAATTGTTTCTTTATTCTGCATCCCCTCAGCATTCACAAATTACTCAAAGACATTTTCTTGTTTTGGTAATATATTGTTGTGGAATGCTGCATACATAAGTATGTAGAAAATGTGTACTGGCAGGGTTCAGGACACACTACCCCAAAATATGTTGCCTTAGCATATTGAATATTTCAAGCTGAAGGAATTCGAGAAAATAGGTGCAGGAAGGACTCACTGACGTTCCCTAGAAGCAAGTCATAAGACCCTCATGTGAGAAGTGCCCTCCCTCTACCCAGGGGAAAGGATCATCCTTGTCTCGAAGATAGAGGGACCCCCCCAAGAGGAATCTTAGTGAACACACCTTGCTAAGTTTCCCCAGTTTACTACACTGAGCTCATATCCCTTTTGTCCTATCACGTTTTCCCATGACTTCCCACTCTCCATCAAACCTAGCACAAAAACGTACAGGTTTGACTGCTTCTTCGGGTCTTCATTTACTTATGATTGCTCCCATGTCACGTAAAACTTATACTAGATAAATTTGTATGCTTTTCTCCTGTTAACCTGTCTTTCGTCACAGAGACCCAGCCAAGAACCTCGGAGAGTAGAAGGAAAAGATATTTTTTCCTCGCCTCTGATATGTTTAAGGAAAAAATTCGAACATTAATAATAGAAGCCTTCTGTCACTTCCGTCCGCCTCCCTGTGCCCCTTCCCTGTCACATGATGGTCTCTCCACCTACGAGGTAACCACTATCCTGAATTTTGCATTAATCGTTCTCTTGCTTTCCTTTCTCGGTGGTTCTCAGCTGTTAGCATCACCTAGAGAGCTTGTTAAGACATGGATTGCTGGGCCCCGTGCCCAGTTTCTGATTTAGTAGATCTGGGGTGGAGCCCAAGAATTTGTGCTTCTTGGAAATACTCCTGTGGTTCTGTTGCTGCAGATCCCAGGACTACACTTTGAGAACTGCTTTATCTCAAAGGTACTCTTGCCTTCTCTGTGATGACTTGTATCCTCCCCTAAAACCTAGCCACTCAATAAATGTAGCTTAAGGACTTCCCCTCCTTCTTTCTCTACTCCATTTCCTATCACCCAGTTTATGAGCACTCAATCTTTGCTAAATATTTTAATTGATTGTGACATTTGACCACTTTCCATTTTTTTCTTTTCCGTTAATGAGCCCATTTATAAGTTGCTTCTCATTAGTGTGTGTGTGTCTCTTATTGTAAGTTAACTAGAAGGATGAGTATAAACAACATTTACATGTCTTATTCATCTAGACTTTAAGCTCCTTGAAAGCTGGAACCAAGTGAAGGGATTCAGAACATGCCACCCCAAAATATCCTTCTTCAATTATTGATTACTGATCATTTTGAGCTGAAGACACTTGTGAAACAGCAGATACAGAAAGGGCTCTCCCCCTTTCTATCTAAGAGCAGGATGTAAATTTTGCCTTGAGAAAGGTGCCCTCCCTGTACCAGGAAGAGAAGAACATTCTTATCATCAGAGACTGAGAGTTGACTCCGGTCTGCATAAACAAACTTACTAAAATAGGGCTTCCCTGGTGGCGCAGTGGTTGAGAGTCTGCCTGCCAATGCAGGGGACACGGGTTCGAGCCCTGGTCTGGGAAGATCCCACATGCCACAGAGCGACTAAGCCCGTGAGCCACAACTACTGAGCCTGTGCGTCTGGAGCCTGTGCTCCGCAACGGGAGAGGCCGCGACGGTGAGAGGCCCACGCACCGCGATGAAGAGTGGCCGCCGCTCGCCACAACTGGAGAAAGCCCTTGCACAGAAACGAAGACCCAACACAGCCATAAATAAATAAATAGATAAATGAATAAATTAATTAAAAAAAAAACTTACTAAAATAACCCTTATCTTCCATTAGTTTCCCTCACATACTGCCTAGTGACTGAGCCACGATTTATTGCCCCTAGTCCAAGGGCCTTTGCTTTGTCACATCCCCACAATTTATCATTCTTTTTGTAAAAAGGTATGTACCGGGGGCTTCCCTGGTGGCGCAGTGGTTGAGAATCTGCCTGCCAATGCAGGGGACACGGGTTCGAGCCCTGGTCTGGGAAGATCCCACATGCCGCGGAGCAACTGGGCCCGTGAGCCACAAGTACTGAGCCTGCGTGTCTGGAGCCTGTGCTCCGCAACAAGAGAGGCCGCAACAGTGAGAGGCCCGCGTACCGCGATGAAGAGTGGTCCCCGCTTGCCGCAACTAGAGAAAGCCCTCGCACAGAAACGAAGACCCAACACAGCCATAAATAATAAATAAATTAAATAAATAAATTAAAAAAAAAATACTTAAAAAAAAAAAAAAAAAAAAAAAAAAGGTATGTACCTTACAGGCTTTTGGACCTAACAACTTCTTTGGGTCTTCATTTTCCTTCTGTGAAGACACCTGTGTATGTGTTAAAAAAAAAAAAAAATTAAATTTGTATGCTTTTCTCCTGTTAATCTGTATCATGTCACTTTAATTATTAGGCCAGCCACAGAATTTAAGAGGGTAGAAGGAAGTTTTTCCTCCCCCTACACAAGTTTAATTTCCCTATGTAGCCTACCTCTTCAAGTAAGCTACAGGCCATAATTTGCAAATTCAGTTGCTCGTAAGAGCCAGAAGACAATTAAATAAATGAAACTTACCAAGTGGAACTTTGCTGATCTGGAGACCACGTCCTATGTAAAGAGGGCAGCTGTTAACTTGGATTTAAGCCAATCGCGAGTTCCTTGTTTTCTCATTTTCCCAGTTTTCAAGAGAAACCAGAAATAATCCCAACTAATTTAACATTTTAAGTACACAGAGCACACAAATTCCATACAGAGTACATCTGCAGGAACTGAAACTGAATCCATTCCACGTTTCTAGACCTTTGCAGTAAATGGATGGATGGATGGATGGATTGGTGAGTGAGTGAGTCAATAATGAGTGGTAGCTCTGGGTGGGGGGGGCGGTTAGTGGAGAAAACAAGCAATTGTTGAGTACCTACTCTATGCCTGGCCCTGTGCAAAGGGCTTTATACACCTTATCTCATTTGACTTTCATAACAAAACCTCAAGGTAGTTATTATCATTCTTGTTTATTTCCACACTCATTTCACAGATAAAGAAAGGAGGCTTAGAAAGGCCCAGGGTCACACCACCAGTGTTCTTTATTTATAACCTACCTAATTTTAAAAAAAGGATTTCAGATGAGCTCTTATGATTTAAGCTGGGTCCTGAGCCTTGGATTCCAGATAGCTCTGTTATACCAAATTGCCACCATCAAAGGAATCCGGTTCCCAGAAGGCAGGTCAGGGAGGGTGACAGGAGTTCAGGGGGCAGGATTGCTTCCTTGGGGATATTACCAAACCACTCACAGCTTCATGCTTCTCAAGGATGTCAACTAGTACTAAGGTGCTAAGACACAAGGGATCTCTTGCCAGCTTGATATACCTGCCCTTCCCACTTTCTCCTGTCTCGCCACTTACTACCCTCTCAGAAGTCAAGATTTCTGCCTATCAACCTTGGAGCCCACTCCATCTTACTTCCTTTCTAGAGCCCAATAGGATAAGGACAGAGATGCAGATACAGGAGCCGTTTGTTTGGAAAACATTTTATTGGAGTTACTGAGGCAGCAAAGAGTGATCATAGATAGGATGGTGATCAGATCCCACACTGGCCCCCTCTTTCAGTGGTATCAGCAGTGCTGGGTCTCAAAGGGGCTGGTCATTGGGCATCGGCAGCTGCACGGCTCATTCCTCTCAGCTGTGGGGAGAGAGGGTACGGTCAGTTTGGAGACCCTTGGGTGCGGGGAGCCGGAGTCCTAAGAAAGCCCAGGATAGGGTGGGGCCCTGGTAGAAAGGAATCTCTGCCCCAGTCTAAGTTCCTGTTCTCCTCTGAGTTATAGTAGTTGCGATTTCCCTTAGCTTTGTTTTTTTAAATTTTTATTGGAGTATAGTTGGTTTACAATGTTGTGTTAGTTTCAGGTGTACAGCAAAGTGAATCTATTATACATATACATATACCCACTCTTTTTTAGATTCTTTTCCCATATAGGCCATTACAGAGTATTGAGTAGAGTTCCCTGTGCTATACAGTAGGTCCTTATTTGTTATCTATTTTATATATAGTAGTGTGTATGTATATGTCAATCCCAATCTTCCAATTTATCCCTCCCCGCCTTTACCCCCTCCCCGGGTAACCATAAGTTTATTTTCTACATCTGTAACTCTATTTCTGTTTTGTAGGTAAGTTCACTTGTAGCCTTTTTTTAGATCCCACATATAAGTGATATCATATGATATTTGTCTTTCTCTGTGTGACTTACTTAGCTTTGATCAGAAGAAGGTATATCCTGCCTTCACTTTCCCCACTCTCCCACTCAGATCCTCTGCTTTTTCCCTCACCCCCAGCCTCCTTTCTCTCCTAATGCCCACTGCCTCTTACCTTAGGAAAAGCATCCCAGTTGAGGAAAGGAAGTTTCCTTTTGACAGACTAAAACAGAAAAAGAGAATGAGAGTGATGTGTTATACAGGTCAGGTGAGCATGGATCAGTAAGCGCTTGCTGAAGAGCTCTCTGTAGTGGTGACGGTATCATTGTTTTATAATTACAGTAAGCATTAATATTTCCTGAGCACTTTCTCTGTGCCTGCCTTATACTGACTGCTTTACAGGCATGATTTCATTTGGTCTTCATAGCAGTCTTTTGATGTCGGTACTGTCTTCGTCCCCACATCACAGATGAGGCGATAGAGACTCAGAGAAGCGAAGACATTTGCAAGAGAGCATGTAGCGAGTATGTGCGGGGTCATGCACTACAGGCTCTAATTCCAGCGCTACCACTGACTTAGCCTTCTAAGCTTGGGTAAGTCACCCAACTTAGAACCTCAGTTTCTTCCTGGAGGATGAGGGAATTCGAATAAACTCTTGACTGATTAAGTTCTTCCTTTTCAGAGATTGTCTTTGTGGGCCACGTTAGGAAAATAAGGTCTGGCCACGACAGCCTCCCCGGGAAGTTTTCTTCACTTGGGCAGCATCCAAGTGGGACAGTTACTCCCTCCTAGAACCCAGGAAAGAACCAAAAGGGCTAGACTAGAATGCGTTGCCACTACCCGGACAAACAGTCAGGAGAAAAAAGGTGCCCAAGCACTTACCTCTACGAGGGCGTGCCAGTTCAGGAAATCATTCCCCTCCAAAACCTTTACAGAGAGAGAAAGAGACCAGAAGAGGATCAGTTCCAGGGAAGGACAGAGCTTAGCCCCTAGCCCTCTGGGAAAGGTGAAGGACCATGACAGCTCTGCAAGCTCTCTACCCAGGCCTTGATCTCCTTTAGGATGTGGATATTTATGGGGGCCGAATTAAAGAATTAAACTTACAGATCGCAACTTGTCAACGTTCAGGAACTGGGCATAAGTGGCCTAGGCAAAGAAGCAGGGTGTTCAGAAAGTTATTTAGGAACACGAACAGATAGGGGACGAACTCGTAGTCAGATGGTGGGAAAACAGGGGATTTACCTCGTCGGGTCCTGGCACATTTTTACCAACGGTGACTCCTTCCTGGAAAGCGAAGGGGAGAAAGGGGACAAATGATCACACGATGGCAAATCCCCTTCCCCAAACCCTCTCTGCCAGCTCTGCTTCCCTGCACAGGCCAGTCCCATTCTCCACCACGGGGCCTCCGTTAACCCACTCTGTCCCAGCGTGGCGGATGATTGACAGATGTGCAGATGTGGAGAAGGGATGGGAGAGTGGCACGTGGGAGACAGAGAAGTCGGAGCCCAGGCCCGCATCCACTGCCGGCAGCAGGAGGAGAGGGTGGAGAAAGAGGATTCCTCCCAAGAAAGACGAGCTAGTGTGGTTCTGCCGTGGACTCGGGGTGTTCCTGAGACACCCACGCTCAGCCCATGGAGCTGGCGCGGGAGATTGGAAGGCAGGTGGGAGCCAAGTTTCTGAGGTGCCCTGTCTGCCTTTACTTGCTGGAGGTTGGTTTGCTTTGTGACTTGAATTGCCACCAAAGTTTGAGTCTCCGTCTCCCTGCTCCAGCTGGTAAGCCCACCTCCCACCCCCGGACATCAGTGTCTCCGATCTGTCACCCTCCCAACCTCAGCTGCCCAGCTTCATTGCCCCTCATTTCTTCCTTCCCACCACAGAGGTCACAAACAGGTAGCCTACAGGCTAGACCCAAATGTTTAGATCTCATCGCAATTTGGTTTGTTTGTTTTTTAATTTGAATTAAAGGTTTTTAATTAGTAAGGATTCATAAATCCGATTTCCAGGTTCTCTTGAAAATTTTTAAACTCCGGCCACACTGGGTACATTTTCCCACTTAGCAGCAGTCAGATGGCATAGAGACTGTCCCCTTCCAGATTGGGCAAATTCACTCCACCTCCCCTGAGGCCCCACCAGCACTCTTGCTCACCGACATCACTTGCTGGGATCCTAAGCAGTGGAGTCTGTGACCCCTATCGTAGACTTGCGAATCCAGCATGGACATTCCCCCATCCACCGCACAGTGCGATAAGGTGGGGAGAGAGGGACCTCGGGATTTTTCCTGGCTGGAGACTGGCTCCTAAGGATTCTTGATATGGCTTAAGCTCCAGAGGTAGCAGGGCGCTTCTAGCCACCTGAGAGCCATTCCCAGGGGTACAAACAAAACAGATGTGGGGCTGAACCCAGACAACCAACTTCAGCCCCTGTCTCCTCTCAGGATGTCCAGCCTCTACCCCACACTTTACCATCCTTTCCAGAAATATAAGCCTCTCTGCCCCTTCCCAGGAATGCTTTGTCTCCTTCCTCCTTTCTTCCCTTCCTCAGAGCCCCAGCTTCTCATTCAGCCCCTGGTAATAGCCAAAGATAAGAGCCGCTTATCCAGTGACTGATTGAGTCAGCTAATAGTATAAGAGAAAGAGAACCCAGGTGAGGTGCTCACCTCAGAACTGCCCAGGGCAGCCCCCTGAGCAGAATGGAACGCCAGGAGAGACAGAAGAACCACAGCAGCAAGAACTGGGATCTTCATGGTGTCAAGTTTGGGGTGTTCTGAGGCAAGGCAAGGCAAAGCTTGCCCTTTATATTCCCAGGGAGGCAGATCTGAACAGAACTGGGGTCCCCACCCTTCTGACTCACCCCCAGATTCTGTCGCCCACCCCTGGGGCTCTGGGAAGGGGAGGCGTGGACTGTTTCCCACTTACCTTGGATTTCTCAATTCACATTCTGCCCTGGGCACTTGGAAGGTAGGCTGGCAATGGGGCTTTTCATGCAAATGGAGCTGAGATGGAGACAGGTTGGACCTGTCCCTCCAAGGGACTGGCCATGGGAATTCAGGCTTTTCCCCACCCTATCCAATTCTGTCTAAACTCCCTATACTGGCATTGAAGGCCTTCCATGCTCTGACCTCAACCCACCCTTCTAACTTTTCCTTCTTTCATTCCCATTGCACATACTTCACTTTCTGGCCAAACTGGACTCCTTACCAAAGATACCCTTCTTTTTCCTCCTCCAAGCAGCTGCCCATGCTACCCCTTATGGCTAAAATGCCCTCTCTCATCTCTTGTTTTCAGAACCCAACATCCATCCTGAATTAAGCTTCCTGGATGTCTCCCATCATCTGCCATCCCCCTCCCCAAACTTTTCCCTTCTCGTAATTGCCATAGCAATTCATTTGTATCTCTCTGGCATTGTACCTAGAGTAACTTGTGTTCTTCCCTCTTAGAATATCAAGTTCTTGAGGTCAGGAACTATGATTTAATCACCTTTATATCACCATGCCCTAGCACCATGCCCTTACACAGTGGAGGTGGATTCAACATATGCTAGATTGGATATCTTAGAATTCAAGCATCCTTCCACCAAGTTGTGCGCTTTCTTCCTTTGGGGCTGGACCCATTATCCAGCTGCCCATCTTATACTCTTGGGTCGTCAGAGAGGTAACTGTCTTGAGCTAAGAAGACAAAGAATAGAGAAACACGGGGACTTCCCTGGTGGTGCAGTGATTAAGAATCCGCCTGCCAATGCAAGGGACACGAGTTTGATCCCCGGTCAGGGAAGATCCCACATGCCACAGAGCAACTAAGCCCATGCACCACAACTACTGAGCCTGCACTCTAGAGACCCCGAACCACAACTGCTGAGCCCATGTGCCGCAACTAGAGAAAGCCTGTGCAGCAATGAAGACCCTACGCAGCCAAAAATTAAAAAAAAAAAAAAAAGAATAGAGAAACACAAAAAAGCAAAAATAGGTCTTAGAGCTACCCAGTTGGGCTCTAGGTCCTGAACTTTGAACGCCTACACCATTTCGTTGGGCTTATTCTGCTCCCCACCTCACTCCCCCAGCTTGGCAGTTGTATCACCTCAAAGTGACAAAACATCCTAATCAAGTAGCGTTCTCCACAACTGAGGCTCAGGTGGCCCAACCGGTTCCTGGTGTAATAGGGAGGTGCTGGAACATAGACAGGCGCTGCCAGGACAAAGCAAGACCTCATTTCAGCGTGGCCTCTTTACCCCATCCTGATGCAATACACAGAGATAGCAGGCCTGGAGGCAAAGCGGGCTGGATCTTATTCACCAACGGTCTTCATGAACCCCAGAAGCTTCAGTTCAATTCTCCTCCTGCCCCCACTCCCCAGTCCCCGACATCCTGCCCCTCTTTAGCCTCAGGAAGCCTCCTCCGTTTTTCTAATGGCAGCTCCCCTTTCGCAGAGCTACCTGAAGAGGCAGTGCTTGAGGAAAACTTGCTAAGCACAGATGACCATGTCACGTAGATGTCACGCGAGGCTGGTTCCCAGAGGGGACGAGTGAGAAAATGACAGATGGGTGGAGCACCTCCCCAAAAGGCTTTTCTGGAGGACACAAGTTTTTATGTGTAATGAATTCTCACCAATTAATTAACAGGGACTGAAAGAGCTCATTAACCGCCGTTCTGTCACCATAGCGTCAACTGTGAATGAAGTTGAATGAAGAATGAGCAGAATGAAGGATCAACAAAGGAGAGCTGATATTCAGTAATGAAGTCCAATCAGACCTGCTAGCGGAGGAGCACTTCAGCCTGGGTAATTCCAGAGCAACAGATCAGCCCAACACCGTCATCTGCTGGGCTCCAACTTTCGTTTCCAACAAATTGATTTCCCTGTTTCCCTTTCCGCCTCACGCTGATGCTGCTAATAATAATGTTAGCCAATTTATTGATGTCGTACTCTGTGGCAGGCCTTGTGCTAGGTATTCTAAATGCACGATCTGGCTGAAATATCACAGTGCTTCTGTGAGACAGGTATTGACAATCATCCACATTCTGTAGGCAGGGGACCCACAGCACATAGAGGTTAAATAACTCACCCTAGGTCACACAGCCAGGGTGTGGCAAGGCCAGTGTTGGAACCCCAGAGTTTCAGAGGCTGCACCTGTATTGCCCCTTTGCTGTACTGTGTCCTACCAAGGGCCTCGGCCAGCCCACCTAGCGCCCTGTATGAATTAGACCCATGCCCTGAGAGTCGGGGGGCAAGGCTGCAGTTAACCCCCATTTGTCCTCTCGACCAGGTGTCCTTTTGTGGCGTGCAGCCTGCACAGCCACAGGTGGCAGCTCTAAGCAGACATGCATTAATTTCAGTGGGTTAAACTACGCTCTTGCCAAATGAAAACAGAGAACTAAGAGGATGAATGGTACTCAATGAGCCTGTGCCTCAGAGTGAACCTGTGATTGCCTCAGATTCCAGATGCCTCTTATAGTATGAGCATCTTGTCACAGCAAGTGTGTGTTTAAAAGACAGTCTTCAGGCTCTAGTGTTTGAAGTTCTAGTGTTTAAAGATGGGTTCTTTTATCTAATGCCTCTAAATACAAGCCTGCTACTTCATGTGCACAACCGAAGGAATTCTGTTCTTTTTCTGGAGGAGAAAAACTGGCTGTGCTAGACTTATGATCGATCTCCATTTGACACCATCCTGATGGATTTTCAAGGGTAATTTTGGCTTTACATGATTTATGCTGTAAATGCTAATCTAGAGTCGAGTGTCTCTCTCCCAGTTGCCTCCCCTTCCCCCACCTAAACTGCCTCAGTGAGTTTGTGTTCCCCGAGGGTCCAGTGTCCAATGGTTGGGCAGGCTGGGGAAGAGTGGGTAGGGGGGTCCCCACCGGCAGAGGGTCCCAGTGGTTGGGGTAACGGGTGGCAGGAGAAGCTACCTGGAATTCAGCGTCGGCTGCATCACAGAGGGTTAGTGGAGTCGGACAGAGGCACAGAGCCTGGCTCTGCGTCACCCCAGCTCCAAGTCGGCTTGATCTAGTTCCCACTCCGAGAATACCAGTAAACCCCTGTTTTCCCACAGGCCTTCACCCACCCCACCCCAAATCTGCCAGAACTTGAGTGTGGGTAGGAGGCCAGGCCCAGCCTTGATTGCTACATTACAGACACACCTAGGGGCTGGGAGCCAGCCTCCTGGGTTCAGGGAAGGAATGGGGGATTTGAAGGGATGCACACTGGGGCCTCAGGGTCTTGGTGAACATCTAGGTGAAAAGCCTAGAATCATTGGAGAGAAAGGGGGCTGGGGTGTGGGCTACTGGGGGGCAGAGCCCAGGGGACCCCTGTCCCGTTCTGTCCTCCCTCTGCCAGTGTTAGGGTCACACCCAAGAAAGCAATCACGTTGCCCAGCAGGTCTGGTTTCTTCCTTTACCTCCCACCCTCTGCCCTGTGCACGCTTTGCTTAAACTTCTCCCAGGAAGACCTCTTGGATTGAGCCCACTTAATCCTGCTCTCTCCTTCCATCCTCTAACCCAAATATTTATTAAACAGCCATTTTGGCTCCTGGTGCTGAGGATTCGAGATGGACAGGGTACCTGTCCTGTGAAACTTATGTGCCAGTTAAAGAGAGACAGATTATAACCTAACAAAAAATTAGGAAACAAGATCATTTCAAGAACATGACAAGTTCTGTGCAGAAAATACAACAAGGTGATGTGATAGCGATTGGGTAGGTGTCCTTGGTTAAGCTGGCTTGGGGTTTTGAATTTAGACCAAAAGCCGTTAAAGTTCCATCCTTCTGAAGATCTCGGGCTCCAGGGAAAGGTAGCAGCAGTGTTCCTTGGGAACCTTTCCCAGAAGGTCCAGGTTGACATTGGACAGGGAAGCCAGAGCCAAATGGTGCTGAGCCATGCCGAGGGGATGTTATTCTACAACTAATGGAGCTTGTGGGGGATTCTGAGCGGGGGATCCTCCCTGGCTGCCGTGGGACAGTGGACGTTAGGGAAGAATCGAAAGTCAGAGGCTCTGCCATGAAGCTGCTTTAGAGGCTCTGGCAGGACAAGGCGTTGGCCTGCCGGTTTATGAGAGTCCTTTACACCTGAGGGCCTTAGCCTGCTTCAGCTAGTGCTTTAAACTTCAGAGGGTGGCTTTCAGCCCTTTGGACCAGGAACGCCCCAAGTCCAGAAACATGTTGACCACTTCAGCTTCTCCCTCAGTCCCTCAGGGACTGGCACGAGGCGACCCGAGGTCCAGCAGTCTGTAGCGCTCACCCCACACCCCAGGAAGCCCGCTGTCAGTCAGCTGGAAGGACTGAGCCTCAGCCCCGGGACAGGCCGCGCTCCCTTCCCTGTGGCTGCGGGGAGGTACCGCAAGGCCCTCCCTTCCCACGTGAAAGAAGGCAGGAGCCGCAGTTTAAGGACAGAAGCGAGAAGAGGATGCACATCAAGTTGGTTCCCCCAAGTCCTTTTTGGGCCCGACTTCTTTCATGTATTCGTCAACTGTTTGAGGCCCACCCTGTGTCAGACCCTGTGCTAAGCCCTGGGACTGGAACAACGATCACGGCAGGCAGCGGTCGTGCCCTTGGGGAACTTGCACTCTCTGAGGGAGTCACTTAGCTGGCAGGGTGCTTCCTGGCCTCCTTTCATTTCCCGGTCCCCGAGGGGAGGTCAAGGACCTCAGAGGTGTCAGAGAGTGGTGGGGCCCCTTAGTTTAGGCTCACTGTATGGGCTTGGCGGGACTTTGCTCAGAGACGCTAAGCACAGACCCCTCTCCCCCCGTGCCCAGGGCTCCTCGGCTGGTGATCAGCCCGGGCTCAGCCTGCACCCCAGCTTCTGGCTGTTTCCTTGGTGCATGAATGGAGTAGAAGTTTTTCACCACCCCTCTGTCTCCTGGAGAGCCTCTAGGGCACGTGACAAGGGACTGGGTACTCGCCACTCCCCCCAGCTTCCTAAACACGTCAACCCAGACTCACCCTCGTCCATACCGTGGTGTGTGCACGAGGCTCAGGCGTATTCTCTGCTGGCCCCACGCTCTTCCTCCTGCCCCTCCCTGACCCTCCAGGATGGGTCTCCTCTCTTGGAACAGCCCGTTAACTCCCACCTCCTGATTTCAGTAGCTTCCCTGTGGCTTTCTCAGGCCAGTGGAACGTCCGTGACTGCTCCAAGTGCAGTAAGCCTGCTAGTCACGTGTAGATTGGGCAAAGATGATTTTTCACAGATGGAGAAACCCAGGCCCAGTGAGATCCGATAGCTGCTTCTCGTCAGGACCTCCCAGTCTTCCCTCTCTCGGCGCGTCCTGTATACCCCTCTCAGGAAGAAGGCGAGTTACCTGCCCCTGGACCTCCCTCTTCCCTCCACCCTGATCCAGGCC
Source organism: Balaenoptera acutorostrata (assembly GCF_949987535.1). Taxonomy (NCBI): domain Eukaryota; kingdom Metazoa; phylum Chordata; class Mammalia; order Artiodactyla; family Balaenopteridae; genus Balaenoptera; species Balaenoptera acutorostrata. The sequence goes on from NC_080082.1 coordinate 49,893,482, forward strand.
ACCAGTGTAGTATCAAAGAATAAAATTTGCCCAAGTCTTAGGGAAACAAGACTCATGTTTTATTTCCACAGAGAAACTCTAAAGTAGGACGCGCCTCCTGAATTTCTGTCACGGTGACTTCAGGTCACAAAATGGAGCAGGTGAAGCAATGGCTGGCGTATCCACTGAGGTCGATGGTCAAGGAGACACCACCGTGGGTGGGAGGAAACAAGGGACAGACAGACAGGTCCCCAACCTAGAAAAAGCAGGTGTTAGCACCCAGACCAAGAGCTGGGGGAGGGGCACAGTCAGGTCCCTTGATGACTGATGGTTTTCAGGGCTTCGGTCGCGGTTGGAAGTGATTTTCTAGAAGACAAGAAAGGAGAAAATGGTAGAATGCGGCCACTCCTAGAGCTGCTGAAACCAAGCATCCTCTCACCCAGCTTCTGCACCCACAGTTCCCTCGTGTCCCGCCTATGTCACCTGCGGTCCCCTCACTTTCACTCCCTAAAGCAAATATTACCTCTTCCCCACCGGCGACTCACGTCTTCCTGCCTCGGAACCTTTAAACCCGAAAGGCTCACCTTGCTCTAGTCCCCCCGACCCCGTGCCCCGGACAATGCCTATGCTGTTCCCGCTCCTGAACCCAGCCTGCCTTGCTGTTCTCTGGCCCCGCCTGGCCCTACCTCGGTCAGGCCACCACCCAGCACTCAGAGGGTGTTCCAAGTGCTCTAGGTCATTTTCTCCTGAGTCTTTCCCCACACCCCACACTGGGGTCTCCTCCTCCTTAATACCTTTAGTGCGTCCACCAAGAGCAAAGGGAGTGCCAAGCCCCCAGCCCTCCCTCCCCGCGCCCACCCCCGGGCGACCGTGCCTCAGCTCCCGGCTGATGCAGCCTGGCACTGCTCACTCTGACACTCACCTACCAAAACTTCACCCACTGCAGCAGGTCAGGTCGCACCCGGGAAGCCTGCAGGACGAGGAGAGTGTCTGAGTGGACAGAGCACCGTCCCCAGCACACCCTGTGGCCTCAGACCCCTTCTCTCGCCAGCCGGATTTTCTGTGCCCCAGTACTTACCGAGGAAGAAATCGTGACTCCCCACTGTAAAGAGAAGACCAGAGGAGGTGAGGTGAGGACCTCAGTGTCCTGTCTGTACTCGACCATGTCCTTAGGGCTCAGGAAGGGCCCCTGGCGGGGACAGGCTCAGACCAGGATCACCCCAAAGGTCCTTTGGTCTGACTGTGGCCCTTCAGCCACAACAGATTTCTCACCCTGAGTGCATTTTACCTAAGATCATATTGAATATGATCCCTGAGCACACACTGACCAAGGAGAGTGAAAAGAGGAAAGGTAGGTCTCCCTCTGCCTGCTAGGGGGATAGAAATTGGCCATGAGCGATGAGCGATGGGCAGAAGTGGATACCCACAGATAGTGTTAACTACATCTTCACCTCCTTTCAGTCAGCAGCTAGTTTCTGATCTCTCAGTAGAAGTCCTCTCCCCAAGGGCAGGGACTTTATTATTCTGAGAGATGGAGGGAAATACTGCCTGTTTGTTTGTTTGTTTTTAACCAGCCTAATTAGTATTTAGCACATTCATTTACTGAATTTATCAGATTGTTTTCTTTGCACCCGAATAAAACAAAATCCTCGAATTTTTTTCCTGTTATTTCCTTTGTGAAAGGAAGCATTTATTTTCCCACCAACCAAGAGTTTCTGGGCTAGCCTCTTCTCCCCAAGAGGTCAGCAGTTAAAGAGGTGGAAAGCAGACAAAGGAAACCTGTCTGTTTTGCCGTGTGTCATGTGATTTTTTTTTTTTTTTTTTTGGAGCCTTATATTCCTCACTGAGAGGATCTTGGGTCCCAGTTTTCTCCATGGCAGGTAATGCACCCACGGCTCCCCTAGAACCTTTTCTGAGTGAGTGGGTGTGAACCTTCTACCCTTCTCTTCCAAACTGCTCTCAGGGAGCTGAAGTCCCCCTGCACAGGGGTGAGGAGACATGACTATCAAAGTGAACAGGATTCGGCCTCAGCTAGCCTACCCAGAGGACCTTGGCAGTGAAAGCCTCACCCACCTCGCCCCCAGGCAGACCCCATGCAGTGGGAGTCAGGGCGGTTGCAAGCCTTCCCTTAGTGGGGATCTTGGCTGAGTGCTGCCCCCCAATGGCAGTAGGGTGTGTCTGCTGGTTATAATCGTCGTTCTGCGGAAGGAAGCAGGGGGCGGGAGAGAAGGGATGAAGGCATTTTGCTCCCACATCCCGGCCCTGGCTGGACCTTTCTCAAAGCCCCTGCCTCCTCCCCTCCTTGTGTCATGTGTTTTCTTCTACAGAATCTCCTTCAGCGAGAGCCCACGCCCTCACCTCGCTTCATGGTTCCCAGCCCAGATGGCCCTGCCTCCCTCGTCCCTCTCCACCTCTCCCAGCTCCTCAAGTGTCCCTGGGGAGGTGAGGCGAGGAGACCAACAAAAGAAGTGAAGTCTGAATCAGATGGTCGGGTGGCAGTTACCTTACCTTAGAAGTTACAGCTTCCACGTCTTGGCATCCTGTGCCAGGCTGAGAAAATTAGAGAACGGGGCATGAGGAGAGAGAATTGCAGATTGGCCAGACCCGGGAGCAAGGCTGAGAGGAACCAGGGACCTTCCAGGGCATCCTGAGGGAGAGGCTCACCTGACCAGCACCGCCTACCCTCCTCTGGTCCGATGACGCACAGATGCGAAGGGAGAGGGCGCCGGGGTGAGGGTGGCTCTGTGGTGCTTCAGGCCTTGCCGGACTCTCGGGGCTCCAGCATCCCACCGCCCAGGCTCTGCCCTCCCTTTAGAGCCCCAGCATCCCACCCGGCCCACCCCACCCCTCTCAGTGGTCTGTGATAAGTGCCGCCTACAGAGAAGGCCTGGAGGAAACTGATGGCCCAGATAGACACAGGACAGATTTCTACACTCAGCATTGGGCAGTCAGGGTAGAGAACGGGTTGGCAACACCTCCGCCACCCAGGCACCTGGAGCCGGAGCTAGAATAACAAATGAGCGGTACCCGCACAAGCTCCCGGGGCAGAGCTGGGCACCTCAGCCCCAGCCTGCCTTCTGCCTGCAGGAAACCCTGCTCCCCTCATAGACCTTTTAATCCCTGTTCCCAAATGCTGTTCTCTACAGGGTCCTTGGAAGGATGGTCTGTTATCCATAGAGGCGAAGTGAAGTACGTTAGGTTAGCTCTGAGTCAAAGGAGAGAAAGGAAGGGGAGAAACACAAGAAAGCAGATGGAGCCCACTTAAGAAGCACTGCAGACCCGCTGGCCACCTCCCCTGCCCCGATCGAGGCAAAGGGGAAAATCTCCTCAGTAGGAGGGAAGTTTAGTTCCTGCCATTGTCACTTCTCTACTAGAAACACGCACACACACACACACACACACACACACACTCTCTCTCTCTCTCTCTCTCTCTCTCTCTCTCTCTCTCTCTCTCTCTCTCAGGGTCAGAATGTTCTTCCCAAGTCTGGCTTAACTCTCTGCCTTATCCATACCTGAATTCTAACCCCACTATTAGGCCTTACACCGTGGGCACAAACTGATAGACCACAGGCCTCCAGACATTTTGTGCTTGGTCCACATGTTTAAATTAAATTAGTTGCAAACAGTTGAAAACCAGATTTCTAGCTTCTCTTGAAAAATCAGACGATGTGGCCCCGTCTGTCCAGCCTCACGTGCCCACATGGACAAGTGAGTGGGCAGCCCTTGCCTCAGTGCCCAAGGGTCCCGATTCCCGAAGGCCACTGGCCATGCGGAATGGACGTGTGGCCTTTGACAGGACCCAAAGGCCCTGCCCATCTTTCCCAGAACCCAGATAATCAGACCCCCTGCACCTGCCTGCACTCGACCATGACCCTCCACCCTCCCCCCATGCATACTGCCCTCCCGCCGCCCTTCAACTTTCCTCCCTAGTGACCCCTTTCCAGCCCTGAGAGTTGACCCCAGTCCCAGGTCCCTCCCTCTTCCCCACCCCATGGTCCCCTCCACCTGCTCACCCTGCAGTACCCACGCAGCTGTGGCTTCCCCCAAGCCAGGCCACGCCCAGCAGGTGGAGACAGTGGCTGGCTTCGTGATCTTGTGCCTGTGGAGGCCCTAACCCTCGACCTCGGCTTTTATCCCAGGGAGAACCGCCCACCCTGCTCCTTCTTCAGTGACTCACAGCTTCCCTCTCCCATCCCACCTCCACTCGTGAGGCGTTGCACAAAGAGAGGAAAGTGGGAAGGGAGGGAGGCACCCCCCCCCTCAGCAGGGAGGGGGAGGAACCGGAACAGAATCTGCAAGCCACTGCCCAGGGCCCAGAACCCTGTGTCCTCAGAGCCGAGCCTCCCGACCTTGAAATGAGGGGGTCCGCTGCCCTTACCTCAAGAATTGCTTTCCAGTTCAAGAAAGGAGTGTTGCGTTTGAAGTTCTGGAGGGAGAAGGGGAGATGAGCGGGGCCACGAGGAAAGAGAATTCCAAGGGTGGAGGGGGGCGGCTGGCTGGGAAAGTATCAAGATCATGTTCAAGAACAGGCTTTGGCGGCTGGGTGTAGTTTGGGGTTAGATAAAGATAAGCCTACAGGAGACTGAGGGTGTTAGCATTTCTGATGACATTGGTGATAAGACTTGGGTGAGGTTACCTATCTCAAAGGTGAGAAGAGGGGGAATTCTGTGACAGGTAGGCTGGAGGGAAGGGTAGCTGCCTGGAGGGAGGGGTAGCTGCCTGGAGGGAGGGGTAGCTGCCTGGAGGGAAGGGTAGCTGCCTGGAGGGAGGGGTAGCTGCCTGGAGGGAGGGGTAGCTGCCCGGAGGGAGGGAGGGGAAAGGGAAGGATGACCAGGAGCCTCAGTTCTTCCAAGAAGGAGAGTTCTCCTACCTCCCAGAGTCTCCTGAAGTAGAGGAGGATGCGAGTGCTGGGCTTTGAGACTTGGCCCTGTGGATGAAAGTGGGGAACAGCTGAGCAGGGGGTCTGACCCTTGCTCACCTCAGCCCCTGCTCCTGCGACCACCATCCCTCAGCCTACAGGATTCACGGTGACTAAGGTCCAGGGGGAGCTGGGTGTCTTTAGGGACACCAGAAAACTGTTTCTGGAAACAAGGAGAGAGAAGCTAGGTCTCTGGAGCCACTAACCACCCCTCCGTCACATACACAGCACACGACACCATTCTTCTCCAGCCCCGTTTCCCCCCAGCCTCAGGCAGAACACAGCTGTAGCAAAACCTCAGGACCAGAACCTGCCCCTGACATTCCCACCTTTTCACCTGCCACGCCTCCTCCAGCCCATCTCCCAAAGCTGTAGGGCTGAAGTCTCCCCTTCCTAACCCTTCCTGGAACAGCAGTGGAGATGTAAGAAAGGAGCAGAGGCCAGGAGTGTGGGACAGCTAATATTTATTTCAAGGCCAAGGGTTGAGATTAGTGGGGAGATAGTGGTGTTTTAAGAATGGGGGGTGGGCTTCCCTGGTCAGGGGGACTTCCCTGGTGGCACAGTGGTTAAGAATCCGCCTGCCAATGCAGGGGACATGGGTTCGAGCCCTGGTCCGGGAAGATCTCACACGCCGTGGAGCAACTAAACCTGTGCACCACAACTACTGAGCCTGTGCTCTAGAGCCCACGAGCCACAACTACTGAGCCCGCATGCCACAACTACTGAAGCCCGTGCACCTAAAGCCCGTGCTCTGCAACAAGAGAAGCTACCGCAATGAGAAGCCTGTGCACCGCAACGAAGAGCAGCCCCGCTCTCCGCAACTAGAGAAAGCCTGCGTGCAGCAACGAAGACTCAACGCAGCCAAAAATAAAAATAAAAAGTAAATTAAAATTTTTAAAAAAAGAGAATGGGTGGAGGCCCCCATCCATCTGGAGGTCATGGGGTGCAAAAACTCCTTTGGTCCTGGGCAAAGAAATAAGTTCTAAGGGGGAGCTCAAGGACTAGGAATTCAGGGACTAGTGGCCCAAGGCAAGGGTAGATTGGAACCCTGCTCCGGAAATCTGCAGGGACCTTTTGGCCCACGGCTGTCATCAGGGCAAATCCAGAGAGTCCAGCTTGGGCATGAAACCCACCCCACCCCCATACTTGCCAGGAACGTGCGGTCCCCCGGCCTTACTCCTCACCCTGGCTGAAGTCCTCGGCTGCCTCGTCACCCCTCCCTCCGCCGTGAAGGAGCTGGGGGCTCTCCATCCTCCTCTCTGCCTGCCTCTGTCCTGCCCCTTTCCTAGGAGACCCGATCCTCGGGGCAGCCACCCAAATGAATCCTGCCTGACTGCAAGCACGCCCCTTACTGCCCCCCTGGATGTGCAGAAACGTTTGGCTGTCAGTCCTCTGGCCTTCTGGGAAGTATCTGTGTGTGCCCTGGGGCTCCCATCAGACCCTAAGTGCCCCAGGCTCAGGGGCCTGCTCGCCCCGTGGTCCGTGGTAAGGAGTCTCACCCCTACAGAACAAAACAGTCTAATTGGTTCATGTCGTTCATCCAAAACAGGACTCCGCTGTAGCTGGGAGCTTCTGCGTCTCCTGTCTTTCACTCCCCACCTTATTGCCAGAAAGTGACGTTCCTGAGGGCTGTCCCTTTGCCTCCCCACCTGCCACCAACCCCCTCCCTCACAAGTTTTGGAGGGCAGGGGTCCTAGTCTGCCTTCTTTTACGTGAAGGGTCAGAAGCTACACTGCTCACAGGAGCCAGGCGGGGGGCTAGGAGAACTGTGAAGGGCAGTGGGAGTCTGACCACCGGAGAGCAAGTCTCCAGGGCAGGAAGAAGCCGCCTCTCGGCTCTAGGCTCTCGTCGGCCGTAGAAAGAGGGGCCCGGTGCTGCCATATTGTGTTTTAAAAATGAATCAAACAATCAGTGGACCGCAGGTTGCAGCTTCTGCCTTTGGTATTTGGATCGTTCATTTGTCCTTCACCCCTCCTCCCAGTCTACGCCCTCTGCTCTGGAGGTACATCTGCTATTCTGGTGTCCAATCAGCCTGGCCAGGGCTTCCCCTGCAAGAGGAAGGGGTGGGCGGGGAGGAAGGAGAAGCAGGTTCTGGGCCCCAAGCATCTCCTAAGACTACATATGCGCAGGGCCCAGACTGACGGTACCATCAGGCTCTCGGCGCGTTCGCTCCCTTTTCCCATCTCTCTTGGCATCAGTCCTCAGGTGGTCTTTTAGCTTCAGCTGATGATTCGGTCCATCCCCTACCTCTGCCTCTGCTTCCTCTCTGGTTCCTGAGGATTAGGCCTACTGACTCTCCCCTTAACCTTCTGGTGTCGAAGGGGAAACTGAGGTTCAGACCAGTTCAGGTCTGCATGTTGAGACAGGAAAGAGGCCCATTCCCTCCTCGTCCCCCACTCCCAGCTGTTTCCAAATTCTCCCTCTCTTTTCAGGTCTCTGCTGTCCTTCCTCCTTGTTTTCCTCTTTTCTTTTTAAAGCACTGGCTGGAATGCTCTCTTCGTGACCATCATCATTGCTCCCTGGCTCACCAAGCAAGGGTTTAGCTTTCTTCTCTATATCCTTCTCCCACAAAGATGAGAATGAACGGCCTTCCAGCTCTTACCTTGCTGATGGCGTCCCAGTTAATGAAACCCAGCATGGATTTTAAATTCTGCAGAGAAAAAAAAAGGAGAATGACCAAATTGGGTCATAATGTAATTGGCTCAGGGCCCCAGGACACGAGAGGTCAAGGGCCACTGCTGGCAGTCATTATAGAAAGAAGACTTCAGCCTGTGGGACCAAGGGACAAAGGTTTGATTTTCCAAAGGAGAGTGAACAGAGCACTCTTGTTGAACTCACCATCCAGAAAGCGTCAAAGTTGAAGAGCCCAGGAGACGTCTGAGAGTTCTAAGGGACCGATGAGAAATGGGATGACAGTAAGAACCCACGCTGTGAGCACGAGGCAGGGGCAGGACATATGGGTGTCGGGGGGAGGCAGGCGTTGCTTGACACCATGGTCCCGGCCCGAGGAGGAGTGATGTCCTCACTCACCAAGGTGTTGGTTCTATTGACAGCTTCCCCTCCACTGCTAGACCCTTGCCCCTGGGCGGGGAAAAGGGAACTGATGGTCAAGGCTTTACATCCTGTCGTGCATGCCACCTATCATCCCGCTCCTGGCCCACTCTTCTCCGCTTCTGGTCAAGCCACCTTCTCCTCTTCTCAACACAGTACCTAAGAGCCCCACCTCCAGAAAGCCTTCCAGGACTGACTCGCTACTTGCTCAGCAGAATAACCCCACCCAGTCCCTTGAATCATATCCATATTCTTGCTCCCCCCATGCCCTGCCCCCCCAAACACTGCTAGTAGCCAATATGTAGTCCCACTGTGCGTGGGGCACTGCGCCTCCACCCGCCACTGTCCCACGTGGAGATGCCTCCGCTTTACAGACGGAGAAACTGAAACGTAGAGCTGTCCAACAGCTTTTCTCAGCATCTGTCTCCGTGTCAGACTCCAGTGTTGGGACTCTGAACCACCTTGATGTGATTACGATGCAGAAAGCTCTGCAGCAACTGAGGGGGGTGAACAAGTTAGGCTTTGCTGTCCCCATTTTACCCAAGAGGAAGCCTGGGCTCAGAGAGGTCAATCGACTTGCCTGGAGACACACAGATGACAGGTAACACAGCTGGCGTTTGAACCCCCACCTTCTGAATCAAAGTTCACTGCCTTTCCACTTGTCAACCCTGCCTTCTTAAATATGGTTTAAAAAAATATCCCCTTGACTATTCTGTCATTTTTGTCTGTTTTTCTACCTCACTATATATTGAAGACTTCGGTATGTATAAAACTAGAAATAGAATTACAAACTGGGAGAGGGTTTCTTAAAACCTGTCTACCCATGAAAGGTTAGTATCCCTGATATGCAAGGAGCTCTTCCAGGGAGCTCTTCCACCACCCCCCCGCGCCTGCCTCCTCCTCCCCGTTGGGCGTGCTCCTCGCTCTGTGGGCCCCACTCACCCCTGGGGCACGGGCTGGCAACCTCACCAGGAGGCCTGTTAGAAACCAGAATCTCAGCCCCACCCCAGCCCTGCTGAATCAGAATCTGCATTTTCACAAGACCTCTAGGTGATTCCTGAGCCTTAGCCAACACTTCCTCTGTCAGCGCAGCAGTTGCTGACCGAGAGGCAGATTTCCAGAATAACTAGGAGGGAAATGTACACTCTCAAAACACTGTTTCCAAACTCCTTCAAAGAAGTCACCGAATACTGCTTGCCAGCCGGATATAGGGCATTTGAAACAATCATGTTTCTAAAAGGATCGGTTTTCATACGATTTTTCACAGCCCCAACTGTGAGGTATATCATGTAAGGATCTGCAATTAATTATTACTTCGGAGCTGGTTAGTCTTTTTAGGAGCATGTGTTTGGTTTCTTCCCTCTAGATTGTAAATTCCCCAGAGAGGGGGTTGGGACCATTGCTAGCCTTAGGAGCAGGGCGGAGCGGAGTTGCACTGAGGAGGGCGCACAGCTGCCGTAATGAACTGCAGTCACTGCAAGTTCGGCTCTCACCTGACCCCCAGATTCCCCGGACACGTGGACTTCACTGCGTGGATTGTCGCACGGTGGGAGAGAGAAAGAGAAGACTCTCAGTTCCTACGAAGACACCTAGTCCAGCCCCCAGATGGCAGCATTTTAACCCCGAGGCTGGCCGCGGGTCCGCCGACCCGGAGGTAGTCAGCCCATTCCCCGCCCATCCCTCAGCGCCTCTTCTTTTCCTTCCCACGGTTCGGGGCAGATCTGCACAGGCACGCGCTCGCCGGACGCTCACCTCGGGTTTGTTCCCACCACTTCCAGCCCTGCTACCCGAGGAGAAGCTGGTATTGTATCCCAGCAAGGGAAAGCGAGAGTCCACGTGGGGTCTCCAAAGGGCTTGCAAGGGCCCAAATCGTTCCCCAAACAGGAAGTCATCCCATAATAGGCATTATGATATTTTAACGCCCTCCCCAAGCTCCACACTGTGCCATCTTCAGCCGGTCAGCACGGAGGGAAGTTATTCGGGGCACGGAGAAGGGTAGGTGTGGCCACGTGTATTTGGAAATGTGGGGTAACTGGCGGATTCTGAGCTGTTGCCTTCCATCCTCCACTTCATGCCAGGGGTGGAAAAGCCACTGGAGCCCAACTTCATAAGAGCCGTGACCCTGGCACCCTGGGGCTCCTTCGGCCCTCCTCCTGCCTCTCCTCACCCCTCACCCTCTCCTGGAACCTAGAAAGGGGAAGGGACCCCTAGAATCCTTACCTGGGAGTAGCCGCCTTGATCAAAATTTCTAGAGTTTTCTAAGGGTCGGTTGTAGGTGCGGGGGGAAAAGCAGGTAGTACAGGGAGCAGTAAATTAACACTTGGCTTGTTCTTGCCTGAGACCCTCCTCTTGTCTGAGACCTTTCCCAGACCCCCAAGGAAGCCAGCTGTGCCCCCTCTCTGCAGGCCCCCTGATGGGAGTTCCATCCCAATCCGGCTGCCAGGTAGTGGTCCCCTCCTGTCCCTCTCACCCCTCACGTAGGGACACTGCATTTGTTAGTGTCTCCACCTCAGCTCTGTAAATGTCCTTAAGTTTCCACGTGCGGTCCTGCCCCCATCCTCCTGGGAGCTTCTCAAACAAGTGTCATGTTTCCCTGTGCCCACCTCTCTTGCTCCATCCACTACCCCAGCTCTAGTCCGATTCGCCAAGTGGACATGCCTGCAGAACTAGAGGTTAGACAGGAGACAGAGCACCCCCGGCATCACGGAGTGGATGACGAGGGGCTAGAGTGAGCACAGAAGGCAGGGCACCTCTTCTGGAAGTTAGAGGGCACGTGTAAGCAACACTTCCTGGTGAGGCTGGGAAGGTGGGGAAGAGAAGCCGAGAGATCCCAGGATGAAAACCCCAGTGAAGCCACCTACCCTGGGGCTGGCAGCTTTCAGGAAGACCTCGGAGTGGGTTTCCTCAGCAGGGACCACCAGGGGCCCCACCTCTGCCTTCAGCAAAGGAGAACTTACCCAGTGGAGCCCAGAACTGCCACCACTGCTGCCACCACTGCTGCTGTTGCTGCTGCCACCACTGATGCTGCCACCGTTGCTGCTTCCCTGGGGGTCAGGAAGAGACGAGAGTGAGGTCTAAAGATGAGGACACCGAGATTGCTTTCCTCCCTCCCCGGCCTCCCTTGCTCAGGAATATTTCCCGCCCAGTCTGAGGGGAGCAGAATTTCTGCAGAATGCCTCAGGTTGTCCTGTCTTCTTACCCCAGAGTTGCTCGAGCTTCCACCTGAGCCAGATGGCGGGCGGTTGGTGCATTGCAGAGGGAAGGGGACGGGTGAGGTTTGAGACTTCAGTCAAAGCCATCCCCACAGGCCAGGCTCTCCTGCTTCCTTGGCTTGGCTTTCTTTCCCAACGCGTCTCTCCTCCATGCCCATCTCACTCTTCCAAGCCTCCTACCCACGCCCATCTCTCCCCTGTCTGATCTGCCTCTTCCCTCAACCCCTCCCCTGCCCGTCTTTCTTTCCTCTTCGTCTCTCCCACTTTCTATCACACGCATCCAGACACCTCTTCTTCTCCAGACTCTTCCTCTTACCTCTGCATTTGGCTTGTCGCTGCCTCTCCCTGAGCCATAAGGAGTTTGGGCCACAGCTGCCTGCAGGGAGGGTGAGACTGAGCATGGGATCGGGAAGGACACGGGGGGAGGCGCCAAAAGTGCGGGCTTGAAGGGAGGGAGGTGGCAGGCATCAGGGCCGGGGTGATTACTTTACCTGAGTGTTGGTCCCCACGTTGAATGCCCCTCCGTGGCCCCGGGAGCCTCCCTGAGAGTTGGTCCCAAAGCTGCCACCTGAGCCTCCAGAATACACATGGTCCCAGGGAATCCCTGGACCTCCAGCGTTGCCTGGAGAGCCAGAGGTGCCATGGCCTCCAGGTGGAGGCTGGCCATGTGCTCCCTGCAAGAGCAACATGGCTGCACTGAGTGTGTGGGGCCGCCTGACTCTGGGACGGGGTAGGACAGGCAGAGCAACTCAGATAGAGGAGCCACAGGGAGAAGCAGGTGGAGAGAGACCCCAGGGTGGTGGGGGAGGGATGCATAACATGGAAGGAAACCGGCCCAGACAGCCACCAATAAGGGAGCCATTTCTCCTTTTAACTGCTTCCCAGGACTCTCAACCCAGCTGCCCACAGCCTCCCATTTCCACACCCGGCTTCCAGCCACTCACCAAAGCGCCGTTGCCGCCAGGCGTCCCCTGCCAGGAGCTGTGGGCAGCATCCACTCCATGCTGAATGACGTTCTCAGCCTGTCTGTCAGCCTCACTCCCAGTGTTTCCAAGAGCATGGGCTGCATCTTCAACCCCATGGGCGAGATCGTCCCCAACCCCGGGGCCCGTGGCCTCCTTGACTCCAGAACCCACTGCCTCTCCATCCCCTCCGCCAGTGGCCTCCCCGACTCCGTGCTTGATGGCCTCTCCCACTTCTTGTCCAATGGCCTCTCCCACCCCGTGTCCAGTGGCCTCCATGGCCCCTGCTCCAGCGCTCTCCCCTCCACTCAGCAGTGGGCCAGCCTCCCCACTGCCCAGGCACAGGACCAGCAGGAGGCAGGCCAGAGACCCCTGTAGCTTCATCTCTGCCTCGTTCCTTCTCTCCTGAGTGTCTTCTTCCCACCCAAGTTTACTCGCTTGCCCTTCCCCTTTCCCTGCGTCTGCGTGCCCTCCTCCCTTCTCTCCTTCCTTCTGACTTCTCGTTCTCCCTTCCTCTAGGTCTGCAGCCTTCTCTCTCCTTTCCCAGGTGTCCCTGTCTTCCCAGATCCCTCCTCCCCGCCGCTACTCCTTATACTGTAGCTTGGAAGAAAGCGGCAGGGCTGGGCAGCCCGGAGTCCCTCCTCCCAGTGACTCAGGCCCAGCCACCCATAGGGTGATGAGCTGTAATTGTGAGTCTGGGAGCCTGTGTCGAAACAGAGAGGGAGCCCGTGCATCAGGGAGGGAGGGGGAAACGGGATGAGACCGGTGCCAAAGTGTTCCCATTTCCCAGCCCCAGGAGTTTGGGGCGCAGGGTAGGGGGTTGGGCATCTGAGGAGATAGGCTGGTAGTGTCTCCTAGAGGTGGCGGGGTGGGGGGAGACTTCGGAGAGAGGAATCAGGCTGGACCTCATCAGGGAGGCGAGGGTAGGGAACCCAGCGGGATAGGACCCACCCTAGGTGTAAGCCAGCCTGGCTCGGGGACGCCAGAACGGGCGGCAGGTGCCCTTCCTCAGCCTTCCTCTCCTTTTCCATCGGCCTTTGTCTCTCCCATCTCTGTCCCCTCCCATACTGCCACCTAAAGGTGACTGCCTCACACTTCCACACCTTCCAGCCACAGAGAGCCCGGGACCCGGGAGACCGCCCTCAGTGGGGACGCCAGGCGTCTGTCGGGGAAGGAAGTGGCCGCGACCCTGAGAGGGGTCATCGGGGCGTCTCAGCATCCCGGCTGCTCTGGGCTGAGAAAGCTGGGTGTGCAGCAGGGGAGCTGGGCAGGCGGGCCACCCCCAGGGAATGAGGGGGCGAGGGAAGACCTAGGGAGGGAGCTGCTGACCCAGGCACCCAGCCTGTTTACCAGGCCTGGTGGGGGCATGTGTGTGAGCTCACGGCCTGCTGTGAGCGCTGGGACTACACCAGCGCACCCCACTGCTGCCCCCAGCCCCTCCCAGAGGGGCCAGAGTGGCACTGGCAAGGGAGGAGGGGTCAGCACAGGGGCAGGAGCCCTGGGTCAGCCAGTGGCCCTCTCCCCTGGGCCCAGCTCAGGATGCAGAACTCGGGCAGCCTCCCGAGGTCTCATCGCTGCTCAGCGAGCGAGGCTGCTTCTCCACTCCCAGGAACCCAGGTCCTCCCACTTGGCACGGCCTTGTGTCGCTGGGACTCATTGCCGAGTTAGGAGGGGCCGGTTTCTATCTGCCTTTCCCAGCGTCTCTCCGTCAGCCTCTCTCTACACGCCAACACCTTCCCCCCAGCTTGTAACATCCATCACTTCTCACGATGGAAACACAGTCCCTGTCTGTCCTCCGCTGCTCCTTCCCAGCTCCTTGTTATTCCATCGCTGACTCTTTAATGATGCTAATAGTGGTGGCGGTAATAACAACAAAACTCATCATCATCGTTGTAGCTGCAGTTTATCCAGGGCTTTCTATGCACCCAGCACCGGACTAAGCACTTTTAGGCTCAGACAGCCCTGGGAGAATCGGTCTTACTCTCGGCCTGTCTGCCAGCCTCACTCCCAGTGTTTCCAAGAGCATGGGCCGCTTCCTCAAGCCCATGGGCGAGATCGTCCCCCACCCCGGGGCCCGCGGCCTCCCTGAATCCAGAGCCTCTTGCCTCCCCATGGGTTGACTCAGCGATGAGTCCCAGTGACCCAAGGCAGTGCCGAGTGGGAGGACCTGGGGTTCCTGGGAGTGGAGAAGCAGGCACCACATTTAGGGACAGAGAACTTGGGGCTCAGAGAGGACATGGTGAGTATGCAGTAGAGGCAAAGCTAAGCCCAGCCTGTCTCATTCCTGAGCCTGGCTTCCAGCGTATCCTGTCATCTCCGTGTCTCAGAGCTTCCCCTGCTTTTCGAAGCCCTCATTCTTCTCTGGATAGAATTAGTTTGGATTTTGCTCCAGGGCCATGTAAGGGGCAGAGAGCAGGAGGAAATCTGAGGCCTCCGGGGTTGGTGATGGACATCCCAGCCCCCTGAGCCTGCTGCTTCCCATTCCCACAGGGCAGGACCACAGGGCAGGAGGTGCACGCTCACTGACTCCAAGACTCCTTCCCACACTTCCTTCGTGGGACACCCTTACCATGGTGTAGAGCTGCCCTCTCCCTTCTCTGTTACTAATATTTTTCTTTAAGCCAGCTTACTTTCTTAAGTATATTTTAAGAGAATACTTTATATCACCACTCTAAGTGGAAAGCCAGGCTCACTGGCCCATAGATAGAAAGAACCAGAAAAACAAAGTGAGAAGCAAACAATCGTATTACGTTATAGCTGGCGGCAGCTCCTGTACCCTCTTTGTTAAAAAGGGAGATTAACAAGTATGAGAGAGGTGTTCCAGGCACACCAGCACAGAGATGGAGTCTTTCTCTTTACCTAATCAGAAAGCTTCAAAGAGAATTAAGAAAAGAGTAAGTTTCTCACTGTGTGATTCAGACTTATTCAAAGTCATGTTCACGAACCACCTAAATTCTCCCATGCCACCAGCAGTCCCATGTTCTACCTTCTGGGAAAAACTACCCTCAGACATCCCTGGACCTGAGGGGTCACCTCAAATCAGTCTTAAGGCATATTTATTAAATACCTGTTGTGAACCAAACAGAAGACTAGGTGCTTTCACATGCATGATCTCTTTTAGTCCTCACTATAACCTCGAGAGATAAATATTATTCCCATGTTACAGATAAGGTAACTGATAAGGTAACTGAGTCCTAGAGCTGTTAAACAAACATACAAAATCATATACAAGATCATGGTAAAATGGAGCTGTCAGGACTTCCCTGGTGGCTCATCACGGGGGCGAGGGCAGTGGTTAAGAATCCGCCTGCCAGTGCAGGGGACATGGGTTTGAGCCCTGGTCCGGGAAGGTCCCACATGCCGCGGAGCAACTAAGCCCGTGCGCCACAACTACTGAGCCTGCGCTCTAGAGCCCGCATGCCACAACTACTGAGCCCACATGCCACAACTACTGAAGCCCACGCGCCTGGAGCCCGTGCTCCGCAACAAGAGAAGCCACCGCAATGAGAAGCCCGCACACCACAGCAAAGAGTAGCCCGCGCTCGCCGCAACTAGAGAAAGCCCGCGCGCAGCAAAGAAGACCCAACGCAGCCAAAAATAAATAAATAAATAAAAATGGGGGAAAAGAAAAATGGAGCTGTCAGAACCTGACCCAGGTAAAGGGGTCAGATTGAACTTGGTAAAGGGGACTTATTTTGAAGCAGCCCCTCCCCCACCCCAGGGTCACGGGGAAGCCTGCCGCCCCTCCAGCAGAGGCCCCCAGCAGGGAGGTGCTCTGGACAAGGAGCTGGCCATCACTGCTTACTAGCTGGGTGGCCTCCCTCAACTCTCTCCCTTCTCTGAGCCTCAGCTTCATCATGTCTAAGGGGGTAATCGTGGGACCTACCTCGGGGGAGGTTGTGAGGGTGAATGAGTCATGTCTGTAAGTGCTTAGCCCAGAGTGAACACCCAATAAAAGATGGCTGTGAGGGTCCCGCCCAGACTCCTCTCCCTGTTCTTGCACAACTGCAGACACTGCCCTCCTCTCTCTCTCACTCCCTCTCCTGGCTCTCCCTGTCTGGCCCAGGTGCCAGGTTCTTGCTCACACTTATTCCAAGGCCTTTCCCAAGTCCGCTCGAGCCAGTAGGCGCCCCTCTACTAGTTGCCAGACATTTGTACCCGGCCTCGACCCCTCCTCTGGAACCTCTTAGTCTAGGGGGAGAATGGACATGAAACAGGTAAGTATATAATTACAGCTTGTCGCAGCGCTGTGAAGACCGGTATCAGCGTGCCACGAGAGAGTAACAGAGGCGTCCCTAGGTTCAGGTTGGGTGAGGTTCGGGGAGGTGGGGGGGGCACATAGAGGCATAGAGGCAGGGAGGACACTCTTAGCAGACGAAGCAGCCCCCCAGGCCTCAAGGCAGGACTGAGCCATGCCGCTTTCACCTTTAAGTTCTGGCTCGGCTCTTCTCTTCCAGAAGCCTCCCAGGATTGACCCCCAGCACATACTGATTAGCCTATATCTCTTTGGCACTTTCAGGACCCTCAACCAAGCAAGAAAATGGGCATACTTTCTTTTTTTTTTTTAATTTTTTTTTTTAATTTTTATTTATTTATGGCTGTGTAGGGTCTTCGTTTCTGTGCGAGGGCTTTCTCCAGTTGTGGCAAGCGGGGGCCACTCTTCATCGCGGTGCGCTGGCCTCTCACTATCGCGGCCTCTCTTGTTGCGGAGCACAGGCTCCAGACGCACAGGCTCAGTAGTTGTGGCACACGGGCTTAGTTGTTCCGCAGCATGTGGAATCTTCCCAGACCAGGGCTTGAACCCGTGTCCCCTGCATTGGCAGGCAGATTCTCAACCACTGCACCACCAGGGAAGCCCACGGCCTCTCCTCTTGCGGAGCACAGGCTCCAGACGCACAGGTGGCATGTGGGATCTTCCCAGACCAGGGCTCAAACCCCTGTCCCCTGCATTGGCAGGCAGATTCTCAACCACTGCACCACCAGGGAAGCCCAGCTTTTACTTTCTGAAAGAACAATTCCCTTCTCGGAAGGGACTCCTCCAGTCCAGGCGAAACGATGTCCAGCACAGAGTAGACCCTCAGGAAATGTGTGGTACGAAGGAACGCTTCTGTTTCTTGAAATGCATGAAACAAAGGTCTGCGATTTACTAGGAAATACATCAAAAATGTATCGGTACGTGGCTAGATGGCTAGGTGTGTGATGAGTGGAAGGGCGATAAAGCAAGCGTAGTCATGTGCTAGTGGTGGAATCTTAGTGGCGGGTATGCAGGTATCCACTGTAAAATTCTTTCATCTTTGCAGTAAAATATTGCCAGGGGAGAGAAGCAACATATGTGATTAAAATGGTGGTATTCTGGGGACTTCCCTGGCAGTCCAGTGGTTAGGACTCAGCGCTTCCACTGCAGGGGGCACGGGTTCAATC
Source organism: Balaenoptera acutorostrata (assembly GCF_949987535.1). Taxonomy (NCBI): domain Eukaryota; kingdom Metazoa; phylum Chordata; class Mammalia; order Artiodactyla; family Balaenopteridae; genus Balaenoptera; species Balaenoptera acutorostrata. The sequence goes on from NC_080082.1 coordinate 49,911,025, forward strand.
CCTGGTCAGGGAACTAAGACCCCACAAGCCACACAGCGCAGCCAAAAAGGGGGGAAAAAAATAAAGTAAAAAATAAATTAAAAAATAAAACTTTAAAAAAATGGTGGTATTCTACAGATAAGTTAAAACAAGGAGAATATAAAGTGCCAGGAACATCACCTTTACTGTGCACATTAGGCCCCTCCCCTCCCTGGTGTGTCATTTAGTCCTTATTGATGCATCGCTTTGTATTTGTTTTCACGTTCTGTCTATATACCTCATCTCCCCACAAAGCCTGTAAACTCCCCAAGGGCAAGAACACTGTCTCTTATGTCCGGTCCCACGGTTGATGGAATTTTGGAGCTGGAAGCCATGTTTGCAGTCCTCTCCTGCAGACACACACCCCCCTTTATATGGGAGGAAATGGTGGCCCCTGGAGGGGAAGGATGCGACCTACAGGTGCACGGTTCTGACTGGAATGTAGGTCTCCCAGCGCTCAGGCCCGTGCTTGGCAAGTGTTCTAGAGACGTTATAGGCGACTGTGCAAGGTCAGGTTCTGGCAAGAGACAGGCCTGCTGCTTTCTCCTGGGTTGCCCCCCCACCCCCGCCCCGGCAAGTGCCCTGGCCCCTCTGAGCCTTAGTTTCCTCATCCATACAATGGGGATGATAAGGGAACTTCTGCCTTTGGGTTGTGGGAGGCTTAAATGGTTACGGAGTGTGAACAGCCCTTCACACAGTACCTGGAAGCTACGAAGTGCTCAGTATGTCGTAGTTGCTATCATCAATGGTCCGGGCTTTGAGCCGGGCCTTCTGTGTCACTATTCCTGTCCTTGTAAAGAGGCCTCCTGTCATCAGAGTGGCTTCCCCCCTGAGCCTTTGGCCCTTGTCCCCAAGAGAGGATCTCCCACATGTACCTCTTTCCTCTCTCCTATTCACTGAGTCTCCTGATACTAAACAGGAGAGAGACCTCTTCGTTTTCAGAATATCCTTGGTAGCCCTTAGGCTGTTTCTCCCTCCACTTATTGTGTGTTCTTAGTCATGTTTCTTAACTTGCGTAAGCCTCCATGTGATTTTCTATAACATGGGGCAATAGCAGTACCTCTTACCTAACTGGATGGTTGGGAGGATTCAGTGAGGTCATGCAGGTAAAGCGCAGGGAGCCTCGCACGCCTTGATTGCACAATACGCACAAGTTACTGTTGATATTCCTTTGGTGCCACACTCCTGAATGAGGATGCTACCCCCTTGGGCTTCACCAAGGTTCCTGCCACTTTTTCCCTGGTGCTTCTGCCCCCACTACTGGCCTGGAGGGGCTTTCCCTGCACGAATTTCCTCCCAGTGCTGAGCATGAATTTTGCACTAGTGAAGCATGGCTTGTCCCTGTAATGGCCCTCTTCCATCGGATCAGCCTGAAATCTCCAGCTCAACCCATCCTGTGCATCGGACCCCCCAGCTTCTCCGGTGAAGAAGCAAGAGGAGAAAAGACAAGCCTCCCCTCCACGGATCCCTCCTGAGGGAGCACAGTGGACCATGATGAGAGTACAGTGTGTTGTATTTATCCACAAATCTCAGTACAGCCCCCTTAAGGGACTCCAGAAATCTATCCTCCTACTTCTTCCCGGCTCCTTCAGGTCATTTCAGCTGATATGACAACAGGAATGTCAGTCTGTTCAACAAGGCCAGTTCATCAGTTTAGGGAATGATGCTGATGACGGTCTGGAAGAGAGAAGGAGAGAGGGAGTGGATGCAGGGCGCACAGTCGCAAGACCTCTACCCTCTTGCACCCTAGAGAGATGGGAGGGAGACTGACTACTCTAGCTCCGGAATTGCTTGCGTTCTGGGGAATAATATAAGGAAGGCGGCACCTAGATTCAGGAAGAATAGGGAGACAGTCCTCCCAGGCAGAGGTGCCAGGGGCCTCTGTAGGGACAGAGAAGCCTCGTGTGTTTTGCCTGAGAGGATCCCCTGCCACCTCCACAGCCCGGGAATAAACAAGGGTGTGCCTTTGGGTTCCAGGCACAGTCTTAGGGCTGTTACACACCCTCACCCTTTTGCCCCAGGCTCAGGCGTCTGAATGTACTAAATGCAAAGAGAAGAGCTAGGACTTTCCTTTGAGCCCAGAGGGAGGACCAGCATCCCACAGGAACCTTTATCCTGGGCTGGCCGGGCAGGTAGGTTGCTGTCAAGCAGGGAGAGGACAGAGCTACAGGTTTCCGCCACCCAGCATGTTGCCACAAGGCAGCAGGGACAGGGCAGCGGAGGGATGCACAGAATAGGGAGGGAGTCTGACGGGAGATGCCGAGGAGAGGGGACAGGCACACAGAGGGGAGGGTTTCAGCAGCCCCTCCCTTCCTGGCTCCTAGATGTACACAGGTCCCTGGAGGACTTTTCTGCCTCAGTGGGAACGGAAAGCGCCCAAAAGATGAAAGCAGGATGTGAAGGGCAAAGAGCAGTGAGGAAAGGAAAACCAGAGCTGGAAAATGAGTTGGATGGTGTCTGCAGAGGCTGAGTGTCTGTCCACAGTGCAGTTGTCAGTGAACAGGCAACGGGAAGAGGATGTAAGAGCATCTCCCAAGTAGGAAGTAGAAACCACGTGGGCACTCACCTTCCACAGAACTGAAAGGTCAATGAAGGGCTTGTTGACCAAAGCCTGAAATTCAAGGACAAGAGGGTTAGCCCCCAGCATCTGTCCCACCAACCCTCCTAGGAGAGCCTCCACGCCACCGCCCCCACCCCCACCCACCCTGTACTCGCGAGACTTACTCCAGATGTTATGGTTGTGGTTGCAGACACTCCTTGCTGGTCAGTGAGTCTGTTTTGATAATTGTCCTGTGGATGAAGCCCAGGCTGTCATTACAACCCCCCAGACCCTAAGGGTCTCCCAAGTTCCTTTTCCCCAGTGGCCAGTTTCCCCTAGGGTGACCGGGGCTGGGGCAGAAGGCATAGGCTAACCCCCTGCCCCTCACTATCCAGAAAGGAAACCTATGTTGCTGTGGGAATTCTGTGAGAGATGGGAGGAGAAGCCAGGAAGAATGTCTGCCCCTACTGGTTAGTCTTCCCTCAATTCCCTTTTCTTTCAGTTAACGAGATGTTCTCAGTCACTGAGAAGGGGCCCGACTGGAAAGGGAACCCAGAGAAGCCACGCAAATACCAGGACCGTAGTTTAACCTCAGCCCTGACTTCAAAGCTGCCCCTTCTACACACACGCTAACCCGATCCCTAACTCGGGTGGCTGCCTGTCCTCAATCCTCTCCCCGCTCAGCAGTGTCTCCCCCGCTGCACTGCTGCTGCCCGCCTCAAATCCCCAAGCAAACAGCCCTCTCTTGGTCTCTGCTTGGTGAATCCTGGCGTCTGACTCAGAGCCCTCTCCTTTACCCTGCACACTTTCTACATCGTTCCTTCCTCCCCACCCACGCATCTCTGGTTCTGTGGCTGGTAGCCCATGTAGCTGTGGGCTTTGAGGCCTGGGCCAGTCCTCAAGATGGTGTCCCAAAGAGTCCTCGTGGAGAGTGGGGAGTGGGGACCTGGGGCAGGCAGGAGTCAGCCTTCTCCTGTTCCTCCTTGGAGCCTGTTATGCTGTGCGTGGTGCTGCTTGCCTCTCCTGGGCTCCGGTATCTATTCCCCCTATGTAAGTGGGGATCAGATATCCTCCAGAAGGCCTCCTCTGATGGGGCGGTGTGGAGGAAGAGAAGGAACCCCGATTTGTGATCCGCCAGAGCTGTGTGCTAGCCTCATGACCTTGGCAAATCCCTTAAACCTCGCTGAGCTTCCGTTTCCTTACCTGAGAATCAGGGAGTCAGCATCTTCGCCCTGACTACCTCAGAGGCTTGTTATGAAAATTAAACAGAATAGGGCTTTTCTCCCAAAGCTATTCCTCAAGCTCAAGCTGATGCTCTGGGTTTTCTCAACACTCATTCTCTTCGCACTGTAATAGATCTTGGCCTCAGTAACTGCTTCCTGTTCCCCAGGAGAGGCTTCGTGTTCCTCCCTTTAGATCTCCTTAACTAGGGGGCAGCTCCCTGAAGGTGGGGCTGGGTCCCATTCACATTCTCTGATACAGGGCTTTGCAGATAAGATGGCTTAATCTTTCTGACCAGCTGACCACCAGCTCCTTTGTAAGGGAGATGGCAAGGGAGAAGGAGGACACAGTTACATAGCTGCCCAAGCTTCTTTCACCAAATGATAGGGACCTGGGCGCCCCAAATGTCCCAAGGGTTTAACCTCTCCCTCCCCCAACACCCTTCTCCCCACTTCCCCACCCCTGTTCACCTACATTCAGCAGCTTGTTGGCTTCCTTGCCGGCTTCGTTGGTCCCAATATGAACAGTCTGATGCAACCCGTCCTCCTCCTTCCCGGCCTGGCCAGCAGCGTGGTGGACACCTTGGCCAAGTTTCTCCACTTCCTTTCCAGCCTGACCAGCAGCGTGGCTGACCCCGTGGCCAAATTTCTCTGCATCCTTTCCGGCCTGGTTGACCCCATCGTGGACCCCTTGGACCACTTTGCCAGCCTCCTTTCCAGCCTGTTCAGCAGCATGGTGGGTGCCCTGGCCAAACTTTCCCACTTCCTTTCCAGCCTGATTAACTCCATGATGGACCCCCTGGACTATTTTTTCTCCCTCTTTCCCAGCCTGCCCTGCAGCATGGTGGACCCCCTGGCCAAACTTTTCCACCTCCTTTCCAGTCTGATTAACTCCATGACGGACCCCTTGGACTATTTTTTCTCCCTCTTTCCCGGCATGGTGGACCCCCTGAATCACTTTGTTTGCCTCCTTCCCAACCTGTCTAGTAGCATTGTTGACTCCATGGACAAACTTCTCTGCTCCCTTTCCTGCTTGTCCGGTGACATTGTTGATTCCATGGGCTACCTTGTCCGGGCTGTGGTTGAGCCCCTGGACGCCCTTGTCCAGCTCCTTACCGGCCTGGCTCCCCACACTGTTGAGTCCATTAAAAACTTTCTCCCTTCCAGCTTGAGGGATTCCATTATTGATGCCTTCCAAGGCCTTGCCCACCTCTCTCTCTGCATTGCTCAGCCCTTGGCTGATCCCTTCAGTGACCTTCTTAACGGGCTCAGCATTGGCCGCCCATCCAGGCAAGGGCCCCAACAGCAGCAAGAGGGAGCAGGAGCTGAGCAAACTGGCAAGATGCATGTTGTTGGGAAAGTGGGGACGATGCAGAGAGGAGCCAGGGAGGCAAAGCTACTATTTATCCTCTGCTTCCTTTCCTCTTCTCCACCCCTCATGACTCAATTACCCTGTGAGGCACTGACTTGATCCCCAGTCAGGGAGGTATTTCCCAGGGAGATTTGGGGTTGAGCAATGACGAGTAGGAGGAAGAGTGGGTGAGTCATGAATGGAGAAGACTCACATGGCATCTTTGCTCCTTGCCCAGCTCAGGCCCTCCACCCTAGAGCCCAGATGTCTGCCCTTCCAATCACTTCCTCTTTTTATTCCTCACCGACTATCCAGGCCTCCTTTCTCCCAACCACACCTTCAGGCACCCACCATCCCTGGGACCCAGGCCTGGTTCTTCAGCATCTTCACTCCTCTCGGGGGATCTAAGGATCCAGTTTCCCCAGCAGCAAGAGTCTGGAAAGATGGAAGGCACAGTCAGGGGGTGGGGAGCAACCCCGGAGAGTTGAGGGAATCATCAGACCTTGTTCCTGTTGTTCTTGTTGACCCCCAACGCCCACACTTCTTATGCTCCGGCCACACGGGTCTTCTCCCTGGTCCTCAAACACACCAAGCTCATTCCTGCCTCATGGCCTTTGCACCTGCTGTTCTCTCTGCCTGGAATGCAGAAGTCAGATCTTCACAAGGTGGTTTCCTCCTCACTCTCTTCTTGGCTCAAATGTCACCTTCCCAAAAAAACCCTTCCCTGGCCGTCCCACAGCTATACTCTGTAATATCATCCTTTAGTTTTTATAGCTCTTACCACAATCTGGAATTATCTTATTTTATTATCTGTCTCACCTATCAGATAGTAAACTTCCAGAGGGCCTTTGTCTGTATTGATCATTGTCACATCCCCAGCTTCAAGAACATTGCCTGGGGTTCAGTAAATATTTGAACAGATGGATGGATTAGAAGACGCCAGGGGAAGAGAGTCCAGGCCTGAACCTGAGTCTCAGAGGGTGCTGTAGGGAAGGTTGCCTGTATCCCCAGAGCAGCATAAGGTCCCTTGTTGAGGGTTGCAGATTTTGGAGCCAGGATCACATTCTTGTCCTACCTCCCAGCCCTTGGGCAAGGGCAGGGGGCTGACTGCCATGAGCAGGGGCAGGACGCAGTGTCTCCTGAAAAGCCAGTTGAGGCAGTCATGGGGAGGGGCTGAAGACCCAGGGCAGCAGAAGACTGTCAGCCAGAACCTGGGCTGAGGGCCAGGAGCTCATCCCTCCTGCCCTCCTCCCCCTGAGGCCTCCTAAGTCCCAACCTGAAGCCTCAAGTGTTGACATATTGGCAAGGGTTGGAGAGGGAAAGAGCTAAGAGTTTGGCCTATGTGTGGAGAGGGACATCAGAGGGAAGGGCAGGGGGTGGTTGGTAGGTCTGTCGTTGGTAGGTCTGTAGAGCTAGTTCAGAGGGAGCCTGAGACCAGAAGGATGGGGGCCAGTGGGTGGGTACAGTTGGGTGCAGGGGTAAAAGATATTTGGGTTTGGGTGCCAAGAGGAGAGCCTGGGAGAGGGGGTGAAGGTGGGATTGCTGGTGGGAAGGCCAGGCACAAAGGAATGTGTAGGGTGTGAGCAAGTGGGGATGGCAGAGTTATATTTGTGGGTGCCCAGGTGTGACAAGAAGCTGCACATGTTTTCAGGTTTTGCTCAAACAAGGGTGACAAGGCCCACTCCCCTTGCAGGACCCAGGGTTCCATCCCAGATCCTGGACACTTGGCTCCACCCAGAATCAGGCCTCCCAGACCCAGAGACCCAGAAGCTTCTGCCATCTCTAGGTTCTGCCTACAGAGGGTGACTAATTGTGCCACCTCTCCAAGCTTGAGCTCACCAAATCTGTTTCCCAGTTTCACGGTCCAGGGACAAAGTCAAATCTCTGGGCAACCTCAGGTGTAGCTTTCCCGCCCTTGTCCAGCACCTGAATAAGGGAGTTTCCCATGCCGGGAGATTGCTGGGTAGGGAAGGGTGAGCTTCAGAATTCTAATCCGCCCCGAGATTGAGAGGTGGGATTTCTCCTTCAAAATGTACTCCATTTCTCTTTTCCACCTCTCTCTCTGCCCCACCCTACCATCTTCCATCAGCCTCGGTCCCTCTCCTCAGTGCTTCATTCCCATTTGCCACTATTTGATTCAGGACTTTGGCATCTATCTCCGTACATGAGATTAGCCTGGAGTTGTCCTTTCTCTGCTGGTTTTAGTAACGTGGCTGTGCTGTTTCCTAGAGTGGATAGAGGAGGTTTCAGTAGCTGAGCTACCACAGCGCCCCGAAAGCACTCCCACCAAGCATGCAATATGCGATGTGCGCGTACACAGTGTGCTTGCCGCTCCACAGGGCCTCAGAGCACGTGCCCTACCCACAGCCTCTCAGCACAGGAGCTGCTACTTGGCTTCCCAGCTCTGCTTAGGCTCTGCAGCAGGTCCTGTAGAATGGCAAATATTTGTTCCCCATGCTTCAGCAAATCTTGCCCATAAAATCATCGGGATCTGAATCAGCCTTTGGGAAGATATATCTTAACTCCTTGGTTCTCCTCTTGTTATTGGCCTACTCAGATTTGCCATTTCTTTTTGTACCAGTTTTGATCCCTCATATTTTCTAAGAAAATTTTAATTGCATCTAGCTTTTCATATCTATTCTTGTAAAGCTGTACCAAATTGATCTCTTTTCAGTCCTGGTTTTATTTGTGTACGCTTTTCCCCCATCTTGATTATACATGTTAAATTTGTCCCCCTTTGTTCTGTTTTTTGGTCTTGGTTCATTGAAATCTCCCCAGCTGTACACTCAATTCATTTTCAGTTCCACCTTTCCCGGGCCATCCAAGCAGGAGGGCTTCACCCTTACTCTGTGCCATGGCAGGTGCTTAGCAAACTCAGTTCTCATGAAGGTCTGGGGAAAGAAGAGGTTATGTCATTCTGCCCCTTCTCGCTTCCACACCTCTCTCTGGGATGATGACTCCTTCCTGGCCTAAACCTCACAGCCCCTAAATCTTGGTCACAGCTGTGTGTCAACCGGCCCTGCAGGTGAAGGTGCCTGCCTGTGAGTCACAGGTGTGCAAGCAAGCCCCCACCTCCCATGCTTTGGGGGACGGGAGCCATCTGTCTATTTGTTCTTCCCCTAATGTTTACTGAAAGCCTGCTTTGTGTCAGGCACAGTTCTAGGAGCTGGAGGACCAGTGGTGAACAAAACAGAAAAGAATGGGCCCAACGGGGAGACAATGAACAAGTAAGTAAGTCAGTAACTAGATCATGGAAAACTACATGAAAAACCATAAGGAAAAGAACAGAGTGCTGTGAGAGGATAGGACTTGGGGGTTGCTCTAAGACTGGGGATCTGAAGAAACCTCAGGAGGTGACATTGATTCATTCATTCTGGTATTATTTATTGAGGGAGTACCTTTCAAGTGCCAAACATTCTTCTAGTCAACAGGTATAAAAGTGAGGAAGGCATGGGCTTCCCTGGTGGCGCAGTGGTTAAGAATCCACCTGCCAATGCAGGAGACATGGGTTCATGGGTTCGAGCCCTGGTCCAGGAAGATCCCACATGCCGCGGAGCAACTAAGCCCGTGCGCCACAACTACTGAAGCCCGCGCGCCTAGAGCCTGGCTCTGCAACAAGAGAAGCCACCAGAATGAGTAGCCCCCGCTCGATGCAACTAGAGAAAGCCCATGCGCAGCGACGAAGACCCAATGCAGCCTAAAATAAATAAATTAAAATAATTAATTAATTAATTAAAAACAAAAACTGATTTAAAAAAAAAAAGTGAGGAAGGCAGACAAGCACTCTCTAGTGGGCAGAGACAATTGGCAAGCTAACAAATGAATAAACAGGATGATTTTTAGAGAGACATATGCTGCGTGGAAAATATAGAGTGTAACCCTAGAGCAGTTTTGCACACTGGAATATTTAACCCAGGATGGGAAGTCAGACAAGGCTTCCCGGACGATGGGTAGACGGAGGGAGTGGGGGTGATGGCAGATAGTGACTGAGAAAGGAGAGAACTTTAGACGTGGAGTTAGGAGGGCCTCTCTTAAAGGGTGGCACCTGAGGGAAGCCAAGAGGCAGCCAAGGGAAGACCTGGGTAGGACTTCCAGGCACAAAGAAATAGCTAGGGTAACTATCCAGAAGAGGGTCCAGAGCGGCATGGAGCCAGTGTGCCCAAAGAGAAGAAAGAAGAAAGAAGACAGCAGAGAAAGGGCTTTGAAGACCAGTGTAAAATGTTGGATTCCATTCTAGACGCCAGGGGTGGGCTTGGAACGGTGGTACACGGCCACACGCTTCGACTGGGAGGGGGCCTTCGCGCTGCCTCCTCTTGTGACGTCACTGGACTGTGACGTCACGGCAAGAAGCTCCAGCTCCTCCAGCCCCCGAGCCCCCGTCTCGCAGTAACATCGCGGCGGGTGACGAGGCAGCTGGCTGGGCCATGAAACCTTAGGAGGCCATGTCGAAACGCGACGTCATCCTCACCAATGTCACCGTTGTCCAGCTCCTGCGACAGCCGTGCCCAGGTGAGGGAGGCGGCGGAGTGCCCCCAGGGAGGGGAGGGAAGGGCGGTCGGGGAGCTCCTGTAGCCGGGTCTGAGTACCTGCCGGCGAGCGGCGCACCAGTAGTGTCCACCGGGAGCCGGGCAGGAGGTGCGGGGTGGCCTTGCCTGCCGGGTCTCTTCCATCCGGAGCAGCTGCCCTTGCTCCCTCCAGCCCCACTCTCCTCACCACCGGCTTTGCCGGCAAAGTGGTTTCTATGGCAATGGTGGAGGGGACGAAGACCCCTGCCCCCAGGTTGGGTTTTGCACCAATAGCGCGGTGGAAGGGTAGAAACAGGCCAGGAGGGAGGCCGGAGCCGGGTTTACGAGGGGACGCCTCTGAGGACGGCCGCTGGTTGTTGAAGCGCCTGGGCGAGCGAGGTTTCACATAAAATTGACGCTGCTGCGAAAGAGCCGCTTGGGGATTGGTGGACTTTGTCCTCCCTGGATCGCACAAAGCGAAGACACTTGAGCGCGCCGGGTGCCGAGCACTTTACAGGTGTGCGCTCAGTGAAGCCTCACAGCCACCTCTGAGGCCAGTGTTTAGTGTCCCCATTTTACAGGGCGGCCACCAGATGTAAGAGGACACAAAGCGCGTTTCTGGGTCTCAGCACGGGAATAGTGGAGTTGGGACTCGGGGGTCCCTGCTCGCCCTACCTCCCCCGGCCAGAGGTGCGCGCACACGCTCCAGCCAGACGAATCCAGGCCTTCCGGAGGGCCACCCCATTCGCTCCCGGCCTCCTCCCTGGCCTCGGGCGAGGCAGTCGGCGGCCTCATTACCGCAGGGGTGGGCGTGGCCGACGTGGGGCGGGGCTTGGGCGGGGCTCCAGGGTCCTGGAGACTCTGCTAGACGCAGCAGCAGGCAGGTTAACAGCTGTGGGCCTAGAAAACCCTCCCTGCTTATCACTCGCTCAGTCATCTCGGGCCTCGGTTTCCCCTCTGTGAAGTGGGTATATAGCACGTACCTCACAGGATTCAAAGAGCTGATGCACGTGAAGAGCTCGGCACCGCACCTAGCCCTTGGTGGCGCCCAGGAAATGGGAGCGTCATTGTAACTGGTAGAGAGCGCGCCCGATCCAGTGTTTCACCTACCGGGTGAGGCTTCATCACTGAAGCTCCTCGGGGCTCTTCCTTCCCAGCACAGCAGCTCTCCTCCAGCCCATGTACCCCACTCTGGAGCGAAGGGAGAAGGGAAGGCTGGGGGAAGTTGTGAGAGAAGGACCACCTGGGTTTTCTTTTGAAAGGTCACTGAGTGGATTCAGATCCCCACTCTTCACCCATATGGACAGATCTCCCCTTTTCATGAGAGCAGAAACAGAACCCCCAGGAATACAAACGTTCTTAAGGTCACCAATAAACACTGACTAATACCTTTATGAACTTGTAGTGCTACTGGAAACATGCACAGCCCAGCCTCACGCCACAAGGTCTGTGGCAGCCTGGAGAGACCAGGGAGACAGGTCGGCTGACCCCCAGCTCCTATCCCCACCCGCGCCAAGGTGCCTTTGATTCTGGTGCCAAGCGCAACTCCTACCTTCATCCTCCAGGCTCTCTCCAATCCCTTCCCTCTCCCTTTCCTCACGAATACACTTCATGTCAGACTTTCTCCCCTCTATTAAAATCAGCACCTACTGGGCCTTGAGATCTCACTGAGACCTTACAGTAGCCCCCAGGTGGTGGGTCAGATGTGACATCAAGAAACAGGCCAGAGTTTCATTAACTTGCTCAAGACAACTCAGCTGGCAGGTGGCTGAGCCAGAGCTGACATCCAGGCCTGACCCCCAGCTTGAAACCCTCTACCAGCTAGGCCCCTGACTGCTGTCTCCACCACGTTTCTCCTCCCTACCTGAAGCCCTCACCTGTAGCTCAGGTAGCACAGCTTCAAGCACAGGTGTTCTTGATGCAGCATAGGTGCGGATCTGTGTGTCTGGAGAGGCAGAAGCTGATATGGGTTTCCATTTGTTTCATATATTACGATAGACCTGTGTTTCCTAAACTTCTCTGAGGGTAAGAATCACCTTGTTGGAAACAGGATTCCTGGGCCTCAGTGCAAACCCAGAGTCAGATTTCCCTAGGAATCAGCCTCCCGGTGATTCTTACCAGAACAGTTTGGGGACCACTGGACTAGATCGATTATCAGGCAAGTTTGGGAAATGATCTTTGAAATATTAATGTACGTGGAACGTTTCCTAGACTCTATCATAAGCACTACATGTATCACTCATTTAATCCTCACGGTGACCCTCTGAGAGAAGTACTATTATCATCTCCATTTTACAGAGGAGGAAACTGAGGCACAGAGACTATCACCCCTAAGCAATTGTTAAAAATATGTACCCACTGAGTTAGAATCTCCGGGGAAGAGGCCCTGGCATGGATATTTTAAAGCAAGCCCACCCCCTGCTCATTCTGTTGATCAGGTCGGTTTAGGAAACACTGGGCTACATGGTTGGCCACTCAGGGCCAGGAGCCAGCAGCAGGTTCTGGGTGGCAAAGATGGCTCATTCTGTCGCAGTCACGGTGCGGCCCACTGCCCTTCCCCAACTCCCAACAGTGACCAGAGCACCACCCCCACCGGAGCCCCAGCCAATCAAAGAGCAAGTCCCACCACCTCCGCCTCCTGCACCTAAGGTTTCTGTGGTTCGGGAGCTGACTGTTGGCATCAATGGGTGAGTCGCCCCGGCCCCTGACCCATTCCTGAAGCTTTAGGGCCCGGCCTCTCCTCAGTCACTAACTGGAGCATTTCATCATGTCTCAGCAATGCTTTCATTCTGCCCATCCTGGAAAAACAACAGGGATAAGGTAAACAGGGCTCCACCTTCAGAGAGCTCACATTCCGGCGGGAAGTACATAAAACTGAAGAGGGCAGTGTTAAGCCGGGGAACTCAGGGAAGGCCTCTGGGAGGTGACACTGGAGTAAGGCCTGAGTGACAACTGTGCAGCAAGCAATGGCTGTGGGGCGTAGGTGGCAGCTCAGTGTAATAAGGACGGGCAGGAATTCAGCATGGCTGGTGTGGCACAAGCAACGGAAAAGAGGGAGGGCAGCGGAAAGCTGGCAGGGGCCTGGCGGACCGTGGTAAGGAGTTTGGACCTGGCTTTACTGTTAGAGAGTGGTGGAGGTTTTCAGGTCAAGAGATATAATCTGACCTGAAGTTCTACAAGATCCACCCAGCTACAAGGTTGGGAATAGGGGTATAGGACAGATGGTCAGAGGAAGCGCAGAAAGCAGTGAACAGGCTGGTGAGGTCATCTGGGCAAGACAACGCTGGCCCGCACAGGGACGGCTGCCGTCTTCCCCACCCAGACCCCTTGAGTGGGACTCTTCTCTGTTACCCCCTTCCCCCTCATCCCCTCCTCTGCGTGCTGGCTGAGCATTCTGAGGACAGCCCCCTCAGCTTTCGTTCCTGGACAGATTTGGACGCATTGGTCGCCTGGTGCTGCGTACCTGCTTGGAGAAGGGTGTTAAGGTGGTAGCAGTGAACGATCCATTCATCGACCCGGAATACATGGTGAGCAGCAGACAAAGGGCAGGATCGGGGAGAGTGGGACCAGGGCGGGGAAGGGGTTCAGGGGAGCTCTGTGGAAGGCTCCCAGCTGCCATGTGGAACCTTCACTGAAGTGGGGACTCCCTGGCAATGCTCGCTCCCCGTCCACCCCAAGTCTAGGAGCCATTCTGTCTCCTGCAGGTGTACATGTTTAAGTATGACTCCACCCATGGCCGATACAAGGGGAGCGTGGAATACAGGAATGGACGGCTGGTCGTCGATAACAATGAGATCAGCATCTTCCAGTGGTAAGGGCGGCTGTCTTATGCAAGCCTGCAACATACTAATGCAGGGGATGTAGAGGTGACTAGAAGGGGATCCCAGCCTCTCACATGGGGTTCATAACCCCCCAAATTGTGTGTGCACATGCCTCTGGGTACTGGTTTGGAGAGGGGGCCCACTGTACTCAAAGTAGTTTTTTATTTAACACACATGTGCGTGTTTTCTCTCAGGCATATCAGCTCAACCTGTCTAAAACTCAACTCTTGACTATCCTTCAACCCTCAAATCTATTCATCTCCCTGCCCGGGAAATGGCATCACCATCTAGCCAACTGCTTCCACTCAGTTCCTACATAGGAGCCACAGAGACCTTTTCAAAACATCAACTGGACCTGGTTACTCCCCCACTTAAACCCTCCAGTGGCTTCCCATCACCCAACAAATACAATCCCAGCTGCTGACGGGGCCTCCCACCAACTATATGCCGTTCCCCAGCCTTCCCTTGTCACCTCAGCGACACTGGCCACCAACCTCCCAGGACCCTGCGCCAGCACCTTTTCTTAAAACCCACTTCACCTAGCTCTCACTGATACAAATACTCCTCCTTCATTGGAAGATACGTTTAGAATCTGCAAGTCAAAAGCAATAACACTGGATGTTTAATAAGATTCAAATACATTTTCAAAATACCAAAAAAATTAAAAATTTATAAAATGGGAAACAGTAAACCTACTTTATCTAATGTAAATTATCAGCCACTGCCGGCCCTGGGGCTGCCTCCAATTTCCAATTTTACACACACGCACACTCGTGAGCTCTCTCCAGCCCCAGGCAAGATCTGCAGCCTTCCCAGCACTCCTCCCAGCAGGTCCACTCTCAGCCCCGCTGTTTATTTGTGGTCAGGTGGTCAGGGATGGGTGGAGGCGGGGACTGGAGAGTCAGTGAGAATGGGAGAAGCTGCTTGACCCAAATTTGAAATCATGACAGCAAAAACAATTCCAAATTCCAGCAGAGCAGTCATTACTCAGACATACTGTGTCCTTTCCTTCCTCAGCCTGGGCACCATCGTTGCCGCCACCCGGGGTATTTTCCCAGCGCTGCCCCGTCCCCACACAGCCGCCCCCTCAGTGTGTGCCCCGCTCAGGTGCCACCTTCCCTGGTGACTGCAGCACCTCTTCCCCCTTCCCCACTGCTTTCCATCGTCAGCACGAGCTGCATTGCTTGTGTGTGTACTTTGCCCCGCTCCACCCTTTCCAGTTGGGTGACCCTGGGCAAGGCAATGAACTTCCCCAAGCCTGTTTCCTCATGTATCTGATAGGGATGCTGAGCATACCCACCACAGCCATAGCAGGGAGCACGGCCAGAAGCGTGTGGGGAGCACCGGGAAGGGCTCACGCAGCCTCCTTGCAAGGAGGGCCCTGTCAGCCTGCGGCACCACTGTTGCTCTGGCACCCGCGGGCACAGGCCCTGGCCCGGGGTAGACTCAGTACTTCCTTGAAGAATGAACAGAATCCTCAAAACAAGCCCCTGGGCAGGAGGGCAGGGCCCATGACAGCCTAGGGGAAGGGGCTGGGGTCTCCAGGGGCACCGACTCTCTGCCCCATGCCAGCTCAACAACTGCTACAAAGGAATTTGTTGAAGTGCCCTTCCCCCAACTTGGAAGGCAGGAAATGAGGGGGGCATCAGAGAAGAGCTACTTGGGTCAGATGATGAAGTGTGACCTGACAGATGACCAGGGAGCAAGAAGAACCATGTGTGGTGGCCCAGGGAGAAGAGAGGAAGCCGCTCATTCATTCATCCCTAGGGCCGGCCTGCCTGTGCTCCCAGGCAGCTCTGCCTCTACTCTTTTCACCTCTGTCCTGGCTCTTCTGAAAAATGCCAGTAATAACAGTACTTACCTCAGGTCATCAGGGTTAAAGGAGTTCAATACAGGTAAAGCACTCAGCACACAGGCACATGGCAGGTGTTCAGTAAACATGTGTAGAATGGCTAATAAAAAAAAACCACACACATTGACTGAACCCCTCTGGAGGGAGCCGACCCAGCCTTGCTGCCATGGAGTGCTCTAGATGAGACAGACACTAACAATCACAAAAGCAAATACCGCAGTTGTGATAAAAGCTGAGGGAAAAGATTAGTATAGAGTTTACCCATATATTGTTTGTTTGCTAAAGCCAAGTAGAAAACAGCAATAGTAGATGTTTAATATGTTTCAGACACAAATGTTTGATATCGAGTGGAAAATGTATATTGATAAAACAAGAAACAGAAAATCTCCTTTACCTTTCCAATATAAACCACTAGCCACTGCTAGCCCCAGGGCCGCCTCAAGGCTTCAGCCCCCTGGGAGCTGCTCTCTGGATGTGCTGTGTGTTTTCAGGGACTTGCCTAGCCTCTGGCAGCAGGATCCCTGTTGCAGGAGCTGAGTAGTCAAGAGAAGAAGGGCTAGGAGGGCTGTGATGAGGTTGCCAGGACTGAAGCCAGAAGCAGTAGGGCAGGCCTCACCCTCCTGGGGTCTACATCCTGGGCCGCATATGTAGAAAGGGCCTGACCTGGCTGGGAGTAGTCTAGACGGTCCCCCAGGCGGGGCTTGAGGCCTGAGTTGGGGAGGTGGCGGCTTGTACCCAGGCATAGCAGGTACAGTCAAGAAAAGTGGCCCACTAGGGGGGTTAGCGATGAGAGGCAAGACCAGCAGGGTCGGACCCATCTGAGGCAGCTAGGGATGTGTGGGGTGAGGGGAACAGACGGCCAGGCAGGAAGGTGTCTGGTCAGCCTTTCAAATGGTGAAGGCCATGGACTATGAAGGCGAGAGACTGACTCACGGTGCTACCGCCCCTCCACAGCAAGCAGCCCAAAGAAATCCCCTGGAAGTCTGTCGGGAACCCCTTTGTGGTGGAGGCCACAGGCGTGTACCTGTCCTTAGAGGAAACTACAGTAAGTCGGGGACAGGTGCCCAGGGCTGCCCGGGGGGTGTGGCACTTGAAGCACCTCATGACACCTGTGCACCTTCCCTAGGCCCACCTTGAGGCAGGTGCCCTGCGTGTGGTCATCTGTGCGCCCTCTCCAGATGCACCCATGTTTGTCATGGGGGTGAACGAAAAGGACTACAACCCCGGCTCCATGAAAATTGTCAGGTAATGGGCAGCAACGTTCTGAAGCGTGTGCCTGAAGGACAAGCCAGCCTGCGGTGGGGAGGAATCCGACTCACCCTCCCCACTCCCACTCCCACTCGGCCCCTGGTGCTCTTTTCACATCAGTCCACTTCTCCTCCCCAAAGTCTTAACAGCCATCTTGTTCACGTTACCCTAAAAGCATCCGTTAGAACTGCGCGACTCCCGGAGAACATGCTTGGGGAGCTTCCCCCAGCTGCACCTCTGGTGCCTCCTTCGGTCTGACGGCATCCCCGATGCTCCCTCATCCCCAGCCTGACTTTTCACAAAACCAAGCCTGTGTGCAAACCCTGAAAGGAGGTAAGGGTGGAGGGGTGGCTCTGCGACTCACCTCACAGTGCCTTGCACACCCGGGCCGTTTCAGCAACGCATCCTGCACCACCAACTGCCTGGCCCCCCTCGCCAAGGTCATCCACGAGCGATTTGGGATTGTGGAAGGGCTGATGGTGAGTTGGGGAGGGGGGCTGGGGCAGGAGGCATGGCTGGGAAACTGTACCTCTTCCTCCCATACTCGCTTAGTGTGTGGAGTTAACAGGGAGAGACTGGTTTGGGGAGGAGAAGCCCACCAGTGGTGAAGTCTTTTAAACTCTGGACCCTGCCTGCATGTGCCCCTCCTGTGACGGTGGTGGAGGCCCCGCCAGCCTCCACACCTGGGTCACCACCCTGCGCCTGGGAAAAAGAGGCATGAGAGCTTGGGAGCAAGAAGGCCTCACCTCGGCCCTCTTCTTCCCCAAGACCACAGTCCATTCCTACACTGCCACCCAGAAGACAGTGGATGGGCCATCGAAGAAGGCCTGGCGAGACGGACGGGGTGCCCACCAGAACATCATCCCGGCCTCCACGGGGGCTGCCAAGGCCGTGGGCAAAGTCATCCCAGACCTCCAAGGGTATGAGGGCATGAAGCTGCAACAAGGGTCGGGGGTGCAACCCAGGAGGACTGGACTAGCCCCCAATCCTTGAGGTGTCTACTGAGCGGAAAGCAGGGACAAGGGGGAAATGATGGAGAAGTCCCTGGGTTCTGACTCCCGCCCCTGACGTGGGATTCTCCAGGAAGCTGACGGGAATGGCGTTCCGAGTGCCAACCCCAGTCGTGTCTGTTGTGGACCTGACCTGCCGCCTGGCCCAGCCTACCCCGTACTCAGACATCAAGGAGGCCATAAAAGCAGCAGCCAAGGGGCCCATGGCTGGCATCCTTGCCTACACTGAGGATGAGGTAGGGGCTGAGCAGAAGGGACCCTGGGAAGAGCCCTCTGGGAAGGGAGCGTGATTTTCCATTTGCCAAGGAGTTGTTTGCAGCGTATCAAGATAGGAACTGCAGGGCTGGGAAGGTCACCTCTCCCTTACCTCAGAGTCTTTGCACTTGCTGCCCCTTTGGTCTGGAAAGCTTTTCCCTCAGGTGGCCACATAGTCTGTCCTCACCTTCTCCAAGTCGCTACTTCAACCTCTCATCTCAGAGAGATGTTCTTTTTGTGACCCTTTTCCTTACCTGAAATGTCATTTCATAGTCACTGTTGGCCCTGCTAGCATGTACACTCCAAGACAACAGAGACTTTGGGCCTCGTTTTTCACTTCCATAGCTCCAGCCATCTTCCCAGGGCCTGGCACATAGCAGGTGCTCAGTACATGCTTAGTGAACAAGACAAGGGCTCCCATTTCTCAACACTCGCTCGGGGCAGGCCACAGCCAGATGCCTTCCCTGTGAGGAATGGATATCGCGTCTCTTTGCTCCCAGAAGTGCCAGCTCTGTCCGTCCACCTTGGTGCTGTCTCCCCGCTTTAGCTCCTGAAGGTCCACCCTCACACAGCTGCCAGGATCTCTTAAAGAAATCAGATCACATCACCCCCAGAGCTGAAAACCTTCCTGTGGCCTTCCACCATGCTAGGGCCAAACCCCCAGGGCCTTTGTGCTGCACTTCCTTCCACCTGAGACCCTGCTGAGGGCTGGAGTTGACCAGATCCTCCTAATCATCCAGAGCCAGGCTCACTGCCTCCCCTCAGGGAGGGCCTCTCGCTGACACATTCCACGTGCATTTTTCCCAGGAAGAGATGTCTGTTGGTGCAGCATCAGAGGCTGTTTGCAGTCTGTATCCTTTGGCCAGTCTCCTACCTGAAAAGCCCCCATCTGTCTTCCTCATACCCTGTCCCCAGAAGCTGGACAGAGTGGGGCTCCATCAAATACTGTAGATGAATGGATGGAGTGTGCTCCACGAGCCTGAGCTCCTGGAGGTCCCTGCTCTGCGACCCACGCTTATCTTTGAAATTCTGATCGCCAGGTCGTGTCCACGGACTTTGCTGGCGATACCCATTCGTCTATCTTTGATGCTAAGGCCGGCATCGCGCTCAACGACAACTTCGTGAAGCTCATTTCCTGGTAAGGGGGAAGAAAGGGATCAGAGAACGTGAGGGGAGGCTGGGGGTGGTCGGGAGGGATCCCCTGAATCCCCTCCATCCCTCCCTCCCTCCCCAGGTACGACAACGAATATGGCTACAGCCACCGAGTGGTGGACCTTCTCCGCTACATGTTCAGCCGAGACAAGTGAAGCAGACTGGCCCGCCTCTGTTTCCCAGTGCTCCCGGGCCGGTACCCGTCTCTCCCGTCCCCGCCCTCGGCCCCCCGGGGGAAAGAGGGCGTCCCGCGCGAGGGGCCCGCGCCGCTGGGCCAACGGTGAAATAAAAACCTAGAGTGCTCACAGCTGCGCTCCGTGTCTCTGCGCCGGTCACAGCGAGGTCGGGTCCGGGATCCAGGCCCACCCCGCACGCGCTCGCTAGGCCCCCGCCCTGACCCCGAAAGCGGCTCCCGTGGGGTCGGGACCCGCGCAGGCCCCTGCTCGGCCTCCCGCAGGTCGCCCGGGCACCGCGGCGGAGCCTGATGACGTTAGCGCACCGCGCCGCGGACTCCGGCTCCCAGAAGGCCGCGCGCGCCGCGGCAGAGGCAGGTGGGCGCGCCAGGCCCGGGCTCGGGCGCCAGGCCGCCGAAGCAGAGAGGCGCGCTCCGGCGAGCCGGGCGGCCGGCGCCATGACGCTGTTCCACTT
This sequence comes from Balaenoptera acutorostrata, assembly GCF_949987535.1. Classification (NCBI taxonomy): domain Eukaryota; kingdom Metazoa; phylum Chordata; class Mammalia; order Artiodactyla; family Balaenopteridae; genus Balaenoptera; species Balaenoptera acutorostrata. Next base: position 49,930,644 of record NC_080082.1, read on the forward strand.
CGGTAACTGCTTCGCCCTGGCCTACTTCCCCTACTTCATCACCTACAAGTGCAGCGGCCTGTGAGTGCGGGGCGGCTGCGGGGCGGCCGCGGGGCAGGGGGGCGCGGGCCGGGCCGGGCCGACCCCTCACCGCCCGCTCCCGCAGGTCCGAGTACAACGCCTTCTGGAAGTGCGTCCAGGCCGGGGTCACCTACCTCTTCGTGCAGCTGTGCAAGGTGAGGGCGCCAGCTGTGCCGCGCGAGGGCTTCGTCCCACGCCCCCAGCCCCCCGCCCAGACCCCCCGGGGTGGGGCCGCCCCCGCACCCGGCGCAAGGTGCTCCGGAATACCTGCAGGAGCCGGGCTTGGATGGGCTGGAACCCGAGGAGAGGTCCGCAAGCAACTTTTGTATAGCACTTTTAGTAACATTGAGAACATTCAATTGTATGACTAAGAGGGGTTTGGGTACTGCTAAGAGCCTCTAACTAATCCCCAAGGTCCCACCGGCACTGCTACCACTGCCCTGGTGGGTAACCAGCCCCGGCACCTTCAGGCCTGACCCCGATCCCTTGTCATCACCACAGAACCCAGACTTCCAAGCCCTTGCCCTCAATCTCCCCTGCTGCTGCCTTCTTGCCGACATCTGGTGGTCCCTCTCCTCATGGGCCACCAGAACCCCAGTGTACTGCCCTCCACATAACACACTAACTTCCCACCAAACCCACGTGGTTGCTCTCCCTCACCTTGAGGTGACCTCTCTGTTTTCTGGTCTCAGATGCTGTTCCTGGCCACTTTCTTTCCCACCTGGGAAGGCGGCATCTATGACTTCATTGGGGTGAGTGGGGCAAGGGAGGGGGAGGGAGTGCAGGAGTGGGGCCCCCTGGCACTTGTGCTTACTCAAGCCTCAACCTGACCCACAGGAGTTCATGAAGGCCAGCGTGGATGTGGCAGACCTGATAGGCCTAAACCTTGTCATGTCCCGGAATGCCGGCAAGGGGGAATACAAGATCATGGTTGCTGCCCTGGGCTGGGCCACCGCCGAGCTCATTATGTCCCGGTGTGTGCAGCAGCCTGGAGCCCAGATTCCTGAGAAAGGACACCTGGGTTCCAGGGGGGTGCCGGAGGGTGGGGGCTCAGATTCTGGGTGCTGAGGGTGCCTGGGTACTGGAGAATCCCTCCCTTTGCCTTCTTCAGCTGCATCCCTCTCTGGGTTGGAGCTCGGGGCATTGAGTTTGACTGGAAATACATCCAGATGAGCATTGACTCCAACATCAGTCTGGTACGCAGTCCTGCTTTCCCACACACGCGCCTTTTTGCTGGTGACTCTACTCCTCCTGAGGCCTGGCCCTGACTTCCCGCTTCCCTCCAGGTCCATTACATCGTCGCATCTGCCCAGGTGTGGATGATAACACGCTACGACCTGTACCACACTTTCCGGCCAGCAGTCCTCCTACTGATGTTCCTTAGCGTCTACAAGGCCTTCGTCATGGAGTGAGCTGGGTGGGGCTCGAGGATGGGCCCAAATGGGTTGGATTATCTCTTCTCCCTTCTTCATTGCAATGTTTCCCCACAGGACCTTCGTCCACCTGTGTTCCCTGGGCAGCTGGACGGCACTTTTGGCCCGAGCGGTGGTGACGGGGCTGCTGGCCCTCAGCACCCTGGCCCTGTATGTCGCTGTTGTCAACGTGCACTCCTAGGCTTGGTGGCCCAGACTTTCACGTACCTTTTCCCTGTCTCCAGGTTTCAGTGAAGTAAACAGTATTTGGAAAGTTGTCTCTGCCTCTATCTCTCTGTCTGGAACTATCTACCAACAGTGTGCTCTCCTGGGTCCCAGAGGCCCTTGTTTTGGAGCCAGGTAGACAAGCTGGGAGACTAGCCAGCACTCATCTGTCCTGTGTTCCTGGACCAGTTCCTTTGCTTCCTGTTTTCCGCAGGTTGATTGAGGGCTTGAAGCAGACAGTCTTTAAGCAGTGGCAGAGACCAAGGCCCTCAGGGAACAGGTGATAGAGGGGAGCTAGAATCCAAGAGATGGTTCTTGGGGGCTTCTCCTCGCAGCCTTAACCTGGCCCTCTCCCACATGGCCCTTCCCTGGCTGGTCACCTCCTAGGTTCCCAGCCCCCAAACCACACCCCCATCCACTTTTTTTTTTTTTTTTTTTGCCATACCACACAGCTTGTGGGATTTTAGTTCCCTGACCAGGGATCGAACCCGGGCCCTCGGCAATGGGAGCGTGGAGTCCTAACCACTGGACCGCTGCCAGGAAATCCCCCCCATCCACCTTTTATATGGCAGCCAAGGGGATCTCTCTGAAACCTCAGTCTTACTAGCTCACCCTTCCCTGCTTACAACCATCTGGGGCTCCTCCTTGCACAGGAACAGTCCAGTGACTTGACTCTTGGTTTTGCCCTTGAGGGCCTATTTTGTGATTCTGAGGTTCTCAGATTAAATCCTGGCCTCAGTCTTCTTAGGGTGGAGTACAGAGACAGCTGCAGCCCAGTAGTAGAGCTGTTGAGCCCACCAATTTGGATGTTGTCCTGAATGCCACCCTTCTCATCCCAGCCCTTCCCTGGTCTAGTAGGGCCAGCTTCCTGCCCCTTTCTCTCCCCCTCCCTGAGGGGGATGGATTAGAAGCAGGGCTTTGAATGTCATACTTAAGCTCCACCTGGATGCAAGTCCTGCCCACCTGGGAAGGTGCTCCCCAGTCCTGGTGTTCCCAGTGGGATCCCCAAGGGCATGGGATAGGGCAAGTGCCCCCTCCCTCCCTCCACTAGGCTGTCCAGCTCCTGCGATAATGTTATTGACCCTGGGCCTAGGAAAGCACCAAGCACAGCTCTGTTCAGCTCTGCTATGAGTCTCGGTGTTTTCAGAGGGAGCATTTACCCTAAGGTGGGGCAACCACCATCTAGCCCCACCTCCTCTTCATCGCTCCTAGTCAAGACAGGGTCCACAGGGGTCTTGGGTGGGGAGGTGAGTGATAGGTCACCCTGAGTTTGATATGAAAAGGGGGTAGATGGGGCGCTCCCCCAGCCCACGTGGGTGGGTGGCTATGTAATGGCATTGCTTTCTCCCATACCGCCATCCTATGCCCCACCTAGCCTTTTGCACATATTGGGACAGTGAAGGTTGCAGAAATGGCTGTTAAACAACTGTTTGCTGAGCAGGGACTCTGATCCAGGCCCCCTACTGGTGGCCACCTGTCTGTGAAATAGTCCCAGCTTTCATGGGGCTCAGGGACAATCAGGGAGCACAGGCCAGAGGGATCAGGGCTGTGATGGGTGAAGCCTGGTGGGAGTGGTGGGCCTGATTAGCTAGACTACAGTGATCAGGGCTGTGATGGGAAAAGAGGGCTATGTCTGTCCTGGAGGAGAGGATGTGTGAGCTGAGACCAAGAGGATGTTAGTGGAGGAAAACGAAGAAAGCAGGTACTGGTTACTGTGTAAAGGCCTTGAAGTCAGAGAGAGGGCCTGGCCTTTCCAGTGAAACAAGAGCTGGTTGGAATGAGTTCGGGGGGGCGGGGCTTGTGAGACTGCAGAAGTCAGCAGGGGCCAGATCACAGAAGGCTCTGAGCCTGGGCAGCGGGGAGCCACCGAGAGTTCTAGGCAGGGGAAGGACAGTCAGTTTGGGCTTTAGGAAGACCTCATGGCTGCTGGGTGGATGGGGAGACTCAAGCCAGAAGGCCGGCCTGGACCAGGGCAGGGCCGGCAGGGGTAGGAGGAGAGTGGCCAGAAGCAGAGTAGAGAAGTGGTGACCAGTTTATTTGGCCAGGTGGGGGTGGGTGGGTGGGGGAGTAGGGAGATGACCAGTGAGAAAGGAAAGAATGAAGGAGTCCAGGGTAACACAAGTTTGGGATTTGTAAGCTCCCCGAGGGCTCATTACATTTCCCAGGGAGAAGGAGCTGCAGTGACGGGACAGTGGGTGGGATCAGGTCTGGAGGATGATGCAGAGGCCGGTATGGGTCCCCTTGAACATGCCGGGGGAGGCTGGAGACAGATGTGGGCACCACTGCAGACAGAACTGAGGCCAGTGGGGGAGGGGGCACTGTGCCGATGAGGAAGGAGAAGCCTGGGGTCCAGCCAGAGAGACTCGTCAAAGAAAGGGGAAGAGAGGCAAGAAAGGGGACTGGGAAAAGCAGTGGCAAAGGTGGGTGGGTGGGGGGGGCTGTGGACAGGGGAGTCTCCAGCAGGGGAGTTGGAGGGCTAACTTCAGGTGAGGGGTGTGAGGAGGGGACCTGTGATGTAACCTCCAGGAGTTGGTTGGGACTAACCAGTGATAGGGCGCCCATTGCAGCTGCAAAGGCAAAAGTGGAATCAGAGAGGAAACTCCTGTGAAGGGGGAAGGGGATGCTTGAGGTGGAAAGGATTCTGACCAGAGAGGGAGAGTGGGTGCTGAGAAAGGACAGCCCAGAGGTGGTGTTCAGCTAGTGGAGCAGTTAAAGGCACCACTCTGGAGAGTGCCCGTGGTCACATCCAGCTCGCCTAGAAATGCTGTAACCCTAGGCAAAGAGATGGGAATTCATTCCCCCAAGCAGCGTTTACTGAGTACCTACTATGTGCCAGGCTGTGTTCTAGAAACTGGAGATACAGCCAGGAACAAAGAGCCCCTAAGTTGTAGGACTGTGGGAGATCAAAGGGGCTCATGAATAAAACAATAAGACGATGCCCAGCACTGAATAAAAACACAGTGGACGTGAGCTGGTTTATTACTATCGTGCAGACATGAGTGTGTTTTTAAAGAAGACCCCCCAAGCAGCCCTCTTGCTGGCCTGGAGTCCTAAGGACAGAGCTGCTAGTTCCCACTCCCCTTCAAAGTCCCCCCACCATTCAGGAGGGGGCTTCCCTGAGGCCAGCTCAGAGGACTGGGCCTAGGGACTGCTCCTCCGGGAGGGTGGATGGGGAAGGGGAGTGGGGAGGGTCTCCCCAAGGTTGAGTTGCCGTGGGCTACAAGAGCAGACGCAGGTGGGGCTGGGACTCTTGACTGCTCAGATGTTTTGGTGGCTGTCCGGAGGGTCCCATGTGTCCCCCACCCCCACCCCTACTGTGGTGGATTCGAGGATGGCTTGAAGGCAGCGGTCCTTCTAATAGTAGAGTTCCTGGTCCCACCAGCCTGGGAGACAGAGAGAAAGGAGACTCAGCGCTGGGGGAATTCGGGGCAGGGCTGGGGTGGGGGGGAGCCAGGGGCTCAGAGGTTATAGCTCAGTGGTGGTTTGATATGGAGGGTCAAGGGCTTGGAGGTCAAGTATTGGAAATCAAAGGTCAGGGCCGCTGCTCTGAGAAAGTTTCAGCCCTCCATCCCCAGGTCCCCAGTCTCCACACTCACTCCCTGGGCAACAGCGAACTCCAAGTTTCCGGATCTCATCATAGACGAAGATGAGGAGGCCAAAGGGCATGGGGACCAGCCACCACTGGTACCTGAAGGCACAGGCGAGATGGCAAGGTAAAGGCTATCCCCAGGTCTGTGTCCTGCAGGCCCACCCCAATGCAGCTCACAACCCCTCACCGAATGGGCATGAAGTTGAAGATGTTGGGCATTCCGGGGCAGTAGCACAGGAAGCAGCCGATGCAGACCTGGAACACGATGGCGATCACCAGGATCCTGTTCCTGCAGGTGGGGCAGGATGGAAGAGGCTCAGACTGGCGGACACAGGACAAAGAGAGGCCGTGAGGAGTTGGGGACCGGCTGGAAATCAGGGTACTGGGTCAGATAGCAGCAGCAGGGAGATCATCGAACACTGGCATGGCCCGCACCTCTCCAGCAGTGGACACCAGCCCTGTCAGCATCACCCCGTTAGCTGATGAAACATAGACGGGCCAGTTGAGAGGCATGAGGTGGGAGCTACTGGCCAGCTACTGATAAGGCACGTTAGCACCTGCACCAGCACATCGGCACATCCAGTGCTGGGGTTTGCTGGCTGCAGTAAGCCCTGGTCAGGACCTGCTGGGAGTGCAACCAGGGCTCGGAGGGCAGGGTGTGGGCGGGGCTGGGGACACCTGAAGAAGCCCTGCTGGAAGGCAGAGAGGCGGCGTGTCTTGCGGATGAGGACGTCGGCAATCTGGCACATCTCGATGCTGATGAAGAACACGGTGTAACAGGTGTACTGCTGGTACAGGCGCTGCCCGAACGTCTGTGGGCCAGGAGAGAACACAAGCAGCCTGAACCCAGGCGGAGAGCCTCTGCAGGCAGCCGGGCCACGAACCCCTAAATGCGCCTTCCCTTGAGTCGGAGGCTGGGGTGGGGGTAGAGGAGAGATGCAGGATCTGCCATGTTTGCAGGGCCCCAGAGTGCGGGGCCTAGAAACCTGGTCTAGTGCAGCTTGGCCGTCAGTGCCTGGGCAAGCGGTAGGCCAGGCCAGTTGCTTTCATAATGAAAAGAGTGATGTAGAATGTCCTGGGCACCCGAAAGGAGGCACCTGGGAAAAGGGAATTCGAATCCTGAGGCAGGATTTTCAAAGTCCAGTGACTCCAGGACCCGGGCAGATGGCAAAAGTGACCAAAGTGGGCCAGGTGGGCCTTTGAGGAACACGACACATGCCCTTTCAAAGAGGGTAGCCACTATTCAGTCCACTTCTTCAATATAACTATGTTTATACATATCAGTTAATTGTGTAAGGAACACTTACTATGCTCCAGGTCCCAAATGTTTCACATGTATTATCTCATTTAATCCTCCTAATAATCCTAAGAGGTGGATTGGTGGTATTCAAACTTCAACATACATCAGAATCCCCAGAAGAACCGGTTAAAACACAAGCCCCACCCCCAGAGTTTCTGATCCCAGAGGTCTGAGGGGGAAACTGAGAATCTACATTTCAGACAAGTTTCCAGGTGATGCTGTTGCTGCTGGTCTGGGGCCCACACTGTGAACATCACTGCGGTGAAAATCACTGAGACAATATCAGCATATTAGTATGCTCTCCACTTTAGAGGTGGGCAAACTGAGGCACAGAGAGGCAGAATACCTTGCCCAGGGTCACACAGCTGTGAGGAGCAGTGGCAGACAATGAATCCAAGCAGTTTGGCTCTAAGATCTATATTCTTAACCATGACAGTAAATGTTTAAGGGGAATATCCTGATCTGTCGCTCTATAGGGCAAACTAAACACACCTGCTAGCCAGATCTAGCCTCTCTGTGCTCCAGACTTTCACTCAAGTCAGCCGCACATGCAAATACTCTGTGTAAGTGATGCTGCAGGGAAAATAACAGAATGGGGGGTGGTGGGGCGTGGTACTGGCTCCGCACCTGAGACGATGTGTTGCTGTCAGGGCAGAGAGAGGACCCATCTGCAGCTGGGGTCATCAGAACCAGGAGTTCGGAGCTCAGGACAGTAGTGGGAAAGGCCCCTCACCCCAGAACTGGCAGAGAGCCTGGGTGTCTGGGAGTGTCTGGCTGAGCTCAGTCACACGTGGAGGAATGAGTGTGGGCCACACGCAAGGTAGGTCGCATCCCATGAGTCACGGGACTCATGGGATGGGGCAGGGGCTCACCCACTCCTGGCCATAGCTGTCCTGCAGATCTTGTAGGTGGTGGTCCTCCCAGTATGGCCGGAGCCCCACACACAGCAAAGGGAACCAGCCCTCCTGGGCCATGGCTGTGAAGTAGTCAGTGAAGCCAGCAAATGACTGGATGGCACCTGGGAGAGAGGCAAGGAGGCACAGGGAGACAGAGATGGAGACACAGAGAGACAGGGTCAGGGACACACACACAGAGACAGGAACACAGAACAGTGGCATGGAGACAGACAAGAGCACAGTGACAGACACAGAGAGATGGACACAGAGACAAGGACTCCAAGAGAGATCGACAGGGACACAAGAGAGAGGACACAGAGAGAGGCAGGAACAGAGACACACCCAGAGAACCCAAAAAAGACAGGAGGCAGTGACCCAGAGACAGGGTCATGGAGAATGAGGCCTGGGACAGAGAAGGGACACTGGGGACCATAGAGACCACTGTGTGCAGGCAAGGACTCAGAGAATGACAGAGACCCAGGATCAAATGCAGACACCAAGATCCAGAACAAGGCAGAGCCCCCGTTAGAGACTCCACGGCAGGCAAGCAGCCCTGCAGGGGAGCCCGTGCCCCGCCCCCCGCCCCGGGGCGCGCACCGATCTGGAAGTACGAGTAGGCAGCCAGGGGCTCGTTGACCAATCGGTCACGCTTCGGGTTCCGTGGACGCAGGTGCATGATGTCACTCTCGGCCTTCTCGTACGCCAGGGACACAGAGGGGAACTGGCCAGGAGTGGAAGGAACTGGGGTTGATGGCTCGCCTGGGCCCCTGTCCCTGACTCTCTGGAGCCCCCCTCCCCGCTGCAGTGGGCAGGGACAGAAGTGAGGTTAGGAGGCAGGACCCACGGTGACCACACAGCCACACCTGCCTGGACAGCCTGGGTCCAGCTGGCCTTTGTCAGGAATGTCGGCATATCCAGCCCACGTGTGTGTGCCCATCTGTCTTGGTGTCCGTCTCCATCAGAGCATCTGCGTTATCTCTGCTATTGGGTGTTCTCTGTCTCTGCCTTTCTCTGCCCCCCTCCTCCCCGTCCTCCTCCTCTCTGTCTGTTTCTTCTCTGGGGTCCTCTGGTCTTGGCCTGTTTCCCTGTTGCGCGCTCTTTCTCTCTTTCTGTCCCTTACTTTCTTCATTTCTTTGTCCCCATCTCCAGTCTCTTTCTCTGTGACTGTATCTCTGCTTTTTTGTCTGTGTTCCTGTCTCTATATCTCTCTTTGTCACTCTCTATCTCTGCATCTCTTCTGTCTGTCTGCGTACATGTGTCCTCCTCCCTGTTCCCACCCCATCTGTTTGTGGACACAGAGTGGCAGCAGATTGTACTGACTGAGGGCAGAGGTGCTGGGGTACCCGAATACCTGGGCTTGAATCCCTGCTGTGCCACTTATTAGCTGTGTGACCTGGGGCAAGCCGCTCAAGCTGTCTAAGCCTCAATTAGCTCATCAGTAAAATGGGTATGATAAAGAAATAAAGCTCATCTCATAGAGTAGTTATGAGGACAAAATTAAGTAATTAATGTGTGTCTGGCCCAGAGCAGACATTATGTAAGTGCTGTTGAATAAAGATGTGACATGGTCATGCATCTGGCTGCATTCGTGGCTGGATCTGAGGCTCTTTTCTGTCTGTCTGCCTTGGAGTCTATCTGATGCTGTTTATCTGTCCATGTCTGTTGAGGGATGTCTGTGATCCAAGTTTGGCCAGATATCCGTGTCTGTAAAATCTCTGTTTGTCTGAGTGTCCATATCTGAGTCCATGTGTGTCCATGAATCTGTCCATGCCTATCTGAGTGTCCACCTATGTGTCCCCACCTGTAATTCTGTCCGTGGCTACCTTCCTGCCTGCCTGTGTGTCCACATCTGGCTGTCTGGTATACACACATCTGTATCACTGAGTCCAAGACTTTCCGTGGTGGTCTCTGTCCATCACACCTGTCTGTGGGCATATGTCTCTGGGCACTGTGTGGGTGGGGGGCACTGGGGCCGTAGACTCACGATGTCGGTACAGAGTTCTATGAAGAGGATGGTGATGCACCCGAGGGGCAGGGGCACGCTGACGGTGATGTAAATAAGGTACGGCGTCAGTTCAGGGATGTTCTTGGTCAGTGTGTAGGCGATGGACTTTTTCAGGTTGTCAAAGATCAGTCGGCCTGTGGGAGTACAGCAGGCACCTCAGTCTCCTCAGAGCCCATTTCCTCCTGTGCCCACACTGCCTGCCCCCATCTCTGACCCAGCTCAGACCCTGCTCCACGCCTGTCACAATGGAGGCAAAGTTGTCATCCAGCAGGATCATGTCGGCTGCATTTTTAGCAGCATCCGAGCCGGCAATGCCCATGGCCACGCCAATGTCTGCCTTCTTCAGGGCTGGGGAGTCATTCACACCATCCCCCGTCACAGCCACGATTGCACCCTGCAGGCAGTGGGTACAGGTGGGAGGTTGGTCAGTGAGAGGGCAGCCCAGGGCCAGCCAAGCCCACCTGCCTGCCTTCATCAGCAGGGTCGCACCAGTCGCTGGCAGCTCTCCACAATCACCAGCTTCTGCTGGGGGCTGGTACGAGCAAACACCATCTCAGGGTGGGTACGCAGTGCCTCGACCAGCTCTGATGGGTCCATGTCCTTCAGCTGCATGCCGTTGATCACACAGGCGCGGGCATCCCTAGAGAGGGAGGTGGGAGGGCATCGCTGGGGCCTCAGTCTGTGTTGGGTGTGGGAAGAACCACAAGGAAGGCTGAAGGGGGCTTACTTCCGGTTAACCTGGTCCACGGGCACACGGAGGCGGGAAGCGATGTCCTCCACTGTCTCACTGCCTTCCGAGATGATGCCCACACTGGCTGCAATGGCCTTGGCTGTGATGGGGTGGTCACCTGTCACCATGATCACCTGTAAGGGGAACCAGCAGACCCTTCAGATTAACCCACTCTCCCTGTCCTCCCCAGTGGACATCCCCCAGCCCCAGCTACAGTGATTGGTTCAGGGATGAACATGTGACCCAATCTGGTACAACTGTCAGAGAGGCATTCTTTTTTTGGTGGGGTGGCTAAACAGGTGGGATGTTAGTTGGAGCTGCTGGAGGGTGGTCATCTTTGTCCACCACAATGGAGAACTGCTTGAGAATAAAGCCAGCAGAGAGAAAAGCAGAGCTGAGACGTGGAGAAAGGCAAGTTCCTAAAGACATTGAACTCCTGGATCCAGCTATATCTGAAGCTTCATTCCCCAGAACTTTTCAGTTCTTGAACCAATATATTCCTTTGTGGTTCAAGCCATTTTGGGGTGGGTTTCTGTCACAGGGTCCCTCATCCCCAAATACTGTCATCCTCTGTTCTCACCCCTGCCTGGTCCTCTCCCCAGGGGCATACCCGGATGCCTGCTGTGCGGCACTTGAGCACAGCATCAGGAACGGTGGCCCGGGGTGGGTCTATCATGGATACGAGTCCCGCAAAGCACAGGCCACTGGTTGGAAAGTTCATGTCCTCCACGTCGAAGGCATAGCCATGCGGGTAGTCCTTCTCACTCAGGTAGAGCTGGCAGAAGCCTGACCAGAAAACAGGGAAGCCAGAGAGGAGTCCTGGGTGAACCCTTTCATAGCAAGGCCAGGTGATGAGTAAAATAACCAGGTGCCTTGCACCAAGCACCTATGGATGCCTGACCCTGTGCTGAATCCTTCATTCACATTACAGTTAACCCTCTGTATTCACAGGTTCCACATCCGCAGACTTAACCAACTGTGGATCAAAAATATTCCGGAAAAAATTCCAGAATATTCCAAAAAGTAAAACTTGAATTTGCCACACACTGACAGCTACTTACATAGCATTTACATTGTATTAGCCATTATAAGTAATCTAGAGACGATTTTAAGTATATGGAAGAAAGTGCATAGGTTACATGCAAATACTCCACCATTTTACATAAGGGATTTGAACATCTGCAGATTTTGGTATCTGTCGGGTAAGGGTGTGGGGGAGTGTGGTGGGTGTCCTGGAACCAATTCCCATAGATACTGAGGGACAACTGTATCTGAATCCATCCCCACAACCGCTCTGTGAGGCTACTACCATCCTCATCTTGCAAATGATGAAACAGGTTTAGAGAAGGGACATTTCTTGCCAGAGGTCACACACCAAGTAAAGTGGAACATCCAGAAATTGGACCACAGGTTTGTGCCTTCCGGAGTTGAGGCAGGGGTTAGGGAAGTTTAAGGAGTCGAGACAAAAATTGGCGGGGGCGGGGGGAGGTCAAAGGGTCAAGAGGAGGATGCTGAAAGGCAGAGGTGAAAGAAATCAAGGGCAGGTCATCAGCTGGGGCAAGAGCTGGGGAAAATCAAGGGATCACAGGTTGGGTCAGGATAGGTAAGACCCAGGTGAGAACAGGTTGGGAGAGGCTGGGTCAACGTAGGCATTGAGGACAGGGTTCAGGGCTGAGATAGGGAAAGTCAAAGTTGAGTGTGTAGACTGGGGCAGGTCAGCTGTCAAGCAATGATGGGAAAGGTCAGGGTCAGGGCTGGGCCGGGAAGGTCGGGCAGGCTCCGTGCTAGCGCCTCCTCGCACGCGGGTTTAACCTCTACCCCGGCTTGGGGGTCTCACCCAGGACGCGTTCGCCCAGGCCTCCCAGGCTGAGGTAGGCAGTCTGGAAGGCCTCGCGCCATTGCTCATCCAGCGGCAGCTCCTGGCCCTTGATGAGGATGGAGCTACAGCGCTCCAGCACGCGCTCGGGGGCCCCCTTCATTACAAGCACGTGCCTCGGGTCGCGCGGGTCCTCCAGGGTGTGGATGGACAACTGTGGGCGGAGGAGGAGGCGGTGTTGTGGGCGAGGTCAAGAGGGAGGGGCGGGGCTTGGGGAACGGCGGGGCTGACAGCGCCCAAGCGCTGCCGCAATAGCCCTGGGAAGGTCAGGCTGGGACCGAGGGTGAGGGGCTTGCTTGGTGGGCAGGTCCTTGGTAGAGGCTGATGGTTGGGGCGGACCCAGGGGCCCAGTTAGGGGACTGGGCTTGGGGAACGGGCAGAATTTGAGTCGGAGTTGGACTGGGGCGGGATTTGGATTAGGAGCTTCTCCCCACCGAGGGCCTGACAGCTGAGAGCGGGCGGAGCGCCCGGGCCCTCGGTCGGTTTGGCTGTGGGCGGGACGGGAGATGTGGGTGGGGTTTGGCTGTGGAGAGGGAGGGGACTGAGAGTAAAGCCCAGCCGCAGGCCGGTCCTGAATGTGGGTGGGGACTGCAGTGGGCAGGGCTTGTTGTGGGCGGGACTGGACCGTGGGCGGGGCCGGCCGCGGCTGGTGCACACCTGGAACTTGTTGGTGGAGTTGAAGGGGATCTCGCAGACTTTGGGGAAGCGCTCGCGGTAGCCCATGGCATTGCCCAGCGTCAGCTCCGAGAACTTGAGCAGCGCAGTCTCCGACGCGTCCCCGATCACGATGCGCTGGGAACGCAGGCCGGTGTCAGGAGCGCTCCCGGCTGCACCAGGAGGCTCCCGGGATCCCCTCCCCCGAGCGCCCCGGCTCTCACCTTGGGCACGGGCACTGCGTCCTGGCCCGACTTGAAGGCAGCACGGTTACACAGGGTGAGCACGCGGCACAACGCCCGCCAGGTCTCCGAGGACTGGTCAAACGTCTGCCCTGGAGGTCAGGCATCCAGGCTGGGGCCGCGAAGGAGCTCTCCCATACCAGAACCGAGCCCCGCCCCCCGCAATCAGGACTGGATCCCCGCCCCAGACCTGGGTGGGACCCAAACACCTCCTCATACCCCGGGACGGAGCTTTCTCTCCAGACTCAGTATCCAGTCTATGAGACCCAATAAGTACCAAGCCCCTTCACAGACTTGCAGCTTAGCCCCCTCCCTAGACCCAGGACGCAGCCCTTCGCCTGATCGGATGGAGCCCCCTCTCCATTAACGCAAAGCCCTCCCCAGGCTCCCTTCAGTAACCTCAGAGCTCCCGCCTAGGTCTCCACCATCTACCAGATCCTGCCCAGCTGCTGTCTCCTCCCACCCCCACACCTGACTGGTCTTCTGTAGTGTCAGCCGAGTGGATGTGGTTGTCGAACCACAGATGGGACACAGTCATGCGGTTCTGAGTGAGGGTCCCCGTCTTGTCAGAGCAGATCACTGACGTGGAGCCCAGTGTCTCCACTGCTTCCAAGTTCTTGACTACACAGTTCTTGCTGGCCAGCCGCTTGGCTGTCAGGGACAGGCAGACCTGGGGGAAGGGTGAGAAATGCAGGCGTGGGGACCAAGCCTGGCTCCCAGTCCCACTTCCCTCCTCTCTCGGCACTGGGGATCCTTTACCCTAGCCACAGTACTGCGTGTGCAGCATCCCCCTGCAGAGTAGGCTTTTTCTTGCCTCCAAGCTTTTGTCCAGCCTGTGCTTTCCACTTGGGATGCCTCCCCAATCTGTCCACCAGATATACATAGCCAGGCCCTGCTCTAAGCTGCCCTAGCTGAGATTCTATAATTTCTCTTATCAGCACAATCAGAATGAGAAAACTAACATTCCCTGAGCCTCCTCTTGGGCTGGCCCTGGACTGAGTGCTGACTCTTGAAGGCTGCCCACAGCCTTCAACACTGGACCTCAGCCTCCTCTTGTCAAAGCCCCTGCCTCTTCATCTCTGAGTCCTCAGTGTGTGGCACAGGACATGGCCCAGAGTAGCCCCGGTGGGTGTTTCCTGAATGGGTGGGATAAGTGGAGAGGTGGGGATGGGGGGCGGGGAGGATGGGTGGGGGAGGATGGATGGAGGAGGATGGATGACAGGAAGGTGGGTGGGTGGATGGGAGCAAAATGGATAGATGGACAGATAGGGAGAGGATGGAGGGAAGCCCGGATGAACGAACAGACAGATGGACAGGCCTCTCAGCTCACTGCACCGCTCTTCTGCTTCCCCAACTCACCGTGACAGTGGCCAGCAGCCCCTCAGGCACATAGGCTACCACAATGGCCATGAAGAAGACCATGGCCCGCAGGAAGGTGTAGCCAATGCACATGGCCACTATGAAAAATGTGGCACCAAAGAGGATGGCCAGGCCTGCGATGATGTCCACAAAATGTTCGATTTCGATAGCGATGGGTGTCTTCTCATTTTCTACTCCCGAGGCCAGTGATGCGATGCGCCCGATGATGGTGCGGTCGCCGGTGCTCACCACCAGGCCCTGCGCGGTGCCTGCAGTGGGGCCAAGAGGGTGACTCAGCGCCGGGTGGGCAGCACTGGGGGCGCGCACAGTGGCGTGAACCAAAGGAGGGGCAGTCGTGGAAGGCAGCGGGGGCAGCGTGACCTGGGAAGGGGGCGGCAATAGTGGGAGCTAGAGAGGCAGTGTGACCCGAAGAGTTGGCGGTCATGCGACGTAGAGAGGCAGTGTGTCTCAGAAGGAAGCAGAAGGGGGCAGTGGAGGCAGCGTGGTCAGCTGGGCGGGTGGGGGGGACCTCACGGACCCTCAAGGCACATGGTGGAGAAGAAGGCGATGTTGCGGGTCTCCAGGGGGCTCTCGTGCGTGCACTCGGGCGAGCGGGTCTGCGGCTCAGACTCTCCAGTCAGCGAGGAGTTGTCCACCTTGCAGCCCTGGGCCTGCAGGATGCGGATGTCGGCTGGCACTCGATCCCCGCCTTTCATCTCCACCAGGTCGCCCACCACCAGCTGATCTGCGTTGATCTGGAACTTGTCCCCATCTCGGATCACCGTTGCTTGCTGTGGGTCAAGAGCACCAGAGTCGAGCGGGGTAGGGAATGGGGGTAGAAGTTGCTGCATGCGGTGGGGAGGCGGGGAGGTGAAAAGTGGGGAGAGGTGAGGACCTGTGTGGAGAGATGGAGGCCAGGGATGAAGGGTGGGCTGGGCCTGACGGGAGGGGCCACAGAGAGATGCCAGGAGACTGCCAGCACCCATGTGGAGACTTGGAACCTCAAGTGGCCAGGGGCTGGGGACCCACCTGGGGCACAAGGTTCTTGAAGCTGGCAATGATGTTGGTGCTCTTAAACTCCTGATAGTAGCCGAAGCAGCCAGTGACCACAACCACGGCAATGAGGGCTAGTGCCAGGTACAGCTGGCGGAGGTGGAGAGGGGCTGGGTTATGACTCGGGGCTGGAAGCTCCCTGCCTGAGGCCACCTGCCTGCTCTCTGGTGCCCCGGTAGTTTTCCTCCAAGGTCACCTCCGTGGTTTTCCCCCACTCTACTAGGAAGCCTCAGGCCCTGTTTCCTGTGACCTGTGTCCCTGTCCCCATGCTCTTCATATCCCGCATGCAACTGCCCTGTATTCTCTGTGTCTTATGTCCCTGTGTCCATACATCCCATTTCCTCTGGCTCTGTGGCCCCGTGCCCTATGACTCGTACCCCGTGTCACCGTGCACCTTGGTGGTATGTGTTCCATTTTCCTGTGACCCCAAGTCTTGCGTTCCCCACAGTCCTCTGTCCCATGTTCCCGTGTCCTAAATTCCCTGTGTTCCAAGGTTCATATTCTGTGTTTTCATCATCTGTGTGCCATCCTCTGTGTCCCCTATGTCCAACAGTTCCTGTGCCCTCACGTCCCCATTTCCACGGGTGCTGCAGATCTCATGCTTCGTTTTCTGTGTCCTCCATGACCAGTGTCCCATGTCTCAAATTCCAGGTGCCTATGTCCGATGTCTCCCCATGTCTATGTACTCTTGAGTCCCCATCCTGTGTCACATGTCCTAAGACTTTTCAAGCCTCTGTCCCTACATCCCCATGTCCCTTGTCCTGACCCCGGTCATATATCCAATGTCCTCTTGTCCTACATCTCAGTATTCTCTATGTCTCTGTGCTCCCATGTCTAATATCTTATGTCTCTCCATGCACTGAGTCCTGAGTCTTGTGTCTCTTGTGTCCCCATGCCCTTGTGTCCCCATGTGTGAGTCCCAGTGTCCCCTGTGCCCTCTGTCCTTGGTCTGTCCCATGCCCTCTGTTTCCCAAGTCCCATATCTTAAGTGTTGCATGTCTATGCCTTTGTATCCCTGCCTATGTCCTCCATCTCTGTGACACACTCTCCCCTGCGTCCCCTGTGACCTATGTCCTTGGGTCTGTCTCATATCCCAATGTCCTTCGGCCCCCATGACCCATGTCTTAGAGATGTTTTCCATCTCTCTATATCCCCATCATATGTCATTCGTGTCCTGAGTCCCATGCTCAATGTCCTCTGTCCCCCAGGTCCCTGTGTCCCATGTCTGGCCCCAGCACCCTCCACTCACATTGTCGTCCGTGGTGAGGTCACCCTCGCTGGCCTGGATGGCAAAGGCAATGAGGCAGATGGCAGCGGCCACCCACATGAGGCACTGCAGACCGCCCGCCAGCTGCCGGGCGAACTTGACGTACTCGGGGGTGCCCCGCGGCGGCCTCAAGGCGTTGGGCCCGTCCCGCAGCAGCAGCTCAGCAGCCAGGCTGGCAGACAGGCCCTGGGGGCGGGAGGAGTGGGGTCTTGGTGGTCACTAAGGACTCTCCTCTCATCAGTGAGAGCTCTCCTTCCCTGCCCACCCCCCCACCCCCGCTTGCCTTGCGCCTCTTCCTTTCTTTCTCCATCTTTGTTCCCGCCCCTGTCCCCATCCCTTCTTTGTGTCTCTCTCTTCTCTCCCACCTTTCTCTCGGTGTCTTTCTTCCTGCTGTCTCTGTCTCTCTTCTGTCTCTTTTTATCTGCTTCTCTTACCTTCTCTCTCTGTTTGGTCTGTTTGGCCCTTTCTAATGCATTTCTCTCTCCCTCCCTCTCTCTCTCTCTCTCTCTCCCTCCCCCCCGCGCCCCCCACCCCCGGCTCCTCTTCCCTCTACCCACCCCTCCCTCTGCCCCAGCTCACCTTGGTCGCACTGGTCTGGTACTTCTGTTCCAGCTCGGGCACTGACAGCTGGTGGTCGTTCTGCACGGAGGAGGCACAACACTCACTGTCCGTCTCGAGGGCCCCCACCCCTGCCCTTGCCCAGCCCCACCCAGCCCCCCACCCCACCAGGCCCCCTGGGGCCCCTGCTCACAATCTCCATCTCCTTCTTCATGTTCTCCAGCTTCTCCTTCCTCTTGCCCCCTCCACTGCCCGCCTTCTTCTTGCTCATCTTGGCTGCCATGTCCCCGCTGGGACCAGGACCCAGCTCTACCTGGTACAGCTCGTAATTCTCCTGGGGGTTGGGAGACGGGGAAGGCATCAGGTCCCTCTGGAACCCCTGCCTCCAACCTCCACCCCCCGACCCCTGACCCTACTCACTGCCTTCCCCATGGTGCCCGGTGCAGCCACCCTCCTTTGCCGGAGACGGAACCTGGGATCTGGACCAGCCCTGATATACCCAGGGAGGGAGGAGGTGGAGCAGGGCGGACCTGATTACAGCTGATCACGGGGCTCCTTGAGGTGACCTCCAGGCCTGGGCAGCTTGGGCATTCCCTACTGGGCTGCTCTACCTGCCCGGACCCCATCGCAACCTGTCACTGAGATCAGGGAACCACTGGGAATAACTGTACTAACAAGAGGAATAGCAAACATATGGTGCTCATTATGTGCCTGGCACTGTGCTAAGGGCTTCCACATATTAATTTATTTAACCTCACAACTACCCTTTGAGGTGAGTGCCATTCTTACCCACGCCCCTTACAGATGGGGAGACTGAGGCACAGAGGGGTGAAGTCACTTGCCCATGTCCCCAAGCTAGGATGTGAGAGGCAGGACTCAGAACCAGGCAGATTGGCTGCAGAGTGTCCTCTTTTAAGCCTAACAGCAGGCGCCAGACCCCTGGGGGAGGGGTGGGGGGAGGGTGCTCACTGCCGCGCTGTAATAGCTGTCATTCAGGGGGCACTTGCTCAGTGCTGGGTCTGCCCTGTGTGCTTTGCTTGAATGCGTCCTTAGCTCCTCACAACAGCCCTGCAAAGTTATGTTCTCTTGTTAGCCCCCATTGTACAGATGGGGAAACTGAGGCACAGAGAGGTCAAGGACTTTGCCTAAGGTTGCGATGACTAAGTATCAGGGACAGGATTCCAGCCCAGGTTTGACCCCGGAGCCTGGCTCTCATATGGTACCGCCAATGAAAACACTCACACTTCACAGCAGCAGTGCCAAACATGTGCCAGGTGCTACACATATGTGACCTCATGGGTCCTTGCAAGAAACTATTATTCCCATTGTGCAGAGGGGGAAACTGAGGCTCAGAGGACCCCTGAGGCATGCCACACTCCGGCTACAGCCATCACAGCCCTCAATCATTCCCCTGTCCCCACCCCAACCTGCCCAGGTGGGGAAACCACGGTGCAAAGTGGGGAAAGGACTTTTTGAACTTGGTGCTTAGTGCCAGGTTTGAGGTCTGGGAACCCCCTCGAAACCCCTCCAAGCAGGGATCTCCATGGGCAACTGTGAGGGGCTGGCCTGGTGGAATGGCAGGTCCTTGATATTCTCATGCTTGGGCCTCACAGGGTGGACGTGTCTCCAGGGGCAAGTGTGGGTAGATCTGATAAGATAATTGCTTTGGCGATGTCCTTCTCTTCTGGGGCAGGTCACCTGGGAGCAGCTGGAGCCTCTCCCCACCACCACCCAGCTACAGGAAACCCCAAGAGAGGAGGCAGGGCTGAAGTCACACTCACTGCCCTTACAATGAGTCCACTCGTTCACTGGGGGCTTCTCTCTCTGAGTCACACGTGTAAAACAGCTTGTGTTACTCCTCTGCTTACAACCCTCCAAGGGCTTCCCTTCTCACTCAGAATAAACAAAATCATTCCTGCAAGCTCTGGCCCCAGCTCACCTGCCCCAGCTGTCTCTACTGCCAAGCCATTGGCACTGGCCTTGCTGTGCTTTGTACAGGCCAAGGTCATTCCTGCCCCAGGGCCTTTGCACCTGCAGTTCCTTCTGCCTGGTACCCTCTTCCTTAGATGTCAGCATGGCTTTTTCTCACCTCCAAGTCTCAGCTCATATGTCACCTCTTCAGAGAGTCCTCGGTTATAATACTGCATCCCCATCAGGCTCCATCCCCTCACTCTGTTTACACACACCCTTTATCCCAACCTGACATTGTATCTCATTTGTTTGGTGTCAATCTTGTCCCATGAGAAGGAAGACTGGGACTTGGTTGTGTTTGCTGCTGTACACACAGCACCCAGAACAGTGCTCTCAGACACACAATAGATGCTCAATAGTCACTGTTGGATTGAAACAGGATTTATCTCTTCGAGTGGTTGGGAACATTCACTAGCAAACTTGGAGCACCGGCCAGGCCCTCAGGAAGTCTCAGTCATTGGGAACTCGTCTGGTGCCCCTCTCTGTGTCCAGGGCCTCGGGCAGATATGCAGTCATGCCTGCACAGACTAGGGAAGCCCACAACCTAAGTCACAGATGGAGAGACCGAGGCACCATCACTGGAGGCAGAGGGCTGACCTGTGATACTGTGCAGACCTCCGTCAAAACTCAGGGACTCTCCTTCTCTGGTCCCTGTCTCATTTGTTTTTCTCATTTCTTAGTTTTGTTATGTTAATTTTCAATGCTTTATATTAAATATTTTAGACCTACAAGTTACAGGGATGGTAAAATGAACTCCTGCCTACCCTTCACCTAAATTTAACAACTTGACCACATCTCTGCTAGATAGATAGATAGATAGATAGATAGATAGATAAGATAGATTTTGGCTGAATCATTTGAGAGTAGGTTAGAGACAGGATGCTTGTTTATCCATAAATACTTAGGCATGTGTCTTCTATGAATAAGGACACTCTTCTTCATAACCACAGTCCAATGATCAAATTCAAGAAATTAACATGGATATGACATTATTAACTAACTTAGAGAATTTATTTGAATTTCCCCATTTTTTCCTCTCCTGTCATTTTCTTGGTCCAGGATCCAATCCAGGACCACACTTTGCATTTAGTCGTCCTGGCTCCTTAGTCTCCTCCAATCTGTGACATTTCCCCAGTCTTTCCTTGCCGTTCATGACCTTGACATTTTGGAAGCTATCTCCGTTATTTTGTATAATATCCCCCGTGTTGGGTTTGCCGATGGTTCCTCGTGATTGGCAGAAGCACAGCCGAGATGTGTGTCCTGCATCATGTCAGGGCGGGCTTTATTTTTGAGTCTTCAAGCAGTTTGGAATGGAGTGGACATTTGGGGGCTATCAAGAGGCTTAGGTAATGACCAGAGGGCTGTTCTACGATCTCTTTATTTTCTATTCAAAACACTGACACAGTCACAGTTGGCACTCAGCTGGACTGGTGATTCAAACAGTGGAAACACAGCCTCTGCCTGAGCCCCCAGACCTTCCACACCCGGCCCAGCCTGATCCTGCTCTAGCCTCAGGGCCTCATCCATTCTGACTGGTCAGTGCCCAGTTAAATATTTTTTTTCAGCCCCCCTGATTACACAGCCTTCAGATGGTACACAGCTTTCAAGTTCTGTGTCTTTGGAGGATCTTTGCTTGTGCATTTATTCCTTCATTGCGTGTCCAAGCAACCCGAACCCTGTCTCAGGAGTGGACACAGGCGGTTGCCCACAGGCAGGATCTGGATAAAGCGGGAGGTGCGCCAACGTTGGCACTTGAAGCGGCGCCGGGGCGGACTGTGCCATGTGGGGAGGGGACGGGCAACTCCTGGCACCATTCGGGGGCAAAGACTTCTCACAAGAATCTCGCAAGCGTGACACGATCCATTCAGCACGGTGGGCAAGATTTCTCTGAGCGTGGGGCACACGGATCATGGAGAATTTTTTAGAACAATTAATGGTCAGAATTGAAAAAATTTTTCCTGACTGTTACAGGACAGACTATTAAATGGATGGCGAACATTTGAGTGGGTTTTCAGGGGAATTTGAACAAGAGTCTCCTAGAATCGTGACCACAAACACTCTTAGGGGCTCAGCGTCCTACAAAGCCTGCTGGAATCAGACCCCTGGCTGTCCCTCCTTCTTCCCCTGTGCCACTTCCCCTTCATGTTTTAGGATGTCCGCTTGTCAAAACGATCATTTCAAGGGAATTCCCTGGCGGTCCAGTGGTTAGGACTCCTCGCTCTCATTGCCGAGGGCGCGGGTTCGATCCCTTCTCAGGGAACTAAGATCCCACAAGTCGCGCAGCGAGGCCAAAAAAAAAAAAAACAATCGTTTCAAGACTTTGGCACGTGCAGTTTCCTCTGCCCGAAACACTCGCCCCGTGTCCTCCCCACGTTCAACTACCTCTTGTCTTTCCTGCTCCAGCACAGATGTCCCTTCCTCCAGAAAATCTTCTGGGACAACCCGCCAGGCTGGGTCAGGTACCCACCCTGGGCTCCCACAGACCCCTAGGCTTCCCTTTCCCAGCCCTGACCACTCAGACCCTTAATTCCTCCCTCACAAGCCTGACCAGTCTGGGCTGTCGCTATTTGGTGACATTTCATCTCCCCGCTGGACTCAGAGGATGGGATCCAGGATGCCTCAGTCACCACTCTGTGCCTGCACCACCCAGGCTGGCCTCAGGAAGTGTTTGCTGAGTGAAAGGACTCATTGTGACCTTGACTTTCTGTCTGTGTTTGGTCTCTGATAAGATAGTGGACTCAGCAATGCCCTTCGCCTCCTGGGCAGGTCACCCTTCCCCCACCTGCATCCCCCACTCCAGACCCTGGGAAGATTGATGCTAGGGGCCCAACAGGCAGGGACCTTGCTTCCCCTTCTTCTTCCAGCTGGCAGAGGAGCAGGCAGTGGGTCAAGGAGTGAGGGGCAAGGTCGCCCCAGCCTGGCTAAGCTGGCAGCCAGGTCTCCTGTGTTCTGCTCCTTTCCCACCTTTGTCCAGAAGTGCAAAGGTCAACTGTCCTCAGGAAATTGCCAGGCTTCCTTATCTGGGATCTTAAAATCATATCCCGAATCCAACCATCTCTCCCTTCTCTGCTCCCACTCTGGTTCAACTTCCATCCCTTCCTGTCTGGGCTCTCAGCAGCCTCCTCCCCCATCTCCCTACTCCCATCTCCGCCCTCACAATCTGCTCCCCACATGAGGCCAGAGGGAGCCTGTGAACCCCTGAGTCAGACCAGGGCCCTCCTGGCTCAGAGCCCTCCTGGGGCTCCACCTCACTCCAGCTAAAAGACAAGTCCTCACATTGGGACCCGAGGTCCTGGTGAGCTGCCCTGTTGCCTCCCTGACCTCACCTCCTCCCCCTACCCCCCCCCCCCCGCCCCCGCCCAGGTCCACACCAGCCACACTGGCCTCCCTGCTGTGCCTCAGACACAGTGAACAGCATCCTGCCTCCTGGCCTTTGTATTTGCTGTTTCCTCTTCCTGGAATGCTCTTTCCCCAGATTCTGCACGGCCCCCTCTCTCCCTCCATCGGGTCTTTACACAACTGTTGTCTTCCCAATGAGACTCCGTGACTAACCTAATTAAAATTGTAACCCGCGGTCTCCCTCCTGCCCTCTCCATCTCCATCACCTTCTCCACTGCCTCCCACCAATAGCATTGATCACCTTCTAACCTATGTAATTTTTCTTATTTATTGGGTTCTTCTGTATTTTCTGAATCCTCCTGATAGAATGTGAGCTCCATGAGGGCAGACTCACCTCATGCTTATTTTTGTTTGTTTGGTTGGTTGGTTTTTTTTTTTGACTAACGTATCCCTAGTGCCTAGAATAGCAAATAGTGGGCACACAACAAACTTTCGTTGAATGAATAAATCTCGGGTCCCTGGGACACTCAACAGTATGCAGCAGCTATCATAGTCACAAATACTGACATGGACACGTGGTCCTGCCCTGGGATGATGTTCTTTGTCCACCAAAGACACATGTCCCCAACATAAAACAGAGGGACAGACACACACAGACACAACGTCCGGAAACCCAGGATAACAGCTGACACTCACTGAGAACTTATCGCACTCAGCCCTGTCTTCAGTGACTATACGTGTGAGCTCGTTTCATCCTCACAATAACCTCATCAGGAAAGTACTGTTTTTATTCCTATTTTACTATGAAGAAACTGAGGGGCAGAGAAGTTAAATGACTTGGCCAGTGTCACACAGCTAGTAAGTGGCAGAGCCAGGATTTGAACACAGGTAGCCTGGCTGGAGAGTCCTCACAGACTTGCGGATACACAGAATCACACCAGACACCATTTGACAAAAAGGCCTCACATGAAAACCAACCTCCATTCAATGATTTATGGAATGTTTACTGAGCACCTACTATACATGCCAAGCTTTTTGTTGAGCACCGAGATTTGCAGTGAACAAAACAGTCATGGTCCTGCCCGCCGTGGTCCTTGTATTCTGGGGTGGGGGGACATTGGGGCGCAAGGAGGGGAGGGCAGGGCCAGGACACAGCTCTGGGAAGCACACTATTAAAGAAGATGAAAGCACAGTCTGAGAGCTGTGAGAACCAGGAAAGGGGCGGGGGTAGGTGCTCAGGAGACAAAGGATAAGGGAGCCTCATGAAGGAGGGTGGGTTCAGCAGTGTCTTGCGTTTTTGAGAGCCCCCAGGACCCAAAACAGAACCTGGCACACAGCAGGTGGTTCACTATTTGCTGAATGAAGGCATGGCTGGAGGAGTCAAAGGCAAAACTCACAGATGTTTGATAGAAACCGTGAGAACCCAAGGCTGCATTTTATGATTAGGGCAGGTCGATTCCCCACTCCCCATGCCTGACAGGGAAGTTGAGAAAATAGAGTTAGAAAAGGTATTCTTGGATAGAGAAGTATGCAAAGTTCAGAATGGGGTTCAGCAGCTAAAATGAGGGATACAGGTCTCTTGATCTAACTGTCTAATCTGGGAGCCAAAATTCCGGAAGGGGTTGGTGAGGAGATGCAACATCTTTGATAAGACTTCCTCCATCTTCTAGTCAACCAGAAGAGGAGAATCAACAAGTGGGACTGGGGACTTCCGTGGCAGTCCAGTGGTAAAGAATCCACCTTCCAATGCAGGGGATGTGGGTTCGATACCTGGTCAGGGAACTAAGATCCCAGATGCCTCGGGGCAACTAAGCCCGCACACCACAACTACTGAGCTCCAGCGCCTCAAATGGAGAGCCTGCTTGCCACAAACTACAGAGCCCACGCGCCCTGGAACCTCACCACAACTATAGAGAGAAAACTCAGATGCGACAACTAGCGCACGAAGATCCCACGTGCCGTAACTAAGACCCTACGCAGCCATAAATAAATAAATAATAAATAAATCTTTTTTAAAAAAAGGAGGGACTGGACCAGCCTAATCAGGAAAGTAAGCCAGTCCATACCAACTGTCAGCCAATCGGTAAAAAAAGAACAGAGGGGTGGGCAGGGCCAGCATAATCAGGACAGCGGATCTGTCCAGGACACACCCCCTGTGCATGTCAGCCAATCATGAAAGGAGGACAAAATGATGATAGGGCTGGACGAGCAGCTGACTGATATGAATTCCTAGGCTATGCATGCCTCCTTGTCTTTCCAGCCAATCAGGAATGGGAGCGGAGGCACAGCTTTGTTTTTTTTTTTCTTTCAGTACTTTGAAAATGTCATTCTAATGTCTCCTGGTTTCAATTATTTCTGATTAGAAGATAATCCTTAGTTGATAACGCTATATTGTATAACTGAAATTTGGTAAGAGGGTCAAATATAAATGTCCTCTCACACACACACACGAAGGTAAATAAATATGTGAGGTGATGGATGGGGGAATCCTTTCACAATGTATATGTATATCAAATCATCACGTTGTACACTTTAAATACCTTACACTTTTATTTGTCAATTATACCTCAATAAAACCAGAAAAATAAAGAAGATAGTTTTAGGGGTTTTTTTGTTCCCTTGAACTTCAGGGTGTCTTTTCTCTGTGGCCGCTGTGATGGTTAGTTAATTTTATGTATCAACTTGGCTAGGCTATTGTGCCCAGTTGTTTGATGTTACTGTGACAGTAGTTCATATCTGTGGTTAACATTTACAATCAGTTGACGTTAAGTAAAACAGATTACCATTCATAATGTGTGTGGGGCTCTTCTAATCTGTTAAAGCCTTAAGAGGGACAACTGAGGTTTCCTGGAATTCTGCCTCAAGACTGTAACGTAGAAGTCCTGCCTGAGTTTCCACACTGCTGACCTGCCCTACGCATTTCAGAGTAAAGATGACAACGTCAACTCTTATTTGAATTTCCAGGCTGCCAGTCTGCTCTACAAATTTCAGATTTGCCAGCCCGCACAATCACATAAGCCAATTTCTTAAAATAAATCTCATTCTCTCTCTCACCCTCCCTCTCTCTCTATCTCTCTATCTTTCTATCTCATCTCTATTCTGTTCTCTGGAGAATCCTGATGGATACAGCTGATTTAGATTTTCTCTCCGGACCTTTCTGAGCTTCTGGAATCTCTGGATTAACATTTTCCCATGATTTAGAGAAAATTTTCAGCCATTATCTTTTCACATATTGAATCTGTTCTGTACCAGAGCTCCGCTACATATAGGACTCCAATTACAACTATGATAGACAACTAGATAGTGTCTGGTAGCACTCAGACAGTGTGATCCTTTTCCTTCCTTTTCCTCTCTGTGTTCAGTTTGAATAATTTCTATTAAATTGGTTTGAATATATTGATCTTTTCTACTGCATCCAGGATGTTGTTAAGCCCAGCAAAATAATTCTTAATTTCCGATACTGTATTTTTCAGCTGTGCATTTGGCTGTGCACTCCAGCCTTCAACCTGCCACACCAGCCCATTTGACTTTATTTTTTTTTTAATTTTTTTTTTTTAATTAATAGACTTTTCCTTTTTTTTTTTTTTTAAGTATTTGTTTATTTATGGCTGTGTTGGGTCTTCGTTTCTGTGCGAGGGCTTTCTCTAGTTGTGGCAAGCGGGGGTCACTCTTCATCGCGGTGCGCGGGCCTTTCACTGTCGCGGCCTCTCTTGTTGCGGAGCACAGGCTCCAGACGCACAGGCTCAGTAATTGTGGCTCACGGGCCCAGCTGCTCCGCGGCATGTGGTATCTTCCCAGACCAGGGCTCGAACCCGTGTCCCCTGCATTGGCAGGCAGACTCTCAACCACAGCGCCACCAGGGAAGCCCAGCCCATTTGACTTTAAAAAGCTTTTCTCATTTCTGTTTCCCCAGAACAATCCCTCTGTCACAGGCCCAACCCTTTATCCACCTGTACCAACATTTGGCAAAAATCCCCAGAAAGGAGAAAAACTGTCTGATTTCTGTTTACTTAAGATGGATCCTTCATTCACTGGAAGTTAGCTTCTTGAGATTTTACCCTTTACATTCCATAGTTCTTTGATGACTTTAAAATATGAATTTTTAGTTTATTCCTTTATTCATAATTGTTATGGAGGAAAACGTCCTGCCATGACCTTCTACATCCTCCAGGCATGGAATTTGGACCTTTTAAGAGAGTAGTCAGATCTTGTGCTTTCCTGCTTAATATCTCCAATGGCGTCCCTTCACACTTCAGATCCAAACTCCACACCATGAACATGGCTACCATGACCTCATGGCTCTGGGTGATATGTTCCCTGCTCACCATTCCACACTGACTTCTTAACATATTCCCATGGCTATCCTCCAGGCTTGCTGGCTTTTCCCCTTTTCCTACTCTTTCTTACCTCGGGACGATTACACTTGGTATTCTGTCTGCTTGATTCTCTCTTCTCCTGGTAATTCTATAGCCTTCTCCTTCTCATGCTTCAGGCAGGCCACAGCTCAAATGTCACCTCTTAAGAGAGGCTTTTGCTAGATACATGCACCTCTATGTTCATAGCAGCACTATTTACAATAGCCAAGACATGAAAACAACCTAAATGTCCATTGACAGATGAATGGATAAAAAAGATGTGGTATATATATATATATATATATATATATATATATATATATATACACACAATGGAATACTACTCAGCCATAAAAAATAATGAAATAATGCCATTGCAGCTACATGGATGGACCTAGAGATTATCATACTAAGTGAAGTAAATCAGAAAGAGAAAGACAAACACCAGATGATATCACTTATATGTAGAATCGAAAATATGGCACAAATGAACTTATCTATGAAACAGAAACAGACTCACAGACATAGAGAACAGACTTGTGATTGGCAAGGGGTTGGGGAGTTATGGAGTGGGAGTTTAGGAATAGCAGATGCGAACTATTATATGGATAAACGACAAGGTCCTACTGTATAGCACAGGGAAATATATTCAATATCCTGTGATAAACCATAATGGAAAAGAATATGAAAAAGTATATATACATATACCTAATGTATATATCTGTATAACTGAATCACTTTGCTGTACACGAGAGACGAACACAACATTGTGAATCAACTATACTTCAATAAACTTTCACAACCCCCCCCAAAAGAGAGGTTTTCCTGAACGCATTATCATACGTGTCTCCCTCCCATCCTCCAGCCTCCTTTATATTATTTATGATGGTCCGAAGTAACCTTGTTAAGTTGCGTCTTCTTATTTATGTTCTAACTTCCCTCAAAATAACATATATTTTCTGAAGTCATGGCCTAATCTGTCCTGTTCAGCACTGAGTCCTGTGGCCCTAGCCCAATGCCTAGCACACAGGAAGTGTGCAATAACCTGTTGAATGAATGAATGGATGAAGCCTCCAGGATACTAATAGGAGCTGTTAGTACATGGGGTCGTGTAAAGGCATATACCAACCACACTAATACATATACACAATCACGCAGAAGGCATCCCACGGACTGCTCCCAGACGAGGTGGCAGAGGGGAGACTTCCTCCATGGGGCAGGGACAGGGTACTACTGTCCAAATCCAAGTCCAAAAGTTCCCAGGGGAGCAAGAAGGCCTGGTACTGTGAGGGGCACAGGGCATGCCAAAAAGGTCTCCCGGCTCATGGTTCTGCCGCGTGTTCTGAGTTGTCTTGTGGCATAAAGATGAACAGCAGCACTAACTGGCCTAGAATGATGGCCATGTTGCTGAAGCCCAAGGCCAACTTAGAATTTTTCTTTGCTCTGACTTTGTTTTCCAAACTGTTTGCTTTCCATGTCTGTGGAGGTGAAGACAGGCTGATGTTTTTCTAAAAAGGGGCAAAATAAAGGAAGGGTCCCCTGGAGAGAACCTGGAGCCCACAATCAGGGTCAGGGGAGGAAGGATGAGGTGGAGGAGAGGAGGAAGCAATGGAGTGAGATGGTGCAGGGGGCCTGGGCAGGACCAGGTAGGAAGGGGCACACGGGGATCTGAGGGAAGAAGCAGCGTCAGCAGGATGGTGAACAGGGTCGGGACAAATGCCAGGGTAGCAGGGAGGGTGGGATGGAGAAGAGGCTGGGGCTAGTACTAGAGAGGAGGGGGAGCTGGGCAGGGGCCAGCTCCTGTGGCACCCGTGGAAGGGGAAACGAGGCAGGCTTGGGGGTGCTCTGCAGAGGCAGAACTATGGCTCATCCCCACCCACCAAGCAGGAGAACCCTGGCAGGTTTCCCCAGTGGGAAGAAGTAGAAAACTGAAAAAATGGACAGCAGCGTGTAGTCCTTCACAGGAGTGTTGAAGGCTGTCTTGTAGACGGGCTGCATCACAGCTGACCTTGAACTCTGTGGCCCGGACATCAGCCACAGCAGCCATGGACTCCAGCAGAGGGGGTGGGGTGTACAGAGGGACCAAGAAAGGTCAGCAGATGCTGAGTAACGGGGACTCGCAGAACCAACCCCATCAACAGGAGGGTGCTGGAAATACTTGCCCCACAATGACCCTGGCCACCACTGTGGGAAAATGGACCCTGTGACACCACAATGGCTCCATATAATACTCCCACTGGCCCTATAACACCCTCCAAGTAACTTAGAAACCCTGCATGTTTCTTCTGTCTCCCTAAACCCATTCCTGCTCTCCAGTAATGTGCTGCATCCTGGTTTGCCGGTGCTGTCCAGTTAGTTAAGCCTGGTCCTACCAAATTATTGAGCGCTCCCCTTTTAGTCTAAAAAGTGCTCAGTTTGGAGGTTAAATTAAATGGTCACTTTAGCCCAGTGATGCTAGAACTTGAGCATACAACTGAGTCACCTGGAGGACTTATTGAAACAGAAAGCTGAGCCCCATCCCCAGGGTTGCTGATTCCTTAGCTCTGGGGCGGGGGTTCAAGAATGTGCATTTCTAACAAGTTCCCAGGTGAGGCTGCTACTGCAGGCTAGGGACCAGGCTTTGAGAACCACTGCTTTAGATGATTACTTACTCTCTGCACCCCTCTAACCCTCTCGTCACTTCTGTAATCCTTTGTTTGTGCCTGTTGCAGCAAAAGTAGAAATGAGACTTTTCTGATAAACAAGGAAAATAAGCAACAATGAACAGGCTGGGGAAACAGCATAAACAGGCCTGAAAGAGTTAAGCAATCTTGCTTGGTTATTCTTTAGCTGTTACTACTAACACACACTTGTAGCTAGACTTGTCCTTCACAAAGCTAAACAAAGCTAATTACTCTCTGATTCCATACGAATTGTACCCTGCACCCAGCATTTACTCTCGCTGATTTCTCTTGTAGCAAATCACCCCTCGTAGCTGTTTACATTTCAGAAAGGAGGTCACAGGCCGGTAACCCAGGGTTGAACGGACCCAATTACCAGGCTGCCTGATGCCAGCAGTGACTGTTTTAAAATATTGCAAGAAGGGCTTCCCTGGTGGCGCAGTGGTTGAGAGTCTGCCTGCCAATGCAGAGGACACGGGTTCGAGCCCTGGTCTGGGAAGATCCCACATGCCGTGGAGCAACTGGGCCCGTGAGCCACAACTACTGAGCCTGCGCGTCTGGAGCCTGTGCTCCGCAACAAGAGAGGCCGCGATAGTGAGAGGCCTGCGCACCGCGATGAGGAGTGGCCCCTGCTTGCCGCAAACTAGAGAAAGCCCTAGCACAGAAACAAAGACCCAACACAGCCATAAATAATAAAATAAATAAATAAATAAATAACATTCCCTTAAAAAAAAAATCCTTACTATCAGGCTTGAGTTGTATCAGGATGAACTCATTCTTTAAAAAAAAAAAAAAAAAAAAAATTGCAAGAAGAAGAAGAATGCAAGACCTTCACCACTTTGATCCTTATCACTTACCCTGGACTGCGAGTTCCACCTATAAGACCCTCCGTAATTCCCCAGGATGGGGCGGGGCAGTTCTTGAAGTGCTAGCCTACTGTGTCTTCCCTTTGCCTGGCAAAGAAAATAAAAAGCCTCTCTACCTCTTATCTTCCAAATCTCTGTCTCCGTATTTTTATTCGGCATCAGTGCATAGGGAGCCAAGATTTGGCAACATACCTCATATTCCCCATCCTGTAACTCTGTCCTGGTCCTGCTTCACTCCTCTCCCTGATCCTGTAACACTCTTCCTGTCCGTCATAACACCTCCCATAACCCATCCATCCTCCCATAACCTCCCTGTTCCCCATAACCCCCTTCCTGCTCCCCATAGCCCCCTCCTATAACTTCTCTGTCCTACACTCCCCTGCCTCTATACACTTTCAATTTTTTCATATAAATCCCTTCCTGTCTCCCCCAGAACCCCTTCTTGAGACTCCATAACCTCCCCCTGGTCCTTTCCTAACCCTCTCCCTGTCCCACAAGAACCTCCTTATCCCATGTAACCCTCTCCTGGACCCCTAAAATCTTCTCTTTGTCTCCCATAACCTTTTCCCATTCTTTTCTAACCTCCAGCCTCCTTCCCACATCTTCCCCCTCCTTCTTCCAACTTTCCCCAAAGTTTTTGGGGAAAAATCCCTTCCTTTCCCCCAGAAACTTTCCTGCGACCCTACAATTCCCTCCTGGACACTCAGACACCCATCATCCCCCTGCCTATCCCATATTAGCTCTGGCTGTCCTCTCCTGACTCCCTTCCTGCTCCCTTAAGCTCCCCACTATTTCCCGATCATCACCCACAGTTAATGCCACAGCTGTCCGCTCATCCTAGTCCTGGGGCTGCCCTGGCGAGTTGAGTCACAGCGGCGCGGCCTCTGTTGGTTACCACTTTATTGTGATTAGCTTCCCTGATACGGAGGATGCTGGGAGGGCGGTGTCTCAAGCA
Source organism: Balaenoptera acutorostrata (assembly GCF_949987535.1). NCBI lineage: Eukaryota > Metazoa > Chordata > Mammalia > Artiodactyla > Balaenopteridae > Balaenoptera > Balaenoptera acutorostrata. Next base: position 49,962,016 of record NC_080082.1, read on the forward strand.
TTTAGACCCAGATTCTGGTTGGGTCAATGTACTAAGGAAGCATTACTTAGGCACGCCCCAGACCCCTGTTCTCTGCCTGTCCTCTTGATTGATTCAATGAACAAAGATGTGGGGTTTCAACTATTTGCCTTTTTTAAAAAATTAATTTAGTTACTTATTTTTAGCTGTGTTGGGTCTTTGTGGCTGCGCGCGGGCTTTCTCTAGTTGCAGCGAGCGGGGGCTACTCTTCGTTGCAGTGGCGGGCTTCTCATCGCGGTGGCTTCTCTTGTTGCGGAGCTCGGGCTCTAGGCGCGCGGGCTTCAGTAGTTGCGGTTCCCGGGCTCTAGAGCGCAGGCTCAGTAGTTGAAGCACGTGGGTTTACTTACTCCATGGCATGTGGGATCTTCCCGGACCAGGGCTCGAACCCATGTCCCCTGCATTGGCAGATAGATTCTTAACCACTGCGCCACCAGGAAAGTCCTCAACTATTTGCTTTTGTTGTTGTTCCCAGTTTGAACTCCTGATTGACTCAGTGAATGAAGTGGGTGGGCCTCAAGTACTGGCTAGTACATTCTGGGCTGATTCTTTGATAGGTAAAGGGCAGGATGTAATTTTTTTTAACATGGAAGTATTGGAAGCCTACAGTGCACCAGGCAGTGCTCTGCTCTTGAAGGCCAAGTGGCAACCAAGAGAGACAAAGCCGCAGCCCTCCCGGAGTTTGCAGTCCATGGGGGAGATGGGGAGATGTACAGGGAAAACCTGAATAAATAAACTAAATGATTTCAGAGAGGACAAAGGGCTATGGGGAATAACTAGGACATAAGGGATAGGGACCCAGGAGGGTGACACAAGGTGATATGGGGAGTGAGGAGGTCAAGGAAGACCTGTCTGGGGAGAGGACATCCAAGCCTGGATGAGGGGCTAGCCATGAGAAGATCAAGGTGAAAGAGTTCCAGGCAGGGGGGATGGCAAGTGCAAAGGTCCTGAGGTGGGAAAGAGAGTTGTGTGATCCAGAAACAGAAACAAAGGCAGTGCGGCTAGAGTGTGGAGGCAAGAGGAGAGGAGCAGACCAAGGCAGAGCCTGAACACCTGGGTGAGGGATTTGGGTTTGATCCCAAGAGCCATGGGAACATGGAGGGTTTAAGCCAAGGAAGGAGAGAATCTGATTTAGGTTGTGGGGTTTCTCCGGCTGCCCTGAGCAGAATGGAGAGTGGAAGCCAGAAGGTTTACTGTTTTGCCTGAGGACAGAGCCTGGCAGTTTCATTCTTAGAGAGAATGGGGCAGTGCCCTGACCCCTGGGTCCCCTGGACATGGTGGGATTTGGATATAGAAAGGGAGAGCATCTGGCAGAGAGAAGGCGCCAGGAAACCTCAGCCAGGAACAAGCCACGTGGGACCTGAGTGTGTCTGTATCTGTCTGTGCATGTGTGTGTCGATCTCCTAAGATGATGGACTCAGCGATGCCCTTCACATCTTAGGCAGTCACCCTCGTCAGTCCCTGCAAGCATGGAAGCTGGAAGGTGTAGGGGTCGTGTAGGCAGAAATCATACTGCCCTACGGTGCCCCTCATCTCATACCAGAGAAATCGCCAACACAGGCCAATAAGAATGAGAACCCCCTTCCATGGCTGAGAGTTCCTTGGCTGGTGTATTTCTTGTCTGGTGGATCCCACGGCTGGTGGTCATGTGTCTCTTGGCCAGTGGGCTACATCCCAGGGAGACCATCGCTCCCTCTAACCACTAAGGGTTTACTGTGCAACACTGCCCAGAGCCATTGCTTGGTGGAGTGTCAGCAAGCAAGAGTGAACTTCAAGGGCTGTGCCGCCTCACGCTCCCCCCAGGGGCTCACCCAACTTCTGAAGTTCCCTTAGATTACACAATCTAGAGTCTGCTTTGTCCACAAAACCAGATATAAGGGCAGGACTAGGAGAAAAGCTGAAAACAGAGCTAGGTACTTGTGCCTGGATCCTGCCTACTGTAAAAGATTAGTAAAAAGAAATCTTAATCAAGTAGAGCTAGAAGACCAGAAGGGGGCGCTCTTGTGCCCTACATCAATAGCAGAGCCCAACAGGAAGAAGAAAGATGCCTCTTCTTTCCTGACAAGGATTCAGTCAATGAAAAGCCCTCAGCTCTTTGTTTACTATAGCTTTCCCAACTTCCTTTTCCCCACTTAAAAGTGTCCCCCTTCCCTTGCATTTCGGGGACTTGCACATGGCTCGCCATGGTCGCAGACCCCAACTGCAATTCTCTGCTGATCCCAAATAAACCCATCTTTGCTGGAGAATTATCTGGCAGTCTATTTGTTTCAGGTCAGTACTACTCTGTGCTTCTTGTTCTGTAAAAGAATTGGTTTTCTTCTTGCAACCAATGAATACAGATGGATTCCTACATTCTTGCTAAAATTTGTTGACAACAGTCTTTTTAATTTTGGTTTTAATTTGAATTTCCCTAATGACGAAGGATGTTAATCACCCTGCACATGTTATGGCCGTGTCGAAATTATATTTTGTGAAATGCATGTTCATGTTTTTGTTCATTAAAAATGTTGAACTGCTTGCTTTTTTCTTTTTGCAAATATTTTCTTGCAATTTGTGACGACTTTTCACATTCGTAGTGGTGTCTTCACAAGAAGAAGTGTTAAATTTTAATAAAATCCAATTATTTTAAATATTATCCTTAGGTTTTTTTGAGTCTTGTTTAGTAAATCTTTGTCTACCTATCCAAAGGTTATAAAAAATACTCTCCTGTGTTTTCTCATAGAAGTTTTATAGTTTTAGCTTTCATATCTAGGTCGGTGATCCATCCTGAATTAATTTCATAGCTAGCATCCTGGACAGCACAGTTGTAGGTTGACATTATGCAAAAAATGAGGTGGTATGAAGTAAGGAAGGATTCAAGATTCATTTTTTCACTATATTGATACACAGTTTCATTAGCATTAATTGACAAGACTTTCCTGACCCCATTGTATTAAACTGGCAACTTTGTCTTAAACCAAGTGACTGTGTACATGTTAGTCTATGTCTTAAACCAAGTGACTGTGTACATGTTAGTCTATGTCTGCACTCTTTGTTTTGCTTAGCTGGTCTCTTTGTCTATATTTATACCAATATCACACTGTCATACTGTAGGTCTTACAGTAAGCACTGAAAGTTATATAGTGTAAACCCCCAACCATGTTCTTCTTCAAGATTGTTGTAGCTCTTCTAGAGGCTTTGATTTTCCCCATACGTTTTATTTTATTTTATTTTTATTTTTTTATAAATTTATTTATTTTATTTATTTATTTTTGGCTGCTTTGGTTCTTTGTTGCTGTGCGTGGCTTTCTCTATTTGCGGCGAGCAGGGGTTACTCTTCAGTGCGGTGTGTGGGCTTCTCATCGCGGTGGTTTCTCTTGTTGTGGAGCACGGGCTCTAGGCACGTGGGCTTCAGTAGTTGTGGCACACGGGCTCAGTAGTTGTGGCGCATGGGCTTAGTTGCTCCACGGCATGTGGGATCTTCCCGAGCCAGGGCTCGAACCCATGTCCCCTGCATTGGCAGGCGGATTCTTAACCACTGCACCACCAGGGAAGCGCTATTTTATTTTATTTTTTATTTTTATTGGAGTATAGTTGATTTACAATGTTGTGTTAGTTTCAGGTGTACAGTAAAGTGAGTTAGTTATACATATACATAGATCCACTCTTTTTTAGACTCTTTTCCCATATAGGCCATTACAGAATATTGAGTAGAGTTCCCTGTGCTATACAGTAGGTCCTTATTAGTTATCTGTTTTATATATAGTAGTGTGTGTATGTCAATCCCAATCTCCCAACTTATCCCTACCCCCCCCAAACGCTTTAGAATCAAATTGTCATGTTCTATAAACATGCTTATCATGTTTATTGCTTCTCCTTCCAGTGAGGCAAACTTTCTAATCCAACCCCAGCTACTCATTTTGGCAATAATTCAGAAAAATCTTATGGGGAAAACTGGCAGGCAGGAAAACCCAATTGCACACATTCAGCTCCTTTAGTTTCTAATCTCTCACGTCTCCCTAAATAGCCATTAAAGCTCCACTGGTTTTTCTTTACGAAACGGAGTCCCTCAGCTCGTGGTAAGCCCAGTCTTCCACGTCCCCTTGCCCAGACTCAACAAGTGCCCCAGGGAGTGACCACCAATGTCCACTTAAGCAGGAAGGGCTCCTTATTCTCTGGAATTTAATTCTTTTAGACTTATTTGCATCCAAAGCCCTTTGCCACCTTTAAAAATATATAAATTTCTTAGTTTCTCCCTTTTTTCCCCTAGCTGTTATGGAGGGGGACTGTGATATTGCAATTTATAAAAATAAATACAGCAGCGCCCGGCGGCGGCCGGAGTCGCGGCTGGTCGGGGCCGGGGGCGGGGCCGGGGGCGGGGGCGGAGGGCGGAGGGTAGAAATAGGGGCGGGCGGGCCGCGCGCACGGAGCCGACCGAGCCACGCCGAGGACGCCGAGCTAGGCGGCCGATCCCGAGCACCCATGCTTGTGCCGCTGGCCTGGGGCTCGCTCTTCTTCCCGGGGCTCTTCGGGCTCTGCACCTGGGGGCTGCGGCGCGCGCGGCCCGCCTGGACCCACAACGACTGCGTGATGATCGGCACCAGGCTGGTTTCTTCAGTGCAGGCTGGGTTGGCCACCGGGTCTGGGATCATCATCATCCGTTCCTGGAGCTACGTGATCACCGACAGACACTGGCTTGCCTGAGAATATGTCTGGTTTTTGATTCCATACATGATCTATGACCCCTACGCCATGTACCTCTGTGAATGGTACCGAACCGGGGACCAGAGCAGCAGACATTCCCTCGCCATTTTTCGAAACTTCCTCAGTAGAAACCGCCTCATGATCACGCACCATGCAGTTATTCTGTTTGTCCTTGTGCCGGTCGCACAGAGGCTTAGGGGAGAGCTTGGGGACTTCTTTGCTGGCTGCATCTTCACGGCAGAACTGAGTACTCCATTTGTGTCGCTGGGCAGAGTTCCGATTCAGCCAAAGCAGCAGCACACCCTGCTGTACAAGGTGAATGGAATCCTCACGCTGACCACCTTCTTCGTATGTCGGATCCGCCTTTTCCCCTTCATGTACTGGTCCTACGGCCAGCAGCAGGGACAGAGCCTGCTCCAAGTGCCCTTCCACATTCCTTTCTACTGCAGTGTGGCCAACGCCTTCCTCATCGCTCCCCAGATCTACGAGTTCTCTCTGCTGTGCAAGAAGGCATCCCAGCTCTTTGATGCTCCCCCAGCCAAAAAGGATGGTTAATTGCTCCCATGAGTCAGGCAGTGAGGGCGCCTCCTCATACTCACTGCCTTGCCCACTCAGTGCTCCCGTGGACCAAACTGCAGATTGTGCCCTGCGTGGCCTCAGCCTTTTGGGTATTGACAAGCAGAGGGATTTGAGTTTTTTTCTAAAGAGTATTCCTATCACCTCCCGCATCTAACCTGCCCCTTTTGCAAGAGCACTTTTTTCTTCTTTTTTTTTGATTTTGAATTGTTTTTTTTTAACATCTTTATTGGAGTATAATTGCTTTACAATGGTGTGTTAGTTTCTGCTTTATAACAAAGTGAATCAGTTATACATATACATATGTTCCCATATCTCTTCCCTCTTGCGTCTCCCTCCCTCCCACCCTCCCTATCCCACCCCTCTAGGTGGTCACAAAGCACCGAGCTGATCTCCCTGTGCTATGCTGTTGCTTCCCACTAGCTATCTATTTTATGTTTGGTAGTGTATATATGTCCATGACACTCTCTCACTTTGTCACAGCTTACCCTTCCCCCTCCCCATATCCTCAAGTCCATTCTCTAGTAGGTCTGTGTCTTTATTCCCGTCTTGCCACTAGGTTCTTCGTGCCTTTTTTTTTTTCCCTTAGATTCCATATATGTGTGTTAGCATACTGTATTTGTTTTTCTCTTTCTGACTTACTTCACTCTGTATGACAGACTCTAACTCCATCCACCTCATTACAAATACCTCTCAAAACTTTTCCTTTGAATTAATAGCCCTGTGTGTGGCGCTGGAGAGGACCCAAAGCAAGTGAGTGAGGTGTCTGCGCTCATTCCCTTGGAGAGTTAGACTGAATGGCCGAAGGATGTCTCTGCTGCTGGTTCCTTGGCTTGAAGATTCTGTGGTTGAGTGTTTCCCTTGGCTTTTCCAGGCCATCAGAAAAAGGTGGAAAACATGTAAGATGATGAGGAGAACACTCATGATTCCGGACATATTCAGCAGAGTGACCCATACGGAAAAGTTCTCATCAGTGACCCACTTGTTCTTGTTAGCTCTCCTGGTCTGTGGAGATGGAAGGGAGATGTGCCTTCACGATGTTTGCTCTGGGAGACCACTGGGGATGGGACCAAAGCCGTGGCTGAGAGATACAACCTTCCAGCGACAGCCCAAACATCATAGGATGGAAGAGATGCAGAGGGTAGGAGCTTTTGGTACAGCATGACACAGGAGATTGGCAGGGGCTCCAAGAATGACCAGCCTTGATGGAGAAAACCAGGAGATGGGACCTCCAGGGGAAGAATCAGACCTGAACAGTGGTTTTCAAAGTGTGGTCCTCTGACCAGCAGTGTCAACATCACCTGGAAATCTCTTTAAAAAGCAAATTCTTACCCACCCCCAGACTTCCTGAGTATGAAACTCTGGTGGTGCCTGAAATCTGTGTTTTAATAAGCCCTCCAGGTAATTCTGATGCAAACTAAAGTTTGAGAAGCACCAAACTAGAGGAATGAATGAGAAAGGGTGCAAGTGCCAAGGACCCTATAAGAGCTTCACTTTGACCTCTGGGCTTTGTCTTTAAGAGGTTCCTTGGGTTCTGGCAGTACAGAGCCTCCTCAGCTGGGTTCTGCATGGGGTTTTACGTCCATGAACAGTGGGAAAGGATAATATAATAGTTTCACCTAACCCAAAGAAAGACATTGAGTTTTCAAATCAAACTGAAAGTACTTATGAGGAATCACTTATAGACATGCACACATAAATCTAGATATATTGTCATCCAAATCCTCAATTCCAAGGACAAGAATAGAATTTTACAAGCTTGTAGGCTGAACAAACAAGATTTTATTCCAAGTACTATGGGAACCTGTCAGAGGTTATAAGCTGGGGAAGGATATGATGTGATATACATTTCTGAGGTTCTTTGGCTGCCCTGAGCAGAATGGAGAGTGAGATGCAGCAGGTTCCTGCTCTTCTTATGGGCACAGAGTCTGGAGACCTTGTGCCTGGAAAGAGAAAGAAGCAAAGCCCAGACAGTGTGGGCTCTGGGCATGTCAGAGACAGTTCTGAAACAGAGGAAGAAGGCCCCAGGAATGTCAGGTGAGAACAAGCCATGTTTGACTACGAAATTGTGTGTGTGTGTGTGTGTGTGTGTGTGTGTGTGTGCGCGTGTGCATGTGCGTGTGTGTGTGTGTGATAGGTTGATGGGCTCCCTGTGCCTCCTGGGAAGTCACTGACCCTTGTTGCCTGGTAGGGTGGGCACTGGAGGTGGGGGCTGAGTAGGGCAGTGTCAGGAATCAGAGTGACCTCATGCCTCCTTGCCTTCACATTTCCAAACAATGTCACGTGCCATCAAAACTGAGCCCACATGCAGTCTTGCAAACGTACAATCAAAGCCAAATACAGTCATGAACTCACCTACGTGAAAAGCACATGTATTTCTCTCTCTATTACACACACATACTCCACAAACCAACAGGTCCCTCTTAGAATTTCTTGGTTGTAAAGGTTTCAAGATTTCCTCCACAATAAAATCCCCATTGAAAGGAGCTTAGAGGGAATAAAAGCAGTTAAATCCACTATTTTGTGGTGACCCCCTTTGGGTGAGCAGTGAATACGATTGGCTCAACAATCTATTGGCTGGTGGGAATCTTGCCTGGATGGTCTCTTCATTGAAGAGTCCTATGCCTGGTGGGTCCATTGCCTGAGGTGTTCCTTGTCTATAAAGTTTCTTGTTTGGGGCTTCCCTGGTGGCGCAGTGGTTGAGAATCTGCCTGCCAATGCAGGAGACACGGGTTCGAGCCCTGGTCTGGGAAGATCCCACATGCCACGGAGCAACTAAGCCCGTGAGCCACAACTACTGAGCCTGCGCTTCTGGAGCCTGTGCTCTGCAACAAGAGAGGCCACGACAGTGAGAGGCCCGCGCACCGCGATGAAGAGTGGCCCCTGCTCGCCACAACTAGAGAAAGCCCTCGCACAGAAACGAAGACCCAACGCAGCCAAAATAATAATAATAAAAAAAAAAAAAAAGTTTCTTGTTTGGAGGGTCTCTGTCTGATGTTCCCCTCGGCTTTGCCAGATCAGCAGAAAAAGATGAAACAAATATATATGATGATGAGGCACACTCTCCAGATTCCATATATTCTCAGCCAACTGGCTCAGATAGAAAAACGTTCAGTTCTAGCCCAGTTATTCTTCCTGTTATTTTTTGGTCAGTGGTGATGAGAGGGTGATGTGATTTTATGAGGTCAAATGAGGGGTGGTAGGAAGCGGTTGGGATCCTTGAAGCCCACAGTAGGGACAACAACCCCACCCCCAAATCCCTAAGATTAGGACAGAAGACAATGCAGTGAGTGGGGACTTCAGGAAAGGGATTTGTGGTGTGGATTTGGGGTGTACTGGTGGGGGCAAGGTCTCAGGCAACGACCAATCTTGAGAGAGATGCAGAGTGTGGACTCTCCACAATTCTCTCAAAAAGTCTTGATTGACTAAACTTCACAAGAACTCTCAAATTCTCTTCCTTTAAATATGGAACAACATCCAGCCCTTTTCTTGAATTTTAATTCCTAATCAGCTCGTTGATACTTCTTGGCAGGGCTCTCTCTCAGCATATTTCCTATTGGTGATTGGCTGTAGACTCTATGGGGTGGGTCTTGAATACACCCCCTCCACCCTGCCTAGATCACACAGCAGGGGGTGAGGGGTGGTCAAGTGAAAGCAATGGAGGGAGCAGGAATCATAGAGGGAGTGGCAGGAGAAGAGGTATAAGGGGTACTTTACTTAGAGACGAGTAGCCAATGTCCTTGAGGAAGGGGGTGGTGCTTCAGGAAAGAGGACGTGGCCATTAGCCATTAGAAGAACCTCCCAGGTTTTGCTCTAAGAGGCAGGGGAGGTGAGGGAGGCCAGGAAAAGGTCAGACAGCCAGCTGATCGGGCAGTAGAACTGAAGAAGCTTCATCAGAATCTCCTGGAGGGCTTCTTAAAACAATTTTCTGAGCTACATCCCCAGAGATTGATTTAGTGGGTCTGAGGTGGGGCCAATGAATTTGCATCTCTAACGAACTCCTAGGTGTCATGCTGCTGGCCCTGGGACCACAGTTTGAGATACCCTAGGGTAGCCACCCCTTTCAACAGGTTGCCTGGGGAAGAAGCAAAAGAAGCAGGGCTCCCAATCCCTGAGATTGAGCCTAGGGAGAACCATGGACAGGGAAGCTTTTCTACACTCCTCACCAGCAGAGCAACGGATTAAATCCACCAAGATCCCATCTTCAAGCTGCTTTTTGAATGGAAAAAAAGAATTAAAACTGTTTGACTATGAATAACTTTTAATTTACTATTGATTAAGATTTGTTGGCAACAATTTTGCCTGCTAGAGAATTCACGGAATGGGGGAAGTCTGACCTCCAAGTTGTTTTTCAATGGAGACTGCATTTTCACAGATACTAAATTTAACAATTGACCTAGTGATGGAATTGGTTAGGTTATTATTAGATTTATTTGAATTTTATTAATTCCAAATATTCAGTCAATAATTGTGAAGCCAATTTGTGTGTGTGTGTGTGTGTGTGTTTGTGGCTCAGACCTATTTCTATGCTCTTAGAAAACCCATAGACTCCTGGCACTGTATCCAAAACAGAAGGAAACATTTGCCTTTCTCTTCATCATAGGTCCTCAGGAGCAAAAATTTGTGGGCTTTTCACTGCCTGCTGTTCCCAAGACCCTCCTGTCTAGCCTGTGCAGGGAACCTAACACCAGCAGCCTGCAAAAGAACATTGTGACTCGGGACTTCCCTGGTGGTGCAGTGGTTAAGAATCCGCCTGCCAATGCAGGGGACACGGGTTCAAGCCCTGGTCTGGGAAGATCCCACATGCCCCGGAGCAACTAAGCCCGTGCACCACAACTACTGAGCCTGCGCTCTAGAGCCCGCAAGCCACGACTACTGAGCTCACGTGCTACAACTACTGAAGCCCGCACACCTAGAGCCCATGCTCCGCAACAAGAGAAGCCACCGCAATGAGAAGCCCGTGCACCACAACAAAGAGTAGCCCCTACTCGCCGCAACCAGAGAAAGCCCGCGCGCAGCAACGAAGACCCAATGCAGCCAAAAAGAAAGAAAGAGAGAGACAGAGAGACAGAGAGACAGAGAGACAGAGAGAGAGAGAAAGAAAGAAAAAGAAAGAAAGAAAGAAACATTGTGACTCTCCCAAGAGAACTCAGAAGTTCTCTAATTGCCCATCTAATTAGATTAGGGGCTTCCACTGAGTTTGTGGAAGAGAAAGGAGTTCTTTATTAAAGAGAGAGATCTCTGATACCACTATGCTACAAATTTTATTAGTTAAATTAAATGATTTTTAAAAATTATTTAATTTATGTATATCAATAATTTTAAAATATTCAACAAATGTAAATTTGAAATAAAGTAATTGAAATAAACAACCAATTTGTTGGTCTGTATAATTAAATGGAAGGAATATCTCAAACTTCAGAGAAAAACAATAAGCAAACAACCACACAAGAAAAAATTTATTTAAAGGGTCCAGGAGATCTAATATATAATATGTAGGAATTTTCAGAAAAAGAGAGGAAGTAATAAGGTAATAATAAGAGATAATTTTCCCAAGCTGGACAAAATACTGCCCATGGAAAGAATTTGCAAAGTTTCTGGCAGCACTGTGCGCATGCACAGACACACACTCCTAGGCTTGTTCTGGTGAAGTTCCTGAATTCTAAGAGTAAGACAAAAATCCCAGAAAGTTCTAGACAGAACAAGTTACTTTAAAAAAGAGACAGGAAGTTCCCTGGCAGTCCAGTGGTCAGGACTCCATGCTTCTACTGCAGGGGGCATGGGTTCAATCCCTGGTCAGGGAACTAAGATCCTGCATGCCATGTGGTGTGGCCAAAAATTTTTTTTAAATAATACAATAAAATTTTTAAAAAGGAGAGACAATTAGGCTGGCACCAGACTTCTCATTGCCATCACTGAACCTGGACATGGGAAAATGGCTACATACCATTGAGAGAAAGAGTGACACAAAAATATTATCCCTGGTAAGATCGTTCATGTGTTCTGATTACAAAATCTTTTCATTTCATCCATGACTTAAGAAGTTTACCACTCATGTATTGTATCCATAGAAAGTACTGGAATTATTCTAACCCAACAAAAATTGAGACATCTGAAAATAGAAGACAGAAGGGAGAGAGAACAGTGGCAAGCAAGGTGTGTTTGTGTGTATAGATATTCAAAGCCAAATGGGTTCATGTTGATAGTGGAACTAGAGATTTGTGAGATGTACTAATATTTTTTTAATCAGAGAGGTGTATTCTCTGTTGCTTCTCCCCCAAGACAAAAAGGGAGAGAAAAAACATGGATTATAGGAATTAACAATGACAAGAAAGAGTGTGACGCCCTGGGGAGACTGAAGGCTGCCTTGAGCTAGCGTGGGGTCTGTATAAGGTGCACAAGTGGCTACTGGTGGTGCGGGGCAGAAGGTGACTGGAGTGGCCAAGACTTGATAAATTGAAGGAAAGGTGAGCACATGTGCGTGTGTGTGTGTATGTGTGTGTGTGATTCTTGTTTCCTAAAGGTAATATTTGACTTTTAAAAAGAATTTATTGAAGTATAATATGCATACTGATAAGTGCACATGTCAGAAAGGTACAGCTCAAATCTTCTCAAACTGAACACATATGTGTAACCAGCATTCAACCTCCTACCCCCGGGGCCTACTTCCATTCACTGCTCCCCAGGGGTAACCATTAGACACAAATTTAGCCTGCTTTTGTACTTTCTACAGCATGAGTCTGTAGGAAGCTTCTTTTGCTCAACTTTAAGTCTGTGAAATTCATCCACATTGTTGTGTGTAGTTGTAGAGCAATCATCCTCATTGCTGGAGAGTACACCCGATTTATTTTGGCATTCTACCATTGACGGGCATTTGGGTAGTTGCCAGTTTGGGGCTCTTATGAATAAAGCTGCTGTGAATATTCTAGCACGTCTTTTGGTGAATGTATGTATGCATTTCTGTGGGTAGAGATCTATGGATGGAACGGCTGGGTTATTGGAAGAATGCTTTTCACATCCTGCTCTTGACTTTTCTATAGTTGCCTTGAGAAAATCATTGGCTGTCCCTTCACCACAGAAATCAGCAGGAACAACCCCAGGATGCTGGTGCCCAAGAAAGAGTTAGGGAGTAAGCAGTTGCCTTTGGACGTTCACCCAATCCTCCATTCTACTGCCTTCAAACTTCCAGAACTGAGTACAGTAAGTCCCCCACATACGAACGAGTTCCGTTCTGAGAGCGCATTCATAAGTCCAATTTGTTCGTAAGTCCAACAAAGTTAGCCTAGGTACCCAACTAACACAATCAGCTATATAGTACTGTACTGTAATAGGTTTATAATACTTTTCACACAAATAATACATAAAAAATAAGGAAAACATTTTTAATCTTACAGTACAGCACCTTGAAAAGTACAGTAGTACAGTACAACAGCTGGCATACAGGGGCTGGCATTGAGTGAACAGGCAAGAAGAGGTTCTGACTGGAGGAGGGAGAGGACGTGGGAGATGGTAGAGCTGAAGGATCATCAGCAGTCGGAGACAGAGGGCAAGCTGCAATCTCACTCATGCCTGACTTTGATGGCAAAGGTTCTGGTTCTCTGCTGGATTCAATTCTATCTACCCTCTTGAAAAAATGGTCCAGTGATGTCTGGATAGTAGCTCTTTTTTTCTCATCATAAATGACACACGGTAGCACTGGATTGCATTCTGAACGGCTGCTGCAACCTTCGTGTACTGTTCTACGTTTGGGTCCTGTGCCTCAAAAACTAACAGTGCCTCCTCAAATAAAGAAAATCCCCTTGCCATTTCCTGCGTCGTGAACCTCTTCGGTTCTTCAGTTACTTCTTCTTCCTCTTGTCTCTCTTCGTCCTTTCTCTGGGCACGTTCACATCTTTCAAAGTTCGCAACTTGAAGGTTCGTACATAGGGGACTTGCTGTAATTACAATTTAGAGAGACTGCCTGCTGTGTGGAGGGACAGCAACTAAGAGTCAACATGCCTAGGGCTCTCACTTGGGGCTCAGCCATCTCCTGGCTCCTAAAATTCACCTCTACTGGCACAACTAGAAAACCCAGCTAATACTCCCAAAGTTTAGAACTTAACACATATATCCCCGAAGACAAATTATTGGAACAAGGTGGACTAGGAATTTGAAATAATCTTGGTCAGTTCACTTAAGAGGATAAAAGAATATCTTAGCAACATGAATCAAAAATAAGAAATCCTTAGAAGACCAAGTGTTAATACACAACTATGAAAATAGAATTGGAATATAGAACAAAATAGATGGGATAAAAAGCAGGATGGATACAGCTGAGTTGGAAAGTCAGATAGAGGAACCCTCCCAGCAGATTAAAAGAGAAAAAAAGGGGGAGATTAAAAGGCAGTAAAAAAAAAAAAAAACCCCAATAACCAAGTAATATGGAGGATCGACCTAAATTTGCTTCCATTTCCAGGGGATATAGTGGAGGCAGGAAAAGTTAGCACGCTTTTAATCTGCAATGTTGAACTAGAGGTCGTTACTAAACTTCCAACCTTAAGACCTATTCCAAACCTTTCCCTGTTGCTAACAGCCACTCCAGGCTTGAGCCAGCCCTGAACAATTGTGACAGCTACCCAGCTGTCTCTTTGCTTCAACTCTGCGCTCTCCCCACCCCTGCCCCAATCCACCCTCCAGTCAGCAGCTAGAGTGGACTTTTAAAAAACACAGACCACATGATGTCACTCCCTTGTTTAAATCCTCCAATGCCTTTCCTTCACACTTAAAATTCAAACACCTTCCTATGGTCTACAAGATGCTGCAACATCTGGCTACTGCCCTCTCTTCAAACTCACCTCCTGACACTCTCTTGCTGCTAAACTCCTCATAGCCTTTGTACTTGCTGTTCCATTGGCTGGGACTCCTTTCTCTAGATCTTCAATGTGGAGGCTTCTTTCCATCCTACAAATCTTAGCATATCCCGATCTTAAGTAGTACCACTGATTACTGTTACATCACTCTGTTTCCTTTGTAGTGCTTACCAATACCGGAAATGATCTCATTTACTTATGTCTTGTTTATTTCCTTGTATTCTGCAGGATAATGTCAATTCTGTGAGGCAGGAATCTTTCCTATCTTGTTCAATGCAGTATTCCTGGGCCCAAAAGAGTACCTGTCACAGAGTAGGTACTTGGTAGATGTTTACTGAATGATTGAATGAACCCTGAGGGAACTCACACACACAGAAAAAGAAGGACAACTCAGAAGGCAGAAATCTCCTCATATGATTTATTATCCTCGAAAGTGCCAGTGTTGGGGGGAGACTTTGTCCAGGGGACAAAGTTAGGACACGGACATCTGAGTCCAAAGGGTCTGCAAGGAGCAAGGAGGGCCCTCTGTCCCTGGCACACTGAGGGAGAGGGGACCAGGGCATCCTCAGGGTCTCCTGGATTGTGAAGACATCTGTCACCAGACAAAGTGAGTAGAGAAAGTGAAGAACATGAAGAGCCATCCCAGGATGACAATCATGATGCCCGTGGCCAAGGCCATGATAGAATTCCTCTCTGCCCTAACTCTGTCTCCTTAGCTGTTGACATCCTGGCTCTGTAGGGAAGGGGGAGGCTGGTTGATGAGTGGCCTCAGAAGTTGGGTGCAGTAGGAGGAGTTGATCCAGGGAAGAGAGGGGTTCTTGGTTGGGGTGGGGCTGAAGGGAGGCCAGAGGGGGCTTCCTTAGGAAGAAACCGGAGCCAGGGTAGGGAGGAGAGTCAGGACAGGACCCAAGGAGAAGGGGGAACAGGAAGAGGGAAAGGAGACAAAGGACACAGTGAAATAAAAACAGCGTTCTGGGAAGAAGCAGAGTGGTGGAATGTGAGAGGGGCAGGGTAGGCTCCTGGAGAAAAGGGGGAACAAATGGGGAGCTGTCCCTCTGAGAGGCTGGAGAGGGCTGGGGAGAAGGTAGGGCTCTGGGGAAAACAGGGGGAAAGGGGAGAAATGGGTTAGGAGAGAGAGGGGTACCCCTGGGATGGGAGATAAGGGGTTTTGCCTCACTCTGACAGAGAAAATGAGGGCTGGAATCCTGAAAGGGAAACAGCAGAGGAGGGACACGATGGACGCAGGCAGGAGGTCTCCACAGGATGGTCCACAGACATCACCAGACGGCCTAATGAGGCCTACAGAGCTCAAGGAGCTGCAGCTTACACTTCAGGCCAGCAAGGGAGAGACCAGCACACATAAGGTCTGCAGACAGCAAGGGGGGACAGCCGAGACCCTGAGGAATGGGGAGGGCTGACCTGACCCCACCAGTCAGGAGGGACCTGGAAGCTGACCCTGGCTCACCAGCAAGGGGCACATGGGCCCCAGCGATGATGCACCACAGGATCCATAAAACACTTGCAGTCCCATCACCTCCCTCCGGTACCGTTTAACTCTCTCCCTAATCATCTATAATGTCCTCCTGCCTTCCTCTAGGCCCCTTGCAGCTGCCAATAATCTTTGTGTACTACATACCCCCTTCCATATCCCATAATCCTCTCCGTGTGGCCCCCAAATCCCCACCTCATAACCCTCTCCCTGTCCACACATCACCCTCTCTCTGACCCACAAATCCCCTCCCTGTCCACCATAACCTCCTCCCCATCTCATCCTAACATTCCCTGTGACCCTTAACTCCCTGTTCCCATACCCCCTCCCTTTCCTGGTAACTTTCTCCCATCCCCTTAACCCCATCTAGGCTACATAACAAGACCCCAGTCACCCCACAACCCCCTGGCCATCCCCCCACCTGTCTCCTCATGCCCCGTAATTCTCCCTGGTCCTAAGTGCCTGTCTTTGTGCCCCCATAAGCCTCATCCTATCCTGCTGGAATCCTCTTTCATCCCCTTTAACATCCCCACAGTCCCTGGTCAGCCAACCAACTCATTTCAGGTCCAACCACCCAGGGGGGAATGATGTCACCAAGGCATGGCCTCTCCCATCATCCAGTCTGCCTCTGAGTCTGCTTTCCTTTCAGCATTGTGATTGTGATTCCCTTCAGCATATGGGGGGGAGGAGTTTCAAGGTTTTTCTTTTAGCCTGGGTTTCTGACTAGCTCAATGAATATAGAGGCTATTTCCTGGGTGTTTCCCCATCTCCTGATTGGCTTGAAGAATTCAGATACTTGCTTTTCTTTTAGCAAATTGGACCACAGATTGTTCACAAAATATAAAATGGGTGGGCCTTTGTAACTGGCTGCTATTTCCCAGTCTGACCTGCAGGTGGGTTCCTTGAGTGTGAAGAGTGGAATTTACCAATTCATTCCATATGAACTTATTTGCTACCTACTTGTGCCTGGGCTTGTGCTGGGCCCTGGGAACCAATAGGTGACCAAGACAGATAAATCCAGGGCTCTCATGGAATTCACAGTCCAAGACAGAAGATAACTATTCATATGAATAAATAAACGAGATAATTTTTTCAGGTGGTACCAAGTATTCTCAAAGGAAAGAGATAGAAGGATGTGTTAGAGAGGGATCTAGGAAGGCAGCCTGACCAGGAGGAAGGGGAGAGGGAGGTCAAGGCAGGATTCTCTGAGTTGGAGGTATCTGAGCGGAGACCTGAAGGCCAGGAAGGAGCCAGCCCTGAAAAGATTTGGTGGAAAGAGTTCTAGATGGGGGCACACAAGTGCAAAGGCCCTGACATGGGAAGGAGGTTGATGCGACTGAGAGACAGAAACAGTGGCAGTATGGCTGGAGTGTGGTAAGGGAGGGGCAAGGGGCAGGAAGGGAGGAAGAAGGGGAGGGCAAAAACCTGCACACCTAGGCAAGGACTTTGGGTTTGATTCTAAGAGTTGTGGGAGTGTTTTGAAAGGTCAAGCCTGGTGTGTGCTGTGATTTTTGATTTAGGCTTTAGAGATGCTCTCAGCTGAGGCATGGTGAATGGACGGTGGGCAGGCGATGGAGAGGCAGTAGGTTCCTACTTTTCCTGTGGGTTCAAAGAAGAAATGACAGAGTCCAGGCATGGGGCAGGAGCAGGGGCAGGGGTGTCTGGCATAGAGACGGTCTCAGGGAAGGTCAACCCAGAAAGGAGTGAGGCAGCATGATCTTGGAATATCAGAGCCCTACCCTCATGGATTCCTGCTTGGCCCTGGATTCCTGGTCAACAGCCCTCCAGTTTTGAGGGCTCCTGCCCCTTCCCTTGAATTTTAACTTCTAATTGGCACATTATAGTCTCCTTGGGCTGTCTGTCCACATTATCGACGGGTGATTGGCTGTGTTTCCCTAGGGGGTGGGCCTTTCACAGTGCCCTTCCTGAAGCACCCCAGCTGTGCAGGGTGGACTCCAGGTCAGGTGATGCCACAGGGGTGTGAAAAGGGGGCAGTTCAGAATGAAGTAAAGAGCACTGAAAAAGTGAGTGGCCAGCAGTGGGACCCAGAAACCTGGAGAGTCAGAGGATATTTGCAGGGAAAAGGGACTGATCAACAGTACCTGCTGGAATGGAAAGTGCCCTTTTCATGGAGCTGTTAGGAGCCTCTCTGTGGCCCTGTTCTGAACAGACACAGGAGAGCGCTTCGACAACACCAGACTCTGGGGGCCTAGGGGACAGTGAAGATGAGTGAAGGGAGATAGAGAATAGATGCCTCCTTCAACAGGTTGGCTAAGGAAGGGATAAAAGAGCAGGGCCTTAAGCCATCCCCTAGAGAAGATGGACCATGGACCCAAAGAGAACCAGGAACTGGGAGGGTGTCTATACCCCTACCAGCACAGCAACTGTATGAAATACACCCACATTCCACCTTCAATACATTTGTTTGTTCATTCTGTTTTGGTTTTGCTGCCAAGAATTTCAAGTAATTTTTTATAACTCTGAACAGTTCTCTTTGATTAACATTAAATCTACTGAGCAGCACTTGAAAGAATTCATGTAACACGAAGAACTCCCTACCAAGTGTTTTAAAACGTTTACCAGAACCAAATTTAATCATTTTAAAAGTTGACATTTTATGTTTGGAGGAACTAAATTTTTATTGGTTCTGATTTTGTAGTGCTTTGTAGATGATAAATTGTTTGCAGAGCTAAAATATTTCCTAGGCTTTGGACAGTTCCCAGACTGAGCACTGCATCCAGAAGAGGAGGAACTGTTTGAACCACTGTGCATACCACAAACCCAGAGGAGAAAAATTATTGTGCCTTCCAATGCCTGATGACTTGCCAGTGCTCCACAGTTTTAGAATAAATAGCTGCCATTATGGTAGGACTAATGGAAAAGGAAGACGAGTCCTTTAACAAAACATAAGGAGAATTCTCCAAAATGTGCCAATAGAGTAGAAAAATTAAAACCTGGAGCTAGGATGTATTGTCAAGTTTTGTTGATTTTATTTAATTTTGTTGGTTTGACTTTGGAACCATATAAATATTTTGTACAGTTTTTTTTTAAACCAACAATTAAAAACTAATCCCTAAAATGAAAAGAAAATTCAACAAATCAGTGTAAATGAGTATCTAGCTAACAGCATAATCAGACAGGAATTATTCCAAGTAACTTTAAACACAGTGATTTGACTTTACATCCCTAGTGGATATGCTCTAAGAAAAAAATGAACCAAGAAAAGAATCCTTAACTGTTTTCAGTGATCATAATTTTGGTGGTAGTATTGGTATTGTTGATCTGAGATTGCTGAGATAAATTGGACAATATAAACAAACTATTAGATGATATTCTTACCTTTATCATTCCTGGTGTCACCGTGAACTTGGATTTTTGGCATGAGAAAAGAGATACATGTAAGATGAGAAAGGTTAGGTAAACAATCTGTCGTCTTGATTTTGAATTGGAAATACTGGTATGGATTCCTGTTACAGTTTATCTTTAAAATGTTTTCTGTTTAAACAGAAACAGACTCACAGCTATAGAGAAGAAACTAGTAGTTACCAGTGAGGAGAGGGAAGAGGGGAGAGGCAAGATAAGGGTAGGGGATTAAGAGATACAAACTACTATGTGTAAAAGAGTTAAGCTACAAGGATATACTGGACAGCAGAGGGAAATATAGCCATTATTTTATAACAACTTTAAATAGAGTATAATCTATAAAAATACTGAATCACGATGTTGTACACCTGTAACTAATAAAATATTGTATATCAACTATCCTTCAAATTAAAAAAGTTTTTTTTTTAATGTTTTCTGGTTCTGACTACTGTAAAGACTTAGGAACAATGACCAACAGTAGCTTTCAGATTTTAATTTTGGCAT